>NC_143394.1:44866512-45191701 GCF_980474605.1 Leiobunum rupestre
CTTACGAGATAAGTAGGTCATCAAATTGAAACATTTACCTTTGCAGGCTCAAGGCATCATGGCTCAAAGTTTACAGTACGTATTATTACGCCTGCGATGTACAATTTATAAATTAAACTGCGTATGGATAGTTACTTACTTATAAACGTTATTTTCTATTGATAATAGTTTTAGTAAATTTCTATATTTTTTCTTCCGAAAAATATTTTGAAAAATCCGCGAAAGCCTACGAAAATACATTTTCCAAACGAATAGAATTAGCATATAAAAATATGGATGGAATGCTCCAACATTTGCAAATTTTACGTACGGGATTTTGAATCTTAAAGCACACCACACAAGGAGAACCAAACCCGTCAAAAGTCGTGCATTTTCTTGCGTACAGTTTTCATTGGCTAGACGCTTTAGCGCCTGCAGCCGTCGGAAGGGGAAAATTCCGAAATTGTCTTCCCCCCCCGCCCGCTCGTACAATGAAATTTGTACACAACACTGCGTTAGCGTGTTTAAAGGCTAGCTGCGTTCTCCTTGTGTTTGTTGCCCCAAGCTCAAAGTGACTTCAGAAATGATAAACTTATTTTGAGATTTCAGAGAACAATTTTCGTGTTGATTTCGGTTTTTTGAGGCAGATTCTAAGATTTTGGAACTGATTTTCGACCAGATTTCAGTATTTTCAAGATATCTAAAATCATTTATCGCTAGAGTGTACGGGATTTGTACGAATGTCGAACTTCTCGTGTCAAACCATTCTTCGCAACCTCTTTAATAGTTAATTTCAGATCGAATTTCCGAAAAGCCTTTTCATGACCTCTGACCTCCGCATTACACGTATAGAGAAAGAAATTACTTAAGTGATAAAAATTACCCCTTTTCTATAGAATACAGTACGCAAAATAATCCATCCTATAGAAAACCTGTCTCCGGGAAAACGCGTTTTACATTTTCCTACTTCGATCGAATAAAAAATATAAAATTATAAATACAAAAATGTACAAAAAAAAAACCAAATGAAAAATATCCGTGAAAAGGCCGAAATGTTTTTTTTCAGTCCGTCTGGGAACGTTTTTTGGACGATGGGGAAAATGATGCGATATAATTTCTAACGGAGAATCGCAACCGGGTCAAGACTAATTATAATTCCTCCCTCTTTAAGAGCGAGCGAGAGCCAAATCAGACGACGTTGGTCTGTAGATATATCAAAGACGGGGTACCCGCGGGCCATAGACTCGATTTAATAAAGAGGAGACGTTGTTAAAGGCGCATTCTCTCGTCATGGCCTGATTTCGCGACGCGGGAGAACGTTGTTTTGTGTCGGAAAAAGGAGGTTTACGTGTTCCTTCTCAATTCGCCCTTTCTACCATAAAAACAGAATTCGATCGATCGTTAATTGATCTTTATTGTCTCGTGCTTTATTCGAAATTGAGGATATCGGCTTGTAGGAAAGACTTTCAATGCGAATTTGATCCTTTGAAACATTTCGTCTAGCGCTGATTTTACCAATCATTTGTCTAATGGGATAAATTTATTCTATAAATGGAAATCTTTTCGAATTATGATTTGTATTATATTGTAATTATATAAGAATTTAAGCGCGTTTTAGTCACTTTTGCCCAGTGAAATTTTATGTTCCAGAGGTTGATGGGCAATTGTCATTTATACGACAGTTGTGGTGTGAAATATTTCATGAGAAGTGGTCACCAGAGTCCGGACACTTGTCATTTATATGACAGTTATTCCGTGAGATCGTATTTAGATGAGATCACAGGACACTTGTCATTTATAAGACAGTTATCCCATGAGATCGTATTTAGATGAGATCACAGGACACTTGTCATTTATAAGACAGTTATCCCATGAGATCGTATTTAGATGAGATCACAGGACACTTGTCATTTATAAGACAGTTATCCCATGAGATCGTATTTAGATGAGATCACAGGACACTTGTCATTTATAAGACAGTTATCCCATGAGATCGTATTTAGATGAGATCACAGGACACTTGTCATTTATAAGACAGTTATCCCATGAGATCGTATTTAGATGAGATCACAGGACACTTGTCATTTATAAGACAGTTATCCCATGAGATCGTATTTAGATGAGATCACAGGACACTTGTCATTTATAAGACAGTTATCCCATGAGATCGTATTTAGATGAGATCACAGGACACTTGTCATTTATAAGACAGTTATCCCATGAGATCGTATTTAGATGAGATCACAGGACACTTGTCATTTATAAGACAGGTGTCGCGTTAAATATTTCATTAGAGGGTTCATACTGACGATACTGTTGTCCCGCGAATTTACAATGTGTATGAGATCACACGAGAACTATCAATTGTATAGGACAATTGCAGGGACCCAAGAGGTCCTATAAATCCTATAAAATCCTATATTTTCAAAAATGTCCTACAACATCCTATATTTTTAGCAAAATCCCTAAAAAGTCGTATAAAATCCTATAATTTTGATATTTTGCCCATTTAAAATCACGCCACTCAGTTAAATTACTAGATTTAGCTATAGGATAAATTCCTATACTAAGTCATTCTAGTCTATACTTTTGTTATTGTTGACATAATTAGCTACTAATATATTTTGGTGACCATATGGCGAGGGGCGGATCCCTTTGTTACAGGGTGTCCTAATAATCGTGATTAAATTTTTAATTATGATTTAATAATTTTTATTTTTTGTACATCCTCAGCTACAGATTTAATTTTAATCTAATCTAATCATGATTTAATCATACGAGGGTGTCCTAATAATCATTGGAGTGAGCTGCCCCTCGTAAAATAGTTAAAAACTTTCTATTTTTTAAGTGAAAATCAAAGATTTATTTCTCTAAATATAGATTTGGTTTCTAAATGCATAAAGTTAGTAAATGAAATAGCATCTGTAGTCCTATAAAATCCTATAATTTTGTAAAAATAGTCCTATAAAGTCATTTATTTTTAGAAATATAATCCTATTTTTCCTATAAAAATATTGAAAATTTGAGTGGGGGCCCTGCAATTGGAATGTGGTGTTTTAATTTAGAAGAGGTAATTTTACAGTTTTTATTCATAGAACAGTAACAGTGAAATTTTAAGCTAAAATGACACAATTTTTATTTTTCTGCATAAATTTGAGAGCAAATTGAAACATCGAAAAAGGGGATAGCAAATCTAGTTCGTGATATTCGTGAACAGCATACAAAGGAGAAGTCAAGTCAAGTGATATACCTTTGGTTTCATTACCAAGGCCAGAGCCCCGAAACCAAATCGAACAGCCCCAATCTTTCATTGTTAATAATATCAGCGTAGATTGAGACTAAAAATTGGACCGCTGTTTTTATTAACTGTGGTATTGTTCCAACTTTTTCTCCTAATTAGTTCAGCCAATTCGCACGTAGAGGAATTCAAAGTCGAGCGAAATTTCGTGATAAGTGCTCCGAAATTAATTATCCTATTCAAGACACGTCCGATAACTTACCCCCAAAAGGAAAAGAGACCCCGTTTTCTTTATTTAGTGCTCGTTTTTTAGAGCTTTAATCTTCAATTCTGGACCACGGTTTATTTATTTCAGTCTCTCCTTAACTCGCAACAATTTTTTCAATGTTATATAATCTAGTTTTTAAAAGATGTTTACGAAGATAAAAATTAAGCTCCACTTTTTAGACCAATATCCAATTCCTACCGTATATGCCCAAGTTTGAACCAATTTGAAACGCTTCAGTAGGTGGGGCGATATAATTTTTAGATCCTAAATAACACTCGGCACACGCGAAACATTTGAATCTCAGTCTGCTTTACGCACCTTTTTTGGGACTATAAACAAGTTTTTGCGTGGTTCCGGTTATATGCCAGGAAGGTATTTTATAAATGACCGCAAAGAATGACTGACCATGGGGGTCTACCGTGTTCATTTTTTCTTCGTATTTTCGGCCCTCCATGTTCCGTAAATTGTCCCACTTTAGGAAAAATAATTGTTTTGGAAGTGTTTTGTGTACCTGCAAAAGCAAAAAATAATTTAACTCGTTCCCTGTTCAATCTTACTCTTTTCTAAATGTGAATAGAGTTTGTTTAGTTTGGTTTTATTTACTTATACAAAGAGGGAGGGTTTCGGGTGAATTGTATCCTTTTGGAGTTCGTATACAGTGTGCTGAGTTTGTCCATGGATGATCTCGTGTGTATTCCGCTAATGTATTTCGCAGATGTGACAGACGCAAAAAAGCTCGGCGTATGACGAGAAAATGAGAGGTTAAGCAACATGAGCTGGAACAAACATGATCATTTTTAAAATTTTCGAATTTGTTAATTCTTAAAATTTTCGGATCTGATTATTGAGCATTTCTCAGATTTCTTATTCCAATCATTTTAAAGATTTTCGAATTTGCAATCTCTCAAATTTTCGATTCTGATACTAACACAAGTTTTGGAATCTGTAAATTTCTCAGATTTTCGATTCTGATTCTTTTACTAGTTTTCAAATCTGACCATTTCTCTAATTTTTGATTCCGATAAATTTACTAGTTTGCGAGTCTGAAAATATCACAGATTTTCGATTCTGATAATTTTACTCGTTTTCAAGACTGAAAATATCACAAATTTTCGATTCTGATAATTTTACTAGTTTGCGAGTCTAAAAATATCAAAGATTTTCGATTCTGATAATTTTACTAGTTTTCAAGACTGAAAATATCACAGATTTTCGATTCTGATAATTTTACTAGTTTTCAAGACTGAAAATATCACAGATTTTCGATTCTGATAATTTTACTAGTTTTCAAGACTGAAAATATCACAGATTTTCGATTCGGATAATTTTACTAGTTTTCAAGACTGAAAATAACACAGATTTTCGATTCTGATATAGCATTTATAATCTGACAACGTTACAGATTTACTAGTCTAATCATTTTCAACAGAAGCATCAAATACACAGGCGTGTTACGGGGAAAACGGACTGATCTAATGGGTAGCAAACAGTGCCGTATTAATCCATGGCAGGGCCCTAGGCTTCGAGTTTCCTTCATCCACTGGCCCCTAGGCCCTAAATGGTACATAAATAAAAACCATAATAAACTAGGCTAATACCCAAAGTACCATCGTAGGCCCAAGTCATGTAACGACTTTTATTGCCTTTAATTCAGGTGACCGGATTAAATAGCGTAGAAGACATCCACCTGCTCGTTGTGGTACATGGCTCCCTGCTCTTGGTGGACCCACTCAGCCCTATATGGATAATGTGGCACTGGTAGCAAAGTCCAGTTTATTTTTAAAATATGTAAACATTCTTTATTGAAACCTAAAGAATTTCAAATAATCTAAACAGCTTTAAACTGACCATATAAGAAATCAGACGACGGAAGATATTTTCTACCATGGGTAATTGCAGAAACTTTGGAAAAATCGGCAATTGTCCCAACTACAAGCGCGACCACTTGAAATACTTTCCATTGTTGTAGAAAATAACCCGTCGACGAGCGAAACATACTATTTCCATATAATAACAGATGCGTTCGATGTGATAGAACTGTACATGGGAAAGCAATTATATGCTCGCGGAGGAACAATATTTTAAAGATGAGGCTGGTAAATGACCTTTGATTGTACGTACGCGTCTTCGGAATGCCCAAAATTTCACTTTCGGGCCTCTTGAGACAGTGAGAGGAACGAGAAAAGAAAACGCTCTACCATGAAGAAACTTAAAAAGTCTCTCATTTCGTTGCAAACACGAAAAGAATGAATTTTTTTAGCACGGCTTTTACGCGCGGACTGTACGCTGACTGAATTTATTGCCGTTTTTGCCGCTGTAATTTGACTGAGACTATCCACTCTCGGGGGGAGATGAGTCTATAACTGGATATTCGTGTGGCACGAAAACTCGCCGCGTGTAAAGAGGTTGATAAATCCTGGCTTATAGCAATTATTGGGAAGAGAACATTTTCTCGCTTTGATTATAGAGTTGTTTTGAAGGAATGTTTCTTGGGTTCCCACAAAATACACGAGCATTTTTTCAAAGCGGGACATTACCGATTTCCAGATAGAAATAATGACGTCATTTATTTTTTTTTTGGCCTGTTTGGATCTTATTTGGTTAAGATGGTCGCCCTTGTTTGGTACATACATAGGATTTATGTATTAATTAATAGATTCAATATACCAGCGGATGAAACATAATGACATTCAGGCGAGGGGTCGGACATTTATCAAAATCCCGTACACTTTGTTAAAATCGCCATTTGAATCTTTTAACTCTCTCAATGGTAAATTAACATTGAAATCCCAAAATCACTTCAAAAAGTAAGGATAAAATCTCCAAAATCTCTACGAAATCCCGAAATCCCGTACAAAATAATGGCAAGTGTCCGACCCCTCGCATTTAGGTATGCCTCTGTATAAAATTTCCAATGTTATAAATTTAATGAGACTTTGTTTCACGCGGAACGAACAATTAAAAAAAAATAAACAGTTAGGCTAATACCCGAGGTACCGCCTTAGGCCTAAGTCATCGAGCGACTTTTAATGCCTTTAAATCAGGTGGCCAGGTTACAATGCGTAGGAGGGTGGTGGCAAGCCCTTCATGCCACGTGAGCCAACAGCTCCCTACACTTACTATTACCGTTAACCTGAACAAGTTTTAATAGAAGGAGAAACTGAAGAGCTCGAGGGAAAACCAATAAAACCAGTGGGGAGAGAACTTGAAAACTCTACGCGGAAAGAGTTGTTCTGATTTTAAAATGAAAAATGCTAACGTTCATTGCGCTATTGTAAAGGTTACCACGGAAACTCGTTAGGAATTCCCCGTGTTTTCAAAATGCTCTACCTTAACGTTTCCCATGACATGTGTTTCGTCAAGAGTTAGAAGTGACGTAATTTACGTCACATCGAGTGAATATGGTTTCATTATAGGAAATCTTTTATTTATGGATATGTTACGTATGATAGTAGGTTGTCTCTATAGCAGGTGGTTTCCCTTACCAAAATGGGAGTCTTACTTTAGTCGCCAATTAGTCTCAATGTAGGATCAAGGATTTTTAAGTTTTATGTAAGCTTAAAAAACTGAGACCAGAATTGTGGGTAATAAATAAAATCTATTTTAGTCTCAATAAAAGAGTCATATTATTATATATTTAAATGAAACTCATTTTAGTCTCAGTTAGGAAGACTCATTTCTGAAGACTTGAAAGAAGCTTAATTGAGAGTTGATTATGAGTTACAATATTAGATAAAAATAAGAGTCATTTAAGACTTCACTTAAGTCTCATATCGGGAGATTCATTTCTGAGGACTTGAAAGATACATAATTGAGAGTTGCTTAGAGGTAACAATTTGAATTTAAACTAAAAGTAATCGTAAATTTCATGTTAAACTTTCGACTGTATCCTATTATCTAGCTATTTTTTCAGTGTTATCTAAAATGAGTTTCTCTTACGTGCCGCGCAATTGATATAAATATATGTACATTAGTCCAAACAATACACCAAATATGTCATACGATCTACTGTACTATACTTTTAAATTATACTTTTAAAATTATATTGTAGTAAAGTCCGAACAATGGAACTCATCATGAGTTCAACTAAAATGACCCCTTAAGATGAATATTAAACAGGTAAAGGATTTGCAACTTGAATCTTGAAGCTTGGTTACAAAATGGTCATACGGGATTGGCTGGATATATTTGGTTAAGCTAAACTTACTTGAAACCCTCACATACTTAAAATTAAAAAATTTATTATAAAATAACAGTTTAAATTTTTAAGTCTATTTACTAAATAATATACTTGAAATTCTTCAAATAGGATATTTCATTTCAAGTAAAATTAATTCTAAGTATGAGTGTGTTAAACAACTGAACTGGGTCAAAAATAGGACGCCTGAGCGTAAAAACTACCTGCTATATAGCGATGGCCATGCAATAATTGGTGAAGAATTTCGCTATAGATTGCAGTGGACTGCTCACATACAGACCACCCTGGATGTATATTAGTTTTACTGATATCGGCAGATTTCCAATTACAGCTAGAGTTCCCTTGCTAAAATCGTGACTGTCTCTTTTAAACTTAAAAAGGTTTTATTTAAAGCTGCTACAGTTCCAAATGCAGCCTCAAATCAGATTTAATTCATACTTATTCTGAGACTAATGAGAGTCTTAATTACGGTTTCAAAAATCATGTATAATCAAGTTATAAATAAGTATGCAATAATAAACACATTAAAGACTTGATTTAGACTCAAAACAAGTATGAAATAAGTAATAAATATGGATCGATGTATTTGGAGCTGTGGCTTTAAGACTTGATTTAGACTCAAAACAAGTATGAAATAAGTAATAAATAAGGATGTATTTGGAACTGTGGCAGCTTAAATTAAGTCTTAAATGTGTTTATTCTTGCATACGTATTTAAAACTTGATTTTACAAGATTTTTGCACCGTAATTAAGACTCTTATTTTCTCAGAATAAGTATGAATTAAATCTGATTTGAGGCTGTATTTGGAACTGTGGCAGCTTTAAATAAAACTTTTTTAAGTTTAAAAGTGACAGTCACGATTTTGGTAAGGGTTCATTTCGCGGTTCTCGGACTAAAAGTGTACTCTTTTACCAGAAAACATTTTTTTTCACCTGTTCCCTGGATAAGATTTACTCTGTCCCATAAACATTTCGCTTGTTCTGGAGTTTTAAGGACACTATATTTCTAAACCTCCTCAAAAGCATCGTCTGCTTATCCAGTATTATCTGCTAAAATGGCCGCAGGCAACCTTTTTCGGAAAACGGTTTTCTCCTTACTCAAACTATTCGCTACATAGGGTCAGGGCCATCTTAAGGTATGGACTATATGGGATATTGCCCAGGGCCCCCGCCAGTTTTGGGGCCCCGGAAAGGCCAGCCATACAGCGTCTACTCCAGGGATAAGGGTTTAGTTGGTTAAATATTATTTATGCTTATTTAATATTTGGTATTTGTCTAAAGTAATTTGACTCATCGCCACATCGCGTATCATACGGTACCTACAACTTATAGTAAGTAAAAATCTTTTTCAGTAGGCCTATGTTACAGTAGGCCGACCGTTGTAGATCGCAAAGGTATTAAGAAATAATTTAGCCCAGGGTCCAAAAGGTCTTAAGACGGACCTGCATAGGGTTAAACTTCTTACCCTGCTCCAAAATTCCAGAACAGGTGGAAAGAAAGTGCTTTACGTAATTTTATCACGTGTTGCTACTGATATTAAAAATTAAGTATTGCAATCGGTGGCGATCATACGTTCCCATAGATTTTAACCTCGAATATATCGACCACAGAGGGTAATTTAAAATGCGATGCAGTTCCTCGAATCGAATCAGACTTTTACTAAACCTACGACCATGACAAACATTTCGTCATTTGAGTCGGTGATAAGGAAGCTTAGCTTCAGAAGACAGGGACATTGATGCACCATCCACTATAGACGAAATCTTCTAATTATTTAGATTTTTTTCCCTATAAAGACATATTTCGAAACTAAATCTAAGAAAAAGTGCGAGCGCGCAAATCATAATTTCTCGATAAGTTATTTAGGTTACATCGCGATTAAATTAAGCGTCCAACCAACACTTTCACCAACGTCTACATTTCGTCGAATATTTTTCCTCCATATTGAACCGTAAGAAAAGCACGAACGATAGGCCCCATTGACAAAAGCGGTTTTGTTTCTATCGAAAGTATCTTTCAAATGTCATTCACGCGTAACCCTTCCTCGCGTAGTAATGACGCGACCGCAAATAGCCCTCGCGAAATTGTCCCCGCAATTGGCACTATTTTGTTTCGACGAGCAGAACTCGCCTTACGTAACTCTCCCACTTTCTCACAAGTATTCGAAGCTGGTCGGATCAAATCGAGCGATAATTTTAGGAAGTCAATCGTGAAGGACAATTTACGCGGCCAGCGAAAGGGATTTCTTCTTTACGAAACCATCCGTTCGTCGCTACTACTAAACGTACGCCGATTAACATCGTACTTTTACGTACTATTAAGTTGTAGCTGTCCGGTACGGCGGGCTTCGAACAATGGTAAAAGCGTCCGTTGTTCTTCTTCAGACGCGAGATCGTGTTTTGGTCCAAAGACCTAAATTTGGTTTGGAGGCCTACTTAGGCTCGTTTTAGACCATGCAGGAGACGATAGGGGCAGCGCGGTCGTGCTCGAAGAATCGTACTTCCGGTTCCCATGAATAGGACGCGTTATTAAATAGAAAAAATACGAAGGGAATACGGCGAGGGGGGGCGGCACTAAAGGGGTTAACACGGAGAGATTGCCCTGTCATTAGTTGGCTCACTGACCCTGAAAAGCAGCCTCCCTCGCCGCCGAGTGCCACTTTTTCAGACGTTTGTTCTTCTAAATACCAGTCTGCAGAAGGCTTGCTTTCAAATTTATCTCACTGGTACAGGGTGATCAATTTATACAAATTTATGTTTCTCAAATGCTATTTGGCTAAAGTTTTAGCTGATTTAAATCGAAATTTAAACTCATCGTTTACTATACTTCAATGAAGTATTTATGAAAATAGGCAGCTCAAAGTAGAGGTCGGGGATGGTTAACTTTTATTCAATAGATAAAGCTCTCAAAATTATTCGAAAAATGTTTTGATCAAGTAATTTATATTTCTGTATTATCCGATTAATTTTTTGATAAATTTGTAAAATTAATCGGAAAAACAACGTTTTTTTCGATAAAAAGCTCAAATTTTACGAATAATACATGTTTTTTAATCATTTTCCGAAATATTAACCGGTAAATTTCGTTGTTTACATTTTTTCCCCGAAAAAATCAAATTAAACATGGATAATAATTAACCGTCCCCGACCTCTAGCTCAAAGCAAATAAAATAACAAGTATGAATAATATTTAATGAAAATTCAGCTTACGTTACAAAACCGTCATTATTGGTTTGAAATTAGTCTAAAAAATCTTATTAAAATTGGATATATTGACGTTTTTGATTTAAAAATTGGGAAACAAATTGGGAAAATTAAAAATTTCTTCCACTATTTTTACAAAAATCATCATATCCATGAAATCTATATATTTGTCCTAAAATCAATAGATAATTTCGACTGGGGGCTACTATTTTAATTATTTTCCCCGTTACGACCCCCCAAATGTCACCTTCACTATGGGTACCCCCCCCCCCCCCCCCAATATCATCTTTAGTAGGATCTTTCAGTAGGATGAAGAAAGAATATTTCTTCCCAGGGAAATCCCAGCTGATTACATTGTAGCAGAGACATAGAGACCACGTGAGCGATTGTAGTTTCTAAGCCTTGCCATTTTAGCCGGTGTACTTTTCCTAATTTTGATCCTTTAAAGCTTTTAACTCATAAAACATAAAAACTAATTAAGCTTAAATTTAATATTTGTGTTCTCTTAAATACTAAGGAAATTAATGGTAAATCACAAAGCCCTAAAAGTGATCTCCCATACTACAACTATTTCTTAAAACTAATAGAATTAACAGTAGGATAGTAGATACTGTATGGAAAACAGCTTTTCATCAACAGGGCTACCAGAACATTTTTACGATCTTCAATTTCAGACGCCGCAAAAGGTCTATAGCGTAGCTTCGTAGCCATAGGGTGGCAGTTACAAACGTTTTTTAGGAACTGAATTTTATTACTTAAAATATTAAATCAACTAGGCCTAATTAATTTTCGAAATAGAATTAAAATATAAGTATAATTATATAAATGAATTTACACTATGACGGATAATACCATAAAGTATCATTCGTAGTTTAAGTGTATTTATATATTAAACCATGGTGAAGTATTTTAATTTGTACGATTAGACACAAAGAAACACGATATAAAATTAGAGATGTGAGCCTTTAAAATTACGGTAAATTTACCGAGTGGTTTTACCCGTAAATTTACCAATTTTTTTATAAAGCAAAACCACCCAAAAATATTTTGTTAAACTTCAAATAAACGAGCCGAAAAGCACACCTTAAAGGGAATAGAACCTGCAACGCGTTCTTTATGGAAGACCCCATCAATTTCATTTATTCCCTTCACAATCAGTGTTTATCAGCACCGCAGGTGTGATAAGCCGTGGGAGGCAGCGGACAATATTGGAACCCTCGGAGGGCGACAGAAATACCAGAGGTTATATTCCCTTTAAGCTTTTAAAGACATCGCAAAAAGTGAATTACGGAAATTCTGATATTGAAAGCAAATAAGACATCTTTATTTCTGACATTATTTCAGAATTTCCGTCACTGTGATTGTACGTTCCATACATTTAAATATATTTCTAAGGGGGTATCTAGCAGGTTTCTCTAACAAAGAGAGTACCCGAGATGTTTATTCAAAGTCGGGTGTAATGTAGACCTCTATGAGATATGAAAATTCCCAAAAGGAGACGTTGCAATACCCATTCGATTTGCCATGGCAACCGAAAATACTTTTGATCACTTAAAACAAAAAATCTCAATTTAAAAAAGCATGGGATTTTCTCGGTTTCAACTACGAATTTTTTTTTTAAATTTGAAAATCACAAAATGGGTAACTTTGACCACATTTAGATAGATTTCATCAAATTTGGCTAAATTGGAAATTTTGGGTTAAAATTGTAAGAATTTTTGGGTAAAATAATGAAAAAATCTTATTTTTGTTTTAAGTGGTCAAAAACATTTTCGCTTGCCATGGAAAACCGAATGGGTAGTGCAACATCTCCTTTTGGGAAATTTCATATCTCATATATAGGTCTACATTACGCCCGACTTTGAACAAAATCGGCAATAAACACCTCGGGTACTCTCCTTGTAAGTTTAATGTAATCTAAGGCTATGTTAAAATGAAATACTATTTTAATAATTTTTGTGACATCAAACCATTATTTTGATTAAATAAAAAAATTCATGATAAATTTACCTTTTTTATTTTTACCGGTAAATTCACATCACTATATAAAATCTGGCCTCTGTATACGAATAATGTAAGATAAACTCCCTATACACGTAGGTTCGTTTAATAATTGCTTTTAACAAAAGGGGAGCTTCATCTTCAAAATGATTACGGTCCTCTTTTATATCTGCCGAGAAATGTGGATAATAATGGAACGTTTTGGGAAGGGCTTTTTCTTCTATTATGGCGATTTCTTGAACGCTCCAGACGGATGGAAAAGGTGTCTTCGTCCTCTTTATTCTCGCCGACATATTCCGTAACACGCGCTACTTTTTAGGGTTTCAATTCATTTAGTTGAAATTAAATTGGAACGTGCCTTGATACGGACGTAATGGACGTTGTATAGCAGTACTGGATGACAGCCGCACGCCGGTATATTTTTAAATGACACAATGTTTTGGGGTCGCTTCGTTTAGATTGTCATATTGTACGCGGGTGTTTATTTCAATGGCGATAGTGGGCTAAGGGTTTTTCCGTGCACTGTTTCATCTAAATCGACATCGCCTTTTTCAATTTAGTTTTTGTAAGATTGAAATAACTTCGTCATATATAGCAAACTCTGGAAAATTGCTTAGAGGGAAGCCACGAAAGGTTTTATTTTTATGCTTTTATTTATACTAGATGGCGCTAGTTTAAAATATTTGAGTGGTTTATTAGCAGGGCCGTGCAGAGACATTTCGGGCCCCGGGGCAAATTATGTCATAGTGGGCCCTAGTAACTGAAATTTTCAAGGGAGGAGGAGCAAGGCGATGGGCCCCTAAAAGCCACGCTTCCGGGCCCTTTTTTCGCCGGACCACGGGGATTTTGCCCCCTGCCCCCTCAGCACGGCCCTGTTTATTAGGAAAAACGACCACTAACATTATTTTAAGCGGTGTATTATGTAGAAACTATAAACTAAAGTTCAAATCCCGAACAAATTTATCGTAAAATATAACCACGAAAAATTTAATATATTTAACTGATTTTAGTTTATTTAAAATTTATACCGTTCAAACTGTTTGAATTCCGAGTATTTATAAATCGTCCTCTAATGGCGGTACCCCTGTAAAAAGAGCTTCTCCCTTGTCAACTATAAAATGAAAAGTGAAGATGGCATTCATTATAAATGACGATTGAAATGACCTCTAAAGTGTATCGAGGCGGGCCAATATTTGCACTTATTGTTATTATTAATCGTAAAAATATTCGTCAAATCATTGGGATAATTATTAGCTATGTTTATGAAAGTGGTAGAAATGGCCATTTTAACCTTTTATTATTAATACGAAAAGGGATTTTCGGACGAATAAATTAGAGAGGTGTCCTTTCATTGTTATTCAAATTCGCTTTGAGGGTCTTATTGGCGGCGGAAAATGAGTCAATATAATTCTATTGTACCCCTCATTGCAATTCCAAAAAAAGGAAATGACTGTAGATATTTTTAAACGAAGGGAAAATTTCAAATGACGGTACGTACATCAATGTCAACAATCAAACAATAGCTTTCAGTTAGTTAAAAATGCCGTCATTTCCACGAAAATAATTCCGAAATTGTTATTAGCCACTACAAAAAGTCGAAAAAGTCATATGTCACCTGAGAGAGAGAGTATAATTAAGAATTTATTTAGGTGAACGTGGCCTGCACTCGGTCCGGATAATGATTCCCGTAAGAAAAACCACGCCCCTCCGCCTTCCCTTCTGTTAACTTTCCCCCTTAGTCCTAGTAGGGGGGAAGAAACTCCGGTATCTGCGTGTAGGTGGATAATATATCCCGGGTATCATGAAAACAGAAGGTAAAGTTTGCGGCTTCGTATTCTTGGTATAATTAGAGGTCGGCGTTTGGATAAAAATTAACCGTTTATTTGGATAATATCCATAAACAAAAATTATCCAACAAATAATCAGTTATTTTTGGCTTTTTCCCATATTAAATCGTTTCTATCCATGGATAAACGGTTAACCGCAATTATTATGATTAATTGAAATTTTGCCAGTTAATTTATCTGTTACGCCGATCTCTAGGTATAATTCATTAAAAAATAAAACATTAAATAGCGTGACTACAATATCTGTAAAATTTGTCCATTGTCATCCTGGCTATTGCGCAAACGAATGAAATACAAATGGAATTTAGGATGAGTCCCGCAAATTTTTTTATTTCGCACTTTTGAAAAATCTTTTCATGGGAACGAAGTTACTGGGCGAACTACACACAACGCGAAACTTGTAGAAATGTGTCCTGACAATGGGGAAAAAAAATCTTGGTGTAATTCTAGGTCAAGCATACTCTTAACACTTTCAAAGACAATGCGATGGGGACCGTTTTGCCCTGACTACGCTAATTAGCTAGGTTTATTATATACTCGTTCCATCTTTTGATTATTTACGGTGGCGTCTTAACCGCGCGTGGAAAGTGCTTTTCTTCTTTCTGTTATACTAATTACGACTGCTTTTAAGTACTTTTGGATTTTCCATTATATCATGTCGTATTAGACAGCAAACTTCCCCGTTTGTTCCGCACCCCCGTGGTGGTCTGGAAGCCAAAATTGACCAAATAAATCAAAGATTATCTGTGTGGGCTGTCAAAAAATGTATTTGATGAACCACTGGCCGAGATATTTCACAAATTGTTTCTAGACATTTTGTTCGAGCTCCGATTTTGGTGATTGAGGGATCGTAGGACCATAACCAAGAACGAATTTAGGCGCCTTAATACCCATAGTCGATATATTATGGACTTGCGAGAGAGAAAATTAATTATATTAGAAAAATATACTCTGTATTTCTTAGGGAGGAAGTATCTATTTAGGCCATAGCGTGTTATCGTCCTTGTTGTAGTTTATTTCGGCTTGGGCATATTTTGACACTAGGGGGCTCTGTACTAAGAACTAAACATTGCTCAATAGCTCTGAAAAATCAGTTTGGTGATAATATTATCTAATCGACATACTTATAGCTACTATGTTACTTATGGTGTCGAATATATATATTAACTAAATTAATATTTTAATCAGTCGCAAGATACGAGCTTGAAATTATGTCACTTCAGACTGAGGTCGTTATAGACAATCATGTAATTTTAATATAGCAATGAAAGAAGATGCGTGGAGTATATAGCCATGTCAATAATAAATTATCCCTCAATTGGCTCGATGCAACTGTCCAGAGAATTTTGAATCCCCCCGTAGCCGTTTTAAGTTTATTAGGGTCAAGCGTTCGTTTAGGAAAGCTATTAAAGAATTTCTTAAACGGTTTTTTTCGAGAGCGTGTATGACTGTACAAGTAATTAAAACCTACTACGTTAGGTAATAACGTAAGTTTGAAATGGGCATTTGGCGGGTGGGTGGGTGCCTTTTATGGTCAGCCCACCTCGCCGCGACTATAGCAGCTCCCCAAAATGGGTCACACGAGTCGAATTTGCGGAACTCTCAACAAAATTCAAGTTTTATCCATATATTTTTATTATATTTTATAATATATCTTGTTCTCGCTTATAGTTTTTAAATGAGTTTCTTTTAGCCTTGGTTTTTGACGAATCCGAGCTGTTTGGTAATCTTTGTTTTTCCTTAAGACGTATATTTCAGTGTCTTTCCTTTGGGTAATCTCAAGGGCTTCCACTCTATAAACTCGCGTGAATTTCTTCAATGACTATAGACCTCGTTTTTCTACATACAAATCGGTATAACTCTTCCAATCCAGTTTACCCTTTCGCGTTATAACATTGAATCGGTTGCTTTTAAATGTTTGAATTATAGACGAGGACGTTTTTCAGTGTCATTGATTCGATTTGACGTTTTGAATGAGACCCTGAGGCTCTTCGTACCACCAAATATAGTGTTAAAGCATTTCCTTAAAAATACGTATAGATTTTATTTAAAATCGCTATATTTGGCGTGATAGGTGTTTTTTCTAAAACCTATACGAAAGATATTATCTTTAAAAATTTGAATTTTCCTTCGGAATATACCAAACGTTAATTATTTTTCAATATTATTTTCCTTCAACCAATTTATTTTATTATAGAGAGATTAAGCTTGCCAAAACTTCAACGTATTATTGTAGAAGTTTAGACAGTACCCGTTCGTAATGGCGGCTATACTTATCCTTAGTAAAAAGTCATTGTAGAACCGTCAACGTTGATGTCACAGATAGAATTAACCTATTGTTCGTAATGTCCATTTGGTGAAGAGATAGAGTCTGTGTATAATCTTAAGGATGAATCTCAGGATAGTCTAATAGAGCGAGACCTTAGTTTTCAAAGGCTTATGTTTTCTTAATGATTGAATGTTAATAAGAGTACGCGTTGAGAGCCGTCGTTAACCGCGTTTTAAGTTAATGCGATTTCAGCGTAAATTACATATTTTATCTTCGGCGTTGTTGTTATATAAACGTACATCGTTATATTTAGCTAGCGCGCTTTATATTGTCACTTTCAAAAGACCTAATGATTTATTTGGTAGACGACGCGTCAATTTGGAGAAGGTGTTATTCCAGAAATTGTTTAACAAGAATTTAACGAGCGATTGTTTTGCCACCAGCGTCGATTTGGCTTTCGGGCGATGCGTTGGGAACGAAATGCCTGTGAGGTCTCATTGACACTCCGATTCAAAGAGGTGTTTTCAACCATTAATGAATGTTTGTAATGTCGGTTATTTGTATAGTACGCGATTTTCAAAATCGCCGCTATCAACGGGATGATTATTTGTATATTTGAAAATCGACGCCTTCAAAAATTTTAATGTTAGGTTTGCAGGATCGAGATTCTGTGCGAAACTTTGAAAGTAGCCTATGTGACCTCGGTTTCGTTTTTACCTCTACGTAACGTCTAATTAGTCGAAAAGAAGTTTCGTTATCAGTCTTTCAAATGGTGATATATTTATCCAAGTCGTATACGTAATAAGTATAAGTAAATCTACTGAGGAACTGTGTCCAAATTTACATTTATGACCTGAGATATTAGAGGTTAAATTTTATATCGTGCGCGTCTATGAAAACCTATCATAAGTAACGTTATAACCACAAGTATGACAATCAGCAAATATTTCAGTCGAACTAATTCAAATAAATATGGGAATCAGCAAGAAATTGAATAAAAATTAACAACACTTTTTTGCATATAACCGCAAGTAACATATAACCATTAAATGTGACAATTAACAAAATTATAACCGAACTGATTTACAGTGTTATTGCACAATCACAGTTTATTTCAACACAGAGCCCCCTAGTGTCTAAGTAAGTCCAATACGAAATAAACTAATACCAAGGATGATAATATACTACTCATTTCAATTGCGAGTCCAATTTGGAGCTGGCTGAAAATGTCAGTGTCGAAAAAAGATCCGGTAAGAAAAAAGCATTGATCACAATACACTCTTTTATATCCTTATTTGTGAGAGCTGCCATTTTAATACAGGTCTGATTTCAAATAGTGCATGCAAGGCCGCTTGACGCGGTCAAGTGCACGCGACGTCTCGAGTTGATGAGCACGTGCAGGCGCCCTTGCCTGCAATATTTTAAATTAGACCCGTAATGAAATGGCCGATTTCGTAAAAGAGTGTATAGGAAGTGTCATATTTATGTTTATTATGTTACTTATGATTGTATATATAAATTTATCAATGTGTATTTACATACTCCTCATTTCGTTGGTCTGTAATATATTTATCATATTGATATTTTTATTCTTTATTACTACAATTCTTCCAATCTTTAATTTTCCAACGTATTTATTGTATCAATGAAAATTATGAATGTATTGTTTTTATCAATAAATTGTAAATACGATATTTGAGTGTTGATATCGCTTCAATGTGTTTTTGTACGTTCCAAAAACCGTCGTTGCGCTAGTACGAACTCCCAAATTGGAAATTCCAAAGTCTGGAATGATTCGAAACAAATAGGGCGTTTTTAAGTTTTCAAAAATAAGTGGATATATTTTTTCGAATGTTTTTTCAAACTCGATCTTTTGTCCGTGCACGCTCGAATAGAATTTGCAAGAGGACACGGGTTTCCGGCGTTTAAAATTACGCAGACATTGTCCGCGTGTTATACATATTGAAATCTTCCACTTTTTAAAGGGAAGGAGTGCTGTAATTCCATTCGGGGTGTGAACTATATTCTTCGTGTTTGTTTGAAATGTTCTCGTTGCGTTTCGACGGGCATACTAATGTACTCCTCGCTGAAATTAAAGAGGTTAAGCGGCCGACTTTATTAACGGGAACGGATAGCTTATTCCACAGTGCCCGGCTGACGTTTGGTCGAGCTAACTTAGCAGCGTTGACTAATCGTCGCTAAATCTCCTTAACATCTTAAAATAGACGTTACATTTTTAAACGCCCTCTCGGGAAGCATTATTTTTATAATAAAATATAATATTTAGGGTAAAATTTTAAATTTCGTGGTTATTAATGATATTTAGGGAGGAAATGCGTGATCTTAATGGGCAGATTCTACATTATATCCTTAGACCTAGATTTATTTAACTTTTCCAAATAGAAACGCGTTTTATTGTTATTTTTTCGCAACTTTTACAACAATTTATAACTCGAAAGATGCTTTCTATAAAAACGTATTTCCTTATGTAACATCTCTGAGAAAAATGGTTACATTTCTTTCGTAGACGTAAAAATGTTGTTTAAAATCGGTACTAATCTACATCTCAGTATCGTCTCTTGTATAATATATGGCAGTAAATATTCGTAAATTTTCCTCTTAAAAATTTAATCGGGGTCAAGATTTGACCCGCGGTGGACGGGTTCACGGAGAAAATTAGCGGTACAAAACTTCAACAAGGATCTTTATTTTATTTGTTCCGTTGTTACGAGCGCGGTGAGGCACCCCGAGTGGAGTTGCAAACGCTATCATCATTGAGGTCATAGGATGAAATTGCGCATGCGATATAGACTTTTAATATTTCGTCTGAGGCCCTAAAACCGGCTAGTCTGTATTTTCCCCGACGAAATCTCGTTAAAATATCGTTCTTCTGGCGGGTTCACGGAGTGCCTTTTGTAGATAATGTTGGCGAATAATTCCACGCTGTTCATTGATGTTGAACCGCTCAGGAGAAAGCGAAAACGCTCGTTATTCGATTAGTATATTTTAGCATCTCGATAAGAATCTATTTTCCGCGCGCTCATTTAGCAATTTGCTTCTTCTGTTTTGGCGTTTATCGAAACTCTCAGACGTATCAGCGGTCAATTACGTAGTTCACGAATACAGTTTCGTTGTCTCAGTGCCAAAATAATTTATCTGAAAATGCTTAGTTTTTTTTTCGAAAATTAAAACTTCGATGGACTATTTTGTGATTTTTAACTAATATAACCGAAATTGGCTTATTCTAATATTTAGAAAAAGGCCAAAATCGTACAATATTTCAACAAACAGCTCAACGTTACAGAACCCACAAATAATGTCCGAAATTCCAAAACAAAAAGATAAACACTACAATATCAATTAAATCGCACATTCATCTAAATCCTAGTAATTAAAAATCAAGTTTTTCAATAGTTTTTCAATAGCTACTGTGTTTTATATATAAAATCTTAACACTAAAATTTAATTTCCAATGTTCTACAATAGTTACTAAGTTTTATAAATAGAATCTTAACGCTAAAACCTAATTTTTAATTTTTTACAAATGTTTTACCATACAGAAAATATAAGGTTTTTATAATCTAAACAAAAACGTGGTAACTTTTTATTGTCTAATATTTAAATAAACTCCAATAATATATTAACTTGTGAACTATATAATATTTTATTATTTTCTTATTTCAATGTTGCTAAAATTCGTTGTTACGCTCAGGTATGAAGTTGCGGGAAACGCGTAGCATCATTGGGGACTTGTTTGTTGGAGAGCCCGATGGCCCGAGGAGATTTATCGTGATTTCTGGCCGTAATACAACACTCCCTTTCGTCCGCATAAGTTAAAACGAGCGGCTTTTTAGTGGGTCCCTTCCCTTATCGGACATTTACTAGGAAACCCACTTTACATTCCAGAGGTCACCGCCAGCGGAGAATATACAATGGAAAGTGTAGCCCAGATAAACCAAAACTGAGGACCTAGACCAAAAGTCGTAAAAGTTGTTTTTCTCCCAAAAACATTAGCTTAATACGTTTTCTGCCAAAATAATTGCCAGTGGTCCCTAAACGCGACATTATCTCGTTTTGGAGGGGGAATTTATTGAAAATGTTGGGACCAAAATAATCATAAATTAACATTCATTTCTATTGAAAATCGAAGTATGAGTTTATGGAACCCTAAAATATATCATTCCTTTCATCGTAAAAATATTTCTGACCCTCGAAAATGTTAAGTTTCGACCTTTCCCCCGATTTTTTTCGACTCGTTTTACAATATTTCATCGTGACAGGCTAGTTAATCTCGGCAATAGAAAGCGTAGTTTTTCTTCCACAAAACGAATGAACCAAATCTTTTGAGAAAAAACAACAGACAAGGGGAAAGTGTACTAATCGTACGGACGAATAAGAAAACGGCGTAAATTTATTGAAACCTTGTTACACTTTTTAAGAAACCGCCGCAGTTCCTCGTAAGGGCTCTTGAGAAAAAACCCAAGTGAATTAATTCTCCTCGCTTAAAATGGTCCCCTCGCTTTTACGCGTGAAAATACGTTTATCTCTCCTTCGATTGCCAGCGCGTTGCGAATAGGGAATATTACGAACCGCAAAGTTCCTTTTCGAAAGTGGATTACCCTGGGAAGCTTCATTATACAAATGTCATCTCGCAACGGAGAGGTAATTACACCTGGGAGAAAAAGCTATCCTTAATTTCACTTTCTCCCCGCATAAACATATGTACTGGCACTTAATGTTGTGGCGGCGACAACGCGCGTTGTTTTAAACAAATTAAGGACGTTATTACAGGTTCATTATCTTTCAAATTGAAAGAAAAAGTAAGGTTTATATCTCCGCAACTTTCTCTTGACCTCAATTACGAAGTGTTTCTTAAATATAGATCGAGTTTCGTCATTGAACGTAACGTTAAATTTAGAATTTGACGCGAAAAAATCGTTTAAAACGTTTTCATTTCAAAATCGTTGCTCTCCAAAGTTGTAAAATTGCTTCGCGAAGTTTTGAACTTTTGGAAGAGCTAGCATGTTTTTACTGGGCTGTATTTTCTCGAACAACGAATATCCTAATCACCCGCTGCGATTTATCACTCGCGAACGGGCCAGAAGGGCTCGAGTTTTCGCGTATTCACTTCCGAAATTTTTCATCTTTCATCATTTCTCATTTTTGATTTGCCTGAATAGTGGTTGCCTGTTCGCTCTATTGCGAAGCGTTCTCGACAATGCCAGCGATTTGGTGAAAAGCCCTTTCTCGATTAAGGGTCAGCCCAAGTCGATTGCGATTTGATTCACCCTTTTGTATTGGTATTTGCGAATGAAAAGGGAATTATTAGTATTAGGCCATTTGTTGAAATAATATTGCCTTGGCCACATTTTAGGCAAAGAGTAATAATTTACACGTCAAAATCATAAGTTAAACAAATATTTAATTTGAGAAATTTGCGTTAATGGAAATATTACTGTTTACTGGATTTGCTTTAGTTACAAACTGTTAAATTGTTTATTTTTATTTCATTTATTTTTATATTTTTATTTTATTTATTTTTATATTTTTATTTAATTTTTTTTATTTTATTTATTTTTATATTTTTATTTCATTTTTTTTCATTTTTTTATTTTATTTATTTTTATATGTACTTTAATTTTATTATTTTTATATTTTTATTTTATTTATTTTTATATTTTAATTTTAGTTATTTTTATTATATTTTTATTTCATTTATTTTTATATTTTTATTTTATTTATTTTATATTTTTATTTTATTTATTTTTATATTTTAATTTTAGTTATTTTTATTTTATTTGTATTTCATTTATTTTTATATTTTTATTTTATTTATTTTTACTTATTTTTATTTTATTTATGTTTAGTTATTTTTAGTTATTTTAATTTTATTTATGTTTAGTTATTTTAATTTTATTTATGTTTAGTTATTTTAATTTTATTTATGTTTAGTTATTTTATTTATTTTTAGTTATTTTATTTATTTTAGTTATTTTATTTTTTTAGTTATTTTATTTATTTTACTATTTACTATGTTTATAACTTTAGTTATTTTATTTATTTTACTATTTACTATGTTTATAACTTTAGTTATTTTACTTTTTACTATTTTTACTTTATTTATTTAGCTTAATTATTTTATATTATTTTTATTTAATTATTAAAATTTTTATGAACATGTCAGATTGCACAACTTCTTTAAAATTAAATCAAATTAAATCCCTTTTTATTTATAAATTACCGTCCTATTTTCTAAATAAAGTTCCTTCGGTAGATTTCTAAGCTAAATTAATATCCAGTAAACTGCGATAAGCTTTCTACAAAATCCCAATATAGATCCTCGACAAAAAGGATGCAGCGCTCTAAAGTCCCTGGCACATTAATCCTGTTCCTAAAACCTTTCAACTTGGGATAAAGATTATTTTTTAATTTAAATCCGCCGATTATTTTTGTATACCCAGTTTAATCGAAGTTGCGAAAAATTTCCTCCAAAAATACACCTTGATAACGTTTATCGAGAATACCTTGGAAGCTATTTGGTGGGGTTTTATTTTTAAACCAATATACGGGTATAAATGAATCGCAAATAATTTCCTATTGTAGGAATGCAGAATATCATCTCTTCCATATGGCTTCCGTATCCGCTAAATTTCGACACTCTTTTTGGAATACATTTGTACTTAATTTACATCTTATTAATAAATATCATTTACTCATAAGGAAATGCGCTTTTGAAAAGTAGCCCGTTTTACATTTTGACATCTGAATAGAATAATTTTTCGGATATTTTATTTCGCTTGATTTTTTTTATCCACCACCAAATAGAAATATATAGTGTAGTATCTAGGTTGACATTTGAGGTATAACTTAAGAGATGACAAAATGAGGTTTGAAAAACACTATCATTTCTTAATCCCTTCATTTTCCACGTCATTCTAAAATATTTTATTTCACGTGTTAATATTACTTTGATGGGTTTGCGCAACTTTACGTTTCACTTTAACTTTTTATTATTATAGGTAAGGCTGAAATAAATAAATTTTATTTTATTAAACGGAACCATTTTCTCATAAAAAAACGCTTTATTTTGGTTTAATTTTCTGATCTTATCTAAGGATCCGTTCTGTGCCAAATTTTCGTCGAAATTTTAAAGGCTTTTTTTTCATTTCTGGTTCATAATTTATTGTCTATCAATCGAAAGTGTTATCGGCTTTGTTTTCTTGGCATTTTTTTCGACTATGGCGGAAGCGGATAATGTTGGATTTATCGGTCATTAAACGTTATCTCTTCTTTATTTGTAAGAGCCGTTTCCGATTGATTTTTTTCATTCGCAAATAAAATTATATCGTTGAAATTGATTTAATGCTCTTTTTATTATATCGTAGACAAATTGCTTTTCTACTAGTAGTGTTTTCACATTCGTTGTGGTTGAGTTCGCATTTCAATTTTAACCATAACTTCCAGTGGCGTAGTTAATAATCAGCTAGGCTAATACCCAAGGCACCACCTTAGGCCTAAGTCATCGAGCGACTTTTAAAGCCATTAATACAGGTGGCCGGGTTAAAATCATAGAAATCTTATACTCCTACCTAGAATGCTCCGGTCTACGGGAGAACCTGACGCCAAGACATTTTGTAGCAACGACTAATGATTATATAGTCTTTGCTTAAGCTTCAGCCAATCAGCAGCCATTCATTAATTACGGCAAGCGGCTAGCGCCATAACATGGCGGTTAAAAATAGTAGAAGCTCAGATGATTTTTACAGGATCCATCCAATCCAAGCTCGCAGAATTCCCATAGGTTTTTGCTGGAATTTTTTCACATGAATCACTTCATCTCTGCTTCAACGTTTTTGGATTTTTATTTAATAATAGTGGAAAGATTTTTTTAACTTTTTGTTTTGTTTCATATTTACTTAATATAAGGAATATTTAAATGCCATTGTGATGAAGATAAATAAGATTTCGTTTAGGTTCGCTTTGAAAATATTTAAGCCTAGGCCTGACATGGGCCTAACTTTTAAGTAAAGAAACAGTCTACCATGTTTAAAAACTACATTAAACTCGATCACGGCCCCCTGCACGCGTTCACGTGAGCGCGTGCAGGGGTCCGTGACTCGATTGACGTGGGCCAATCAAATGCGGGTTCTTAAGGTGACGTAATCTAAAATCGAATTATTATTTTCAGTAACTCAAACTAGATGGCAACGAGTCGTTGCCGTAATAACTCTTTCAATCGTGATTGGCTGATAATGACGAAACCTCCGAAAATGTAATTGGCCCATTTTGTATTTATACGGAATCATTCTATGTTATAAGATTTCTATGGTTAAAATGCCTATAGTACGGTGGTGGCAAGCCCTTCATGCCACGCGAGCCAACAGCTCCCTACACTCACTATTACTGTTAAGTCCAGTTCACACTATACAATTAATGGGGCCACTTAATTTAAACCAGTTAATTGTAAGCAAAAACGTCATCGATACGTCACCCGTGACGCAGCAGCAACATTAAAACAAGAAGGCCAATGTTACTTTATAGAAAGGCCAATTGTTATACTTAATGGTAATATGTTACTTACGGTAATATGTTACTTACGGTAATATGTTACTTACGGTAATATGAAAGAAAAATGTTGTTAGTCAATTTAATTACCTGGCTATGCCACCGATAACTAATATAATTATTTAAAATAAAGCCTGTTTTTTTTTTCAAACTGAAGGTCATATGATATTGACCTGTAACGTCCAACAACGTATTTTATAAAAAAAAATCCAGAGGCCCTTACGCTAGATTTGCCGCTAATCGAATCCACCCTATTGAAATAACCTATTGACACCATGATTCGAACCACCCTTTACTTACCCTGAATAATCTATTAGCTTCGTAGAACATCACTTCGCATCTCGATATTTGAACAGCTCGTAAAACATACAAAATTTAGCAAATGTATAAACAAGGGTTAAAGACCTTTTTTCCCGACAGTCGACTCTGAAAACGAAGAATGCGACTCTTCCGTCTTTATTTTTGGCCCTTTTTTGACCCGTTTTTCCAGAAGTACATAATATACTCCTTCGAGATAAGTATCCGCCTTGGTTGAAATACACATTCGCCTAACTATGTAAAATGTATAAATTAGAAGGAATATTTTCTTATTTATAAATTATAATCCATATTTTCATAATGAAATAGGCTGAGCAAATCGATATAATAATTTTCTCTTCCAATAGGCATTTTTAAAAATCAGTGGAGGCCTGCTAAGGTACATGTTTCAACCGAATTACATTAGCAGTACCATACGTCTATAATATTTTCCATACGTTTGTCACCGAATTTTCCGAGCTCACGCTATTTATTTGTCCGAGAGTGGAGCTCGCACTCGCGCTCTTCTCTTTTTTTGCCGGAAAGTGGAGCTCGCGCTTGCGCTCTTCTCTTTATTTGCCGGAGAGTGGAGCTTGCGCTCGCGCTCTTCTCTTTTTTTGCCGGAAAGTGGAGCTCGCGCTCGCGCTCTTCACTTTTTTGCCGGAGAGTGGAGCTCGCGCTCTTCTCTTTTTTTGCCGGAAAGTGGAGCTCGCGCTTGCGCTCTTCTCTTTATTTGCCGGAGAATGGAGCTTGCGCTCGCGCTCTTCTCTTTTTTTGCCGGAAAGTGGAGCTCGCGCTTGCGCTCTTCTCTTTATTTGCCGGAGAGTGGAGCTTGCGCTCGCGCTCTTCTCTTTTTTTGCCGGAAAGTGGAGCTCGCGCTCGCGCTCTTCACTTTTTTGCCGGAGAGTGGAGCTCGCGCTCTTCTCTTTTTTTGCCGGAAAGTGGAGCTCGCGCTTGCGCTCTTCTCTTTATTTGCCGGAGAATGGAGCTTGCGCTCGCGCTCTTCTCTTTTTTTGCCGGAAAGTGGAGCTCGCGCTTGCGCTCTTCTCTTTATTTGCCGGAGAGTGGAGCTTGCGCTCGCGCTCTTCTCTTTTTTTGCCGGAAAGTGGAGCTCGCGCTCGCGCTCTTCACTTTTTTGCCGGAGAGTGGAGCTCGCGCTCTTCTCTTTTTTTGCCGGAAAGTGGAGCTCGCGCTTGCGCTCTTCTCTTTATTTGCCGGAGAATGGAGCTTGCGCTCGCGCTCTTCTCTTTTTTTGCCGGAAAGTGGAGCTCGCGCTTGCGCTCTTCTCTTTATTTGCCGGAGAGTGGAGCTTGCGCTCGCGCTCTTCTCTTTTTTTGCCGGAAAGTGGAGCTCGCGCTCGCGCTCTTCACTTTTTTGCCGGAGAGTGGAGCTCGCGCTCTTCTCTTTTTTTGCCGGAAAGTGGAGCTCGCGCTTGCGCTCTTCTCTTTATTTGCCGGAGAATGGAGCTTGCGCTCGCGCTCTTCTCTTTTTTTGCCGGAAAGTGGAGCTCGCGCTTGCGCTCTTCTCTTTATTTGCCGGAGAGTGGAGCTTGCGCTCGCGCTCTTCTCTTTTTTTGCCGGAAAGTGGAGCTCGCGCTCGCGCTCTTCACTTTTTTGCCGGAGAGTGGAGCTCGCGCTCTTCTCTTTTTTTGCCGGAAAGTGGAGCTCGCGCTTGCGCTCTTCTCTTTATTTGCCGGAGAATGGAGCTTGCGCTCGCGCTCTTCTCTTTTTTTGCCGGAAAGTGGAGCTCGCGCTCGCGCTCTTCACTTTTTTGCCGGAGAGTGGAGCTCGCGCTCGCGCTCGCGCTCTTCTCTTTTTTTGCCGGAAAGTGGAGCTCGCGCTTGCGCTCTTCTCTTTATTTGCCGGAGAGTGGAACTTGCGCTCGCGCTCTTCTCTTTTTTTGCCGGAAAGTGGAGCTCGCGCTCGCGCTCTTCACTTTTTTGCCGGAGAGTGGAGCTCGCGCTCTTCTCTTTTTTTGCCGGAAAGTGGAGCTCGCGCTTGCGCTCTTCTCTTTATTTGCCGGAGAATGGAGCTTGCGCTCGCGCTCTTCTCTTTTTTTGCCGGAAAGTGGAGCTCGCGCTTGCGCTCTTCTCTTTATTTGCCGGAGAGTGGAGCTTGCGCTCGCGCTCTTCTCTTTTTTTGCCGGAAAGTGGAGCTCGCGCTCGCGCTCTTCACTTTTTTGCCGGAGAGTGGAGCTCGCGCTCTTCTCTTTTTTTGCCGGAAAGTGGAGCTCGCGCTTGCGCTCTTCTCTTTATTTGCCGGAGAATGGAGCTTGCGCTCGCGCTCTTCTCTTTTTTTGCCGGAAAGTGGAGCTCGCGCTTGCGCTCTTCTCTTTATTTGCCGGAGAGTGGAGCTTGCGCTCGCGCTCTTCTCTTTTTTTGCCGGAAAGTGGAGCTCGCGCTCGCGCTCTTCACTTTTTTGCCGGAGAGTGGAGCTCGCGCTCTTCTCTTTTTTTGCCGGAAAGTGGAGCTCGCGCTTGCGCTCTTCTCTTTATTTGCCGGAGAATGGAGCTTGCGCTCGCGCTCTTCTCTTTTTTTGCCGGAAAGTGGAGCTCGCGCTTGCGCTCTTCTCTTTATTTGCCGGAGAGTGGAGCTTGCGCTCGCGCTCTTCTCTTTTTTTGCCGGAAAGTGGAGCTCGCGCTCGCGCTCTTCACTTTTTTGCCGGAGAGTGGAGCTCGCGCTCTTCTCTTTTTTTGCCGGAAAGTGGAGCTCGCGCTTGCGCTCTTCTCTTTATTTGCCGGAGAATGGAGCTTGCGCTCGCGCTCTTCTCTTTTTTTGCCGGAAAGTGGAGCTCGCGCTTGCGCTCTTCTCTTTATTTGCCGGAGAGTGGAGCTTGCGCTCGCGCTCTTCTCTTTTTTTGCCGGAAAGTGGAGCTCGCGCTCGCGCTCTTCACTTTTTTGCCGGAGAGTGGAGCTCGCGCTCTTCTCTTTTTTTGCCGGAAAGTGGAGCTCGCGCTTGCGCTCTTCTCTTTATTTGCCGGAGAATGGAGCTTGCGCTCGCGCTCTTCTCTTTTTTTGCCGGAAAGTGGAGCTCGCGCTTGCGCTCTTCTCTTTATTTGCCGGAGAGTGGAGCTTGCGCTCGCGCTCTTCTCTTTTTTTGCCGGAAAGTGGAGCTCGCGCTCGCGCTCTTCACTTTTTTGCCGGAGAGTGGAGCTCGCGCTCTTCTCTTTTTTTGCCGGAAAGTGGAGCTCGCGCTTGCGCTCTTCTCTTTATTTGCCGGAGAATGGAGCTTGCGCTCGCGCTCTTCTCTTTTTTTGCCGGAAAGTGGAGCTCGCGCTTGCGCTCTTCTCTTTATTTGCCGGAGAGTGGAGCTTGCGCTCGCGCTCTTCTCTTTTTTTGCCGGAAAGTGGAGCTCGCGCTCGCGCTCTTCACTTTTTTGCCGGAGAGTGGAGCTCGCGCTCTTCTCTTTTTTTGCCGGAAAGTGGAGCTCGCGCTTGCGCTCTTCTCTTTATTTGCCGGAGAATGGAGCTTGCGCTCGCGCTCTTCTCTTTTTTTGCCGGAAAGTGGAGCTCGCGCTTGCGCTCTTCTCTTTATTTGCCGGAGAGTGGAGCTTGCGCTCGCGCTCTTCTCTTTTTTTGCCGGAAAGTGGAGCTCGCGCTCGCGCTCTTCACTTTTTTGCCGGAGAGTGGAGCTCGCGCTCTTCTCTTTTTTTGCCGGAAAGTGGAGCTCGCGCTTGCGCTCTTCTCTTTATTTGCCGGAGAATGGAGCTTGCGCTCGCGCTCTTCTCTTTTTTTGCCGGAAAGTGGAGCTCGCGCTCGCGCTCTTCACTTTTTTGCCGGAGAGTGGAGCTCGCGCTCGCGCTCGCGCTCTTCTCTTTTTTTGCCGGAAAGTGGAGCTCGCGCTTGCGCTCTTCTCTTTATTTGCCGGAGAGTGGAACTTGCGCTCGCGCTCTTCTCTTTTTTTGCCGGAAAGTGGAGCTCGCGCTCGCGCTCTTCACTTTTTTGCCGGAGAGTGGAGCTCGCGCTCTTCTCTTTTTTTGCCGGAAAGTGGAGCTCGCGCTTGCGCTCTTCTCTTTATTTGCCGGAGAGTGGAGCTTGCGCTCGCGCTCTTCTCTTTATTTGCCTTAGAGTGGAGCTCGCACTCGCGCTCTTCTCTTTTTCACCCGAGAGTGGAGCTCGCGCTCGAGCTCTTCTCTTTGTTTGCCGGAGAGTGTAGCTCGCGCTCGCGCTCTTCTCTTTTTTTGCCGGAGAGTGGAGCTCGCGCCCTTCTCTTTATTTGCCGGAGAGTGGAGCTCGCTCTCGCGCTCTTCTCTTTGTTTGCCGAGATGAAAAAAGCCCAGAAGAAGAGTTAATAGAATAGAAGAATATACTGCTTTTATTATTTATTTTTTATTGAATTTTGCCACTAGAGGTGGAAAAAAACCATGGAAGTACGATTTTCCACACGGTTTTTAACAGGAAAACAATAGGTAGAAAAAACCGCGGGAAAAAATTAGTTTTTTTCACCCTTGGCAAAATTGTGGCAACCCTGGAAGAATAGGAAGTGTTACACTTATGTAACAATATATTATATACTTCTGGTTGTGTTTTATATAAAGGGAATATTAGCATACTCGTTACCCCCCAATTATGCGAATAATAGACCAGTTGAAAAGTCTCCTATTTTACAGGCGAATAGTTTTAACAATTGAGTGTTTTCAATTTAACACACGTGTAGGGAGAGGGTGCGGTATCCTTTAAGGGTATTATGGCCTTTAAGAAAACGCTAATAACGTCAATTTTCGATCTTTTATTTTACTATCCACTCCTGGTGTCTAGGGGGAAATGTAAATATAGATTTTTTAACAGCGCGTTTTCTATAGGATGGTCTTTATTCAGAATTTGGGTTAAATCATTTACCTTTTGTGTGTTTTGGGTTTTTATACTTATATAAGAAAAAATAGTAAAGAAACTGACGAGCCCATTCTTCAAATATCGGGATTTTTTATAGAAAAGAAAAGCTATTATGTTTCTAGTCTTTTTTTAAAGAAAACTATGTAAATAAACGTTTTCTTTCCTGTATCTTCAATTTCTGTTATTATCTACCGTTATTATATTACAGCTGTTTGAATTTGAAGTTCAAATATATTTATTTGAGGCGGAAAATGTTTGCAGTTTATTAAATATTTACATTAATATTATAAATTATATTTTTATCGTTTACTAAAATGTCGCTTTATTTGCATTTAACAAAGTCTGGTAACACTGTCTATTTGCCTTTGAGAATAAGATACAATATTTTTTGTTGTGGCACTATTTTCTTCAAAAATCATTCTTTACCGGAAGTATTGAGTAAAAATATGGAATATTATTTTTCAGGTAACAATATTTGGTAAACAAATTATTTTTGTCATGTCAATGGAAACCATTATTTAACAATTATCTGTACATTAATTAATGATATATGATTAAACCTAAGAAGCCTAGGTATCTTTTAATTATCGGTATACAAAATAGCTAATTTATAATTATTTTAATTAATAAGTAGCATCCGTATTTCCACACAGGACACAGCTGCAATTATTATTAAAGATAAACAAAAAATGTTTATTCATCTTTTACGAGCGTTAACTTTTCATTTCCTTTAGGTTAATTACGGGGAGTGGAATTTCAATTTCGAAATATTCGGGATGCGTCATAGGAAGTTACTTATTTTCCGCGGTAATTAAAAGTTAATAGATTCCGTCTGGAATTTATATTAACGGCGATACCCTCGTTTTGGGATAAATATATAAAAAACGATATGTCAACTTTAAAGGATGGTTGCATCCCAACGGCAAAGATACTCGAGACCTCTTCCCGAAATTAAATTAATTCGATAGACGCAGCTCATTAAATTATTTGCGAAACGTTTGTAAAAATAAATGGTATAATTTGGTAATTTCATATTTCCCGGTGCAAATATTTGAACTGCCAAAACTCAGTTCCGAAGGGTGGTGTCTGAAGCGCCGGATTGACATAATCGGGTAAATTTCTCTTCCTGGTTATATATTATACAATTTTACGATAAACGCGATGAAATATTGGGATGCGTGGATTCTGGGCTCGAATCGTAAATTGAAAAGAAAACTTTCACTTCCTTATACAATCTCGTTTTGTTCGATTGTATATCAATGCTTTATCGCGTAAGCAAGAGGTGCTCTAAAATTGAATTTAATTCTTCAGATCTGTCAAAAAACGTTAGAAAAGTGGGTTTATTATTGTATTCTACGAAATAAACGGTATTGCCCCTGTTTGGCGAAGGGGAGGCGCCCCAATTCAAAATTTGAGTTGATTTTAATTTAAAGTATAAAAATATCAGATAAGTTTGAAAACGTTTTCACCATTTTCACTTTTCCCCTTTAATTTGTTTTCCTTTAAAACGTCTCTTTTTGCCAGGGTTAATAAACTGAAACTGTGATCGTTGAGTGAAGTTTTTCTACCTGGCGCCTATGATCAATCATTTGGTTATTTCTTTTTGCATGTACGCTCCGATCGCGGGACGCCCAACTCCTTTATTATGGTCCATTCGTTATCGCCTTTTAATGGTTACTTCGAAATCGCCCCCCTCACCCCGAATTTCACTACGAGGAAACTAAGCAACGTTCCAAGAATGCCTCGCTGTTTATTGTAGAGCACCTCAAATATAAATTGATTTTCTGGTTCAGACTTGTTCCTATTATTTCCCTATCTATGATATCTCGATTGGCCATTTTATCTCGCGTTTTACGCCCTTTAAACTACACCGCGCCATCTAGGAAAAGAAATTGGTGGCGTTTTCATTTTTCGAACACGCTGGGTGAGATCGCGATAAATTATAAACTCTCCCATCCTTTAACTTTAGAATTATTGCGATGGCTATAACGTCAAATACTTTCGAGATAAATTGTAATATTTAAATTTTATCGCGTACCAATCCTTCAAAAACGTTTTCAGTTGACATGACAGGATTACCAAGTTGTTTTTGTTTAAATTCCAGTTCGTAGAATATTGTATATCTTCGCGTTTAAAAATAAAATACATTCTGAACGTAGTGGGGACATTGACATTACTTTTTTCATACATTTAATTTTAATAAAGTTAAATTTGTCCTTGAAATGATTTTATTTGTGTTTAAATATATATTTGTTTTTATGCAAACTATTTATACAGTCAGTCTTATATAAATTTGTATTTGGTTAGAGTTTTACCAATATGGGGTTTCAATTGAAATTCATAAGCAGATTGACCTAGGACTAAATAAAGACCCCGAGTATACCTGCCAAGCGTAACTGTGTACATCGCGCGTTATCCAGAATACAAAATAAAATGAACAGTGTATCTTCGAGGATATTTTTCCACGGTATAGAATCTTAAATTGCTCGACTGTTCGTGGAAAAATAATTTTCTATCCTATTTATCCAGATAACTGGGAGGTCCAAACAAAAAACAAAGCTATAATATTTCGTCTTTCGCGTGTGAGCTAATTCAAAATAAACAAACAACATTTTTTCGATAAGAAATTGTTCGCTCATTCTGATACTCTGGTCTTCCTGGTCTGGTCTATTCGCGTTTCAAGTCATTTTTCATCGCGAAACGTCACGGAGATAGCTATAGTTGAAGAGATGGATCATCCATCAATATTAGTGCGCGTTGTCAACAACCATATTTTGATGACGTTTCAGTAGCGGGTTTGTTAACAAATATTGCACTCGTCTTGGGATCAAAATTGAAAATCTTCGAGAAGTAATCGGAGTAATGTGTTAATAGTCAGGCAATCGGTCATTAACGAAATAATCTTAAAACTATCAAAACTATTTTCAGCACTAGTTAAGTGTTAGTTATTAGATAGTTGCGTGGGAACAGTTTTTTTTATCATTCACGAAGTAGCCACGATAATAACCCGGAAATAGGTGGAAATCGAATTGATATCTCTTTTTGTTTAAGGAATAGTTGGAAAAGATAATTTCAAGTTCGGGAATTGATTTTCAATATGGTCGCGATACTTTGAATAGGGAATGGGAATTTCGGGAATAGGCGGTAATTAGAAAAATGTAAATGGTTGGAAAAGAAACATTTGAACGGACATGAGAATGGGAATTGATTCAACGGTATTGGATGGACAGGAGAAAATTATGTTAAATTAAATGGAATGGGTACGTTTGGAAACAAATATTTGAACGGACTTGGGTTGGAAATATAAATTGTTTCGATGGGAATGGGTGGGAACGATAAAACTACGTCAAATGGAATGGAAATGGGGAGAATGGTAACGTTTTCTGCTTGAAACCTATCTACTTTTGGATATATAGGTGCGTAGAAAAATCATAAGTCATCAAGCGACTTTTAAAGCCATTAATTCCGGTGGCCGGGTTACAATGCGTAGGAGGGTGGTGACAAGCCCTTCATGCCACGCGAGCCAACAGCTCCCTACACTAACTATTACCGTTAACCTCAACAAGTTTTTATGGAAGGGGAAACTTAAACTCAACGCAGTAGGAGCCGTTCCGAGTTTTCACCCAGTGCCACAAGCTGGGATCGAAACCTGGCTCTTCTTGCTGCGAGGCGAAAAAGCTAACCCCCTCCGCCACTCCACCTATCAAATACCAGAAGCGATAATAATATTCCCTTTAAAATTTGAACATCGTCCTAAATTTGATAAGCTAAATTGACGTGACACTTTTGCATAAACAACACGATTATCCCTATAACAAAGCGATTTTCCTCTAATTAGGAATCGAGCGAAACAAACCAGGAAGGATTACGTTTTGTCCTCAATGAGTTCCATTCAATAGATTAGTCCCATATAGTAAACACGCTTCACGGCGCTTTTAATGTTGTTGTTATCAAAGAGGATAATCGCGGTTTAGCAATTATTAGAAAGAATGAACTGCGGTTCATGCATTCGTGGTTTTCTTCCGTCAACTCGTAATTGATACAGGGGCGAGTATATCCTTTCTTCGGCCGATTCCACCCCGCAGCGGTTTGGAAGAAACGTTGCAATGACATTGAACAATGGCGAAGATTCGAAAGTGCTTCTTGTCGTGTGACGGAATATTTGTATTGCTAAGTAATCGTACGGCGCTCGTTATAAAGTAATTTTCGTGTATTTGCTCGTTACACTCGAGATGCCTTTGGGGGTGCTTCGCGCGTGAATCTGACTTCAAACGCCGGTTTATAAATGATGAATCTTCGGTTCGGTCTCCTCTTAATTTCGTTAACTTCGGGATCGTAGAAGCATAGACGAAGAACGGTCTATGGTAGAAGCCACAGATTTTTGGGCCTTTTTTTAATACGCGGAATAACCCAACTTACGCGGTCGAATATTTTGATCTTCGGGAGTAGGTACGAGTTAAAATGTTGCGATGGGTAATTTTTCAATCGGTTCGTGATATTTCTTTTTTGGATGGCGAAGAATGAAAGTTGAACGATCTGGGGAGTCCTTTATTTACCTTGAGTAGGGTGGTATTTGGTTTCGGGTGTTCGCTAAGCAGTAGCCGGGGGCCAGCCGTGAAAAGGACATTAGGGGCGAAAGTGGCCAAGGGGAAAACCATTAAAAGACTTGATAATCTTTCGTTGGGCTTAAATATTCTAACTAGCAATTTCCTCCATAACACGGATTACATTCTCCCTTTATTCCCAACTTTTAAGCCGCCTTAAATCGATCGTATGGTGGAAAACAATTCGATTTATCGTTTTTAATGTAAATATAAAGGTTTATTTTCTTATTATATACGAAGAAATGTTTTATTTCTGCTCAGTCTGCGTGGAAAGAAAGTTTGGAAGTTCCCCCGAAAATTTCCGTCCGTTTTGTGGATAGGAATCTTTTACAGCTGGACCAAGTAGTTCTGTGGGTCATAGCCGCGTTTACGTTTTCGCTCGAGCCATTTTTCGCGGTTTTCGGCAAACGTTTTCCCGCCGCGACTGCGCAGTATCGTCGCGATCCCCCCTCTCCGTTTTGGGGATTCCCTCCCTTCTCTCTCTGGATGGATCGAGAAGCGAACCGGCTCCAGTGCCAAAGAATAGTACGATCGCTTCGTGTAAAGACGCAGATCTCTCTCTCTCCGTGTAGCTATAAAGTATCGCACCGTGATCAATCCATCTTAGCGACTGTATCGGCGGCGTGAGTGTTAACTAAAACGCGTCATTCCACGTGACGGATGCTTTGACTTCCAAGTGTATGCCATGGACTCTAACGAGAAGACATTTGTGTCGTAAACGATTGTGCGCGAATTGACAAAGTACTCGAGTGATGTCGTCAATTGTTTTTCATATCGTTGATTTTTCGGAGTTATAATACCAAGCACGATGGATAATCATCAGAACGGTATCGTCGTGACAATGATCTCGATAGACTCGCGACCCAACCAGGACTCGGTCATTACCGCTGTCGAGAAGAAACCACCAAAGGTGCCACCACGAACGAAGAAACGTTTGCAATCCAAGGATGGCGATTCGTTGTCTTCCAACCAATCCGATAAATTCGCCGACGAACCCTGTCCGGAAATCCCTAGTCGCGCGAAAGAGCCGCTCATCCCACCCCCGATCCCGTCGGCGGTCAAGCCGAATAAGAGAGCCATCTTACAAACCCGCCAACTGCTCGAGACCGAGTTCCTCAAGGCCAGCGGCAACCCGTCCAGTAACGCGTCCACTAACCCGGAACGAGAGATCATCGTGGCCGCCACCAAGAACGGCAAAGACAAGCGACCGGAAGCTCGTCAACGCCAGCCCGCCATGCTACTGCGACCCAACCAGGACCCGGCCAGGGTGATCGATCGCCACGATTACGAGGCGAGCGAGAATTCGGCTCCGACCAGGAACGAAAAGGGCAGGAAAGGACCGACGTTTCTGGTCCTGCCCGCTTCCAAAACGTTGTCGCCTCTGCCGTACCATCACCAGTCTCGGGGACTCTTCCCGAACAGAAGTACACAAGCGCCCTTGTTGACGCGAATGGTCTTCCCCAGACCTCCTAACGGTCACCACCCCATGCCGCCCAACGGACCGCCAGTATCGTACGGAAAATGGTTGGAGAAGTCGGGCAACGGCGATCCGGAGATAAACACCCGAATTCTTCGCCGTATTTTCGGCGGCCATCAGACCCCTTTCAAATCGGGAAAGTCCAACGCTGGACAGGCTAGTTCCAGTTACAAAAACCTCGTACCGCCGGGTCATCACAAGAACAACCCGGTGGGACAATTCTTCTCCTCCAAGTCCAAACTCGCGGTCAGTCGCTCCGGATCGCTCAGCAGTCAGTGTTCCACTAGTTCGGATAGCGGCAACGAAAGCCAACCCAAAAGTGTCCTCAAGAAATCCAAACGAAACAAAGGCGTCACGGAGAAGCCCAAGAAAAGCGTGACTTTTAACGCGATGACCACCGTCCAAGTCATGGAGGAGTAACTAGATCCTCCGCGGATTGTATTATAGAATAAACTCTAGAGACGCTTAAAAATTTGTAAATATTTCATTTTATTATATAGATTTTAAATATTTTGTTCCGTTGAAATAAATCGCGCGTAGAATTGTAGAGAGAACGCCGTTCCCACGAACCTCATTGAGATTTTGTTTTTTTGGTTCCCGCCATGTTTTTATTAATTTTCTTCTCTAGGCGCTCTTTGATATGATAAAGTTCCTCACCTGGGGCCTCTCTCTCTTTCGCGTTAATTGCGTTATAGAGGTAAATGAAATACGTAACGTATTATACAATGTGTTCGCTGCGGTTTCAATATCCGCGTAATCGTGAACTATATCTTTTTGAAAAAAAAAACACCGTAATTATACAGGTATATCTAATGTTTACAGTAATTAAATAGTCACAGTAAGAAGTATATTCTTTTTGGTAAACTTTATAATCTAGATCATTCTCACGCTGTCGTAGAAATTTAATTGTGTTTAAATGGTAAATTTAGTATAATTCGGTTGAAATCAACTATTTGTAATCATAAATATCTTTCAAATAATTAGAGCATTCCGAAGTAAATCAGTGTAATTGGCTTAATTCCCTTAATTAATTAAGTTTCATTAATTAATATCAATGGTGTCGCGTGATGTTTTAAATTTTTACCAGCGAAACAAAATTAACCAATTATTCGTTTTCTGTTATTAATAATGCTACACTTTTTCAAACTAAGTTGACGCATTTATTAATGCAAATTAATTAACTTGATTAATGTAGAATATTACGGCACCGTTCGCATTATGGAAGTCATTTTAAAATGAACGCGACCCTTTTTGATAAATGATTGTAAATAATTTCGCACCTTCGATATAATCAAAATAATATCAAATAATAATCGAGAAATGAGATAAAGATACCCGTTATTTTAACAAAAAAATTATAGAATGGAATTTAAGAATCTTTGAAATTCCCGCGAATGAAGAAAACAAAATGTGAAATAAAAATGGAAATTTTATTAAGGACAAAAATATTATTTTTTACCTTTTTTTTCCTACCGATCATTTCCCCCTTTTTTCTCAAAACGCAGGCTGCAGGATAGGAAAGTCATTTTAGAAATTAGGTCAAACGAATTTTTTTTTTAAATATTGAAAAGAGTTATTAATAAGATATCGAGATTTTTAATTGGCGTATAATTTTAACAACGACAATCAGCCAATATTAAGAAAGGTGAGGATAGAATTATTTAAATCTCGTATTACTTTACTTATGAATTTCATTATATTAATTTCGTTACTATATTTTTTTACTAATATTGTCGAAATGGTTTGATTACGAAAGTCCTTATTTTAAAACGAATTGAAAGAAAAAAGTAAAAACAAAAAAGCTGCTGTATTAAACGCTTAAGGAATTAACTAGTTTCATAACCTTCCGAAAAAGAAAAAAGCTTTCGAAATATGGCAGAGTCGCGGCGCATTTTTGATCTTCTAATACACCGCCCTTGGTACCGATATTCAAAGAAAACCTTTATATTATATATAAAAAATAAAATATTTGGTATATAAAGAAATATAAAAAAACGTATAGAAATCGATAAAGTAACCGGTTAGGGCATAGTATTGTCATTTAAATCGACGTCGAAATCAAAGGTATTGAGACGGGTACATACTGCAAATATCGTCCTAACGCGAAACTTTCAGTTAAAAGTTTTTTAGTTTCTCTTCCAAACGGTATTGGTAGCCGTGATTTATAATTATCTCTCTATTATATAGGCTGTATACCGAAACTCAGTCAGAAGCGAAGGGTCTAAATATACGGGGAGTCCCAGATATTTTGATATTGGCCCTGAGGTAATGGGTACGGGGAAAGACGAAGATGTAGTCTAAAATTGGTGTTGATACGGCGGCTCGGCAGATCCCGGGGATATAGGCCACCGCTGTCCAATTTATTTTATTCGTGTTTTTGTATTGGTTTCTTTTATCCGTAAAAAGAAACCGGCGTGTGATAATTCAAGCTGCCCCTCTACTGGAAGAAATCGTGAATGCACGTTGCCCCGACAAGACTCGTCTTCACTTCATTCGAAAGAGAAAAAATTTGCACGCCTGGAATGTATCGATACACGAACCGTATGTACGCTGCATCGTGATCGAGCATTTTTTCCGATTCATTTTTCCCCGTATCTGACCCGAACAACAATTTGCATTATTAATTTGTTTTTTAATATATGATTTTGGGTCGATTGTTCCGATAAATTTTAAATTATGGATACATTTATAGAACTGTAATTGCAAATATAAACAATATCAGAATTTTTTTTATAAGAGCTGTAAAAAAGATGGGATGGCTTGATTTTGTGTAATTATAGTTGTCAAGACTAAATTTAATTTAAATTTCAATTCCGTTAACAAATACTAAATCTTGAGAGTTATTTTTCAATGTTTTGGTCAACTTAAATAATTTGACACTATACCTACTTAAAGGAATATAATCAGTCTAGAATGTAGTGGAAAACTACAATTTATCATCCTGCTACGAGGTACATAGTAATATCGTTGGGAGATACACAGGCAGGATCTTCTACTACATTCTAGACTGTAGCTCCACGAGTGAGTATTGATGGAAGCTTGACCTTCTCTGCTAAGATTATACTCCCTTTAAGCCCTGATTGAAAAAAGTACGCTGAATCAATTACCATCGAATTTAAAATCAATGGTCTTGCCGTCGTAGATTTAACAATTAAACAATTAAGAGTTTCAAATTGTTTTTAAATCATTTATAATACCTTATATTAATTGTTAAACTTATAAGAAGGTTTCGAGATACATTTTCTCAAAATTGGCGTTATTGAGAAAAGTAGAATGATAGTAGAATTCTGCTAAATAGTTGATGACGTAAAGTGTAAACTACCAATCGATATACACCCCTTTATTTAATTGTATACATTAATCGGACGAAACTAAATAAAAAAATAGCTATTGGAGAACGTAAATTTTAACACTCAAATCGCATTACCATTTCGTGAGTCGTGTGTGACCTTATCTCTTAAGCCACGTTCACACTAGAGCCTAAAACCCAGTTTAGGTCGGTTTGAATGCCAGTTTTGACCGGCTACGAAATCGCTTCACCCCGGTTCGCTTATAGAAAAGGCTTAACGCCATTTCAAATTACGACGAGAATTTTGAAAATACTAAAATGTATCCCAAAACAATTAGTTAATCATGTTTAATATGCATATAGTAATATTATTTGACATTGTTTACAATTCGATCCCCATTATTTTTGAAAATAAGAGCAATGTTACTTCCCCGCCTTGTCGTTTTGAAAGCGATTCTAAGCGAACTGACTCTGACGAGTTGCTTCCCGAACCAACACGAAGCGATTTCTCACGTTGGTTTTAAAAACTGGTTATCTAAACGAAGCGAATTTAGGAGTAAGTGTGAACGTAGCTTTAGTGTAACCACTAAGCCAGTTTGTGTAAAATAATGAGAAGGCACATTTTGCAGCGTGACACCAATTGGCGAATCCCGGCGAGTTCGTGTTCCCTGAAAGCCCAACAACCAGCTAACTTCTCAATCGCGCTCGCCTTCTATCAGTTCATTATAAATGACTTTTTAAAAATTAAATAATCGAAATTTATACTGTTTTTATTTTTAGCATTTTTTAAAATTTTCTCTCCTAACTTCCCCTTTTCCCGCCAAATAACCGGTAATGTTAATAACATCCTAAAAAATATCCCTTTACGTACCGGAAACCACTTTACGACAACAGAGACCCTCACCGTGTCAAATACATATTGAGCTTCAAGATTCAAGGCTTAGTAAAAGCCTTAACGAAGTCTGATACTATCCGTGTATTACTTTACACGTTTTAGGCGATCTTAACCTCGCATAACCCCACTACAACGTGTACGGGGAACTTGTAGGAGCGTAAATTGTACAAAGTAAGGCACTTCCTTACACGTTTTCCTTACAAGCTTTCGATGGGTAGCTTAACCTGTTTATTAAACTTTGTAATTTCTTTTAATAGTGTGCATGTGGCGCCCGGTGCGGCTCGTTTACTATATAGAACTATGACCATAAGTAACATAATAAAAAATAAGTATGACACTTCCTATTGCTTTAATGCTAATTTTCTATCCGAACCTTTTTTCGGCACTGGTACTCTCTTCAAGCTGTGCCTTGGACTCGCGACTTACCGTTTTGGATGACAACTTTTTGATAAAAAATTAAGCCTAATATCGGAGAGCACGTTCTGGAGTCGCGAGGGGCTTTGTCTTTGTTTTGAAGCGTGATAAAAAAACATGAGCTCGTGGCGCCGAGAACAATGTTTTTAATTTTTATCATTTTAGCCTAATATTCTATCGAAAACCAGATATTTCGGCTTAGCGGAAGTCTCACGTATTTCCGACACTAGAGGGCTCTGTGCTGAGAAAACATCTTGATTACGCAATAACTATGAAAATCAGTTTGGTTGTAAATCTCGTTAATTGTCATACTTATTGTTATTATGTTACTTATGCTGGGACGCAATTCCATAACGTACTTTGATGGTACGACGTACGTAGTTGTATCGAACGTGACCACAAGTATAACCAGAATTTTGGAGGAATATGTCAAGACCCTAACCTCCACCCACACAAATATTCCGCAGTTACATTAAAAACAGGTTGCAGCCATAAATGTTTAATTTGCAGGTTCAAAACGAGGGGAAAATATTAAATATAAAAATATAAAGCCGCTCCTAACTTAATAATGACAAAACAATCTATTTATCGTCGTTTAAAAAACATTGTCCAAAAAGAACGGTGTGCTGTATGCGGAATGTATATATATATATATATATATATATATATATATTTGGGTTTTAAATTTCCATTGTCCTATTGTTGGAGTTCCCTAATGTTTGAAATTTTCCAGCTAAATATAAAGACGCTTGTCTTGCTAATTGGGCTATTTCGGTTTTTGAAGGAAGTCAGTGACAAAATTTTACCATCTTTATACACACACATATATATATATATATATATGTATAAAGGTATAACATATAAATATATTATAAGAAGTTACGCTAAAAAGATTTTGCGGAAAAAGTGTGAGCAAATTTCGCCGCGAGTTCCATTGATGAGCTACTTTCTCGCGGGCTAATGTTTTATTCTTTCAAAGTATTTTTTTTTATTATTATCTTGTCGATTGGAAAGACTGAAAACGATTATTTGTGCTAGCGTAACGATCATCAGGGTTCACTTGTTAGTGAAATTTTGGTTGAAAAACTCTCATCTTTGCGTTTTCACTATAAAAACAGATTTAATGTTTATTTTTGAAGGAAAGTCACTGGGTTAAATTTCTGGGATTTTTAACTACAAACGAATAAAAAGTTATAGACCTTGAAATATATGGACACAATTTGTACAATTATTTGAGATTTTCCATATTTGATATTGAAATGATGGATATTAAAGGATAGGGACGGAATTTAGGTATTTTTATCCTGAATATTTAGAGAAAGAAATATTGACCTCAAAACGTCACTGTACTGTTTACCGTGACTAACATCTGGTTTGATATAGTGTTGTGAAAAAAAAAACAGCGTATGAAATCTTGGATTAAGAATTAGGGGTGCAGTTATAATGTATAGAAAATTTGTTAAAATATTAATTTAAGAATTGTGATTCTTGAAAACCTTTTATTTATAACCGAGCCGTAAATTGATGAGGTAGGTCTTTTTCGGATCTGCAAACAGCGTGTGATTTAAAGGTCCTGGAGTTACAAAATTATTTAAAGAAAAAATATTATTTTCTAACCGTTATCAATCTCTTACGTATTGGGTTCGTCCAGAAATATTTGAAATTTTTAATATTTTTTTTTCCTCGGTGATAAATCATTAATTTTTTCCAGTTTCTTATATAAAGTAATGACGCTTTTCCGCGAGCTGGTTTCTCCGATAATTATTAGCGAAGTTGACGTGGTGGAGGCTGCTCGACCAGATAGATATTTCATTTCATTTCTTTTCTTAAATCTTTTATACTAGATAGCGTAGCTGATCAGGTATAGGTGCTTTACATAATTACACGTTGCAGCGTTGAAATAATGAACTCATTACACAGCGTATGGAGCCGCCATTCCCTCTCGCTTTCTTCGTCCGTAATTGTATCACTGGGCTCGTCCTTTTCCTAATCTCAAATCCTCGCTGTTCACTTGGTAGTTCAAACAAAGGCGGGGAGATACCTCGTTTCGCCTTTTAATCGCTATCGGCTGATACGCGACGTCTCTCGTCATTACCGAATTCTTCGTAACGAAGACCAGGAAGTTTTTTATTTATTTATTTGGCAAAAATTATTTTGCGTTCAGATTTTAAGCGGTATTCCACGCAAAAACAAATTGGCGACGAGAAAAAAAAAGTCGAAGATTCTCTACCAGTTTGGACCAGACTAACATAACTCAACCCGAGTTTATTTCCTGCATTATTTGCTTTAGATTTAAGCTTGCGCCAAAAACCGGTAAGTTCTCTCGAACAAAAAAAAAGAAGTGGGAGAGTGGTGTTTTTCTTGACCCATTCCCAGCAGGTGTAGGTTATCTCTCTGTATCTGCTTACGATGTATTACTCAGTTTGATGGGACGGTTATGCGCGCGGAGAAATTTTATAATTTAAATTTTACTCTCTTTTTTTTTATTTTCTCAAATACATATTTGAGAACGTAAATAATTGCGGCGACCAATCCATCATAATACTCCAATTTGATTACAGATTTTGGAGGTATTAGCATTGCAGATTTTTAGTCGATAAGTGAATAAATTAGGTGTATTTTGAGATTCACGCAGTTGTGAGATTGTATAATTTTATATTGTAAGGTGTTTGGTTATTGGCTCGGGAATGTTTTTAGTGTATTTAGTGGTCCCAGAAGACCCATATTTGCCGACTAAAATTCCAGCTGTTTTTGAGCTTCTCACGATGACCGCTACGTGGCTCTATATTAAATAAAAATACTAATTCATTCGAGTCAAATAACCATTTTCTAACTAGTGAAAAACATTTCACATTGAAGGTGGGGTGGCGAAGTGGTTAGCATTCTCACCTCGCAGTAAGAGGAGCTGGGTTCGATCCCAGCTGGTGGCACTGGGTAAAAAACGAGTTGAGTTTGCAAGTTATCTCCCGGCTGATCAGAGGGGCTTTTCTCCGAGCTCTTAATAACAAATAATAATAATAATCAGCTAGGCTAATACCCAAGGCACCACCTTAGGCCTAAGTCATCAAGCGTTTTTTGAAGCCATTAATGCAGGTGGGTGGGTTACAATGCGTAGGAGGGTGGTGTTAAGCCCTTCATGCCACGCGAGGCAACAGCTCCCTACCTAACTATTACCGTTAACCTCAACAAGTTTTTATGGTTTCCCTTTCCATAAACCTGCTATTGACTCACGTGGCTTGAAGGGCTTGCCACCACCCTCTTACGCAATCTAACCCGGCCACCGGTAATTGGTTTCACAAGTCACTAGTTGACTTAGGCTTGTGTGGCTCCTTGGGCTACCTGATTATTATTATGTTCAAAAGCGACATTTTTAAGAATCCTTTTAATATATACAACAAAGATTTTTTCAACCTTGGCAAAAGATTTCAAACTAAGATATTGTATACGCGAAGAGAAATGTGGCTTGAAACAAAACCTAATCACTCAGGGGTCTTTTCTTTCCGCAAGACTGTCATTTTGGGCGAAGAAGAGAAGGGTTATAGATGCTATACTTCTTCGGACCGCCAAGAAGTCGGCGTGTTTTCCTTTATGGATGATGGCGAAGCATTCTTGCAAACTTTCAAAGTCGTTTGTCTTTGAGACTCCGCGCATTCGTTACTTTCGTTAAAATGCGGTCTGTGACTCTTTGAAAACCTTGAGCGTCGCAATTGGATATTCTATCAAAATCTCCGCGTAAGATGGGCGATGCCTTAGCTATTAATCAACTGAGTACAGCCAAACCCGCTTAAAATAATATCGTCGCTGTCCATCTTTCTCTTGGAATTTCCAACTAAAAATTCCTTTTGTTTTAAGCTATTTTTCACGGAAAAGAAATTGAAAAGTCTTTTGATTTTCGACTCTTCAGTTTCCATCTTGATACGAATTAAAAATACTCTTGGTTTTTTAATATTCTACTCGTTTAACCCGAGGTCCAAGATCCATCACGGTTCTAAATATTGGAATTAAATGTTCATATACTGATGCGTACTGGTCGCAGTTTTCTAATAGTTTATTAGATTAGCACATTAGCATATAAAGTAATAAATGAGCGACTAAAATCTTATTCAACAAAAATCCATAATGACTGTTGGAACCTTACGAAAATTACTTGATCCAATGTTCAAATTTGGATCCAACTGGAATTCAATTCTGTTTCTCAAATTGGAATAAAATTGAATTTCTTACATTATAATTGAATCAAATAGGTTTGCTCAAATTGGAATAAAATTGAATTTCGTACATTATAATTGAATCAAATAGGTTTGCTCAAATTGGAATAAAATTGAACAGGGGCGTAGAAGTTGGAGGGGGCAAAGAGAAACGAAAAGGGGTCTGGAGAATGGTTTTGAATTTTAAATGGAGTGGAGCTTCTTCGAATGCATATGTAAATTTTACTACTATGTAAATTGTCAGGAAAAGACTGAAATTTAAACACAGTTTAGGTTCTATAAGCTTTATACGCATTTAAAATGGGAATTTGAAACTTTTGAAGATTTCAACTGACCAAAAAGTTGGAGGGGGCAATAACATAAGTTTCCCCTCCCAGAAAAATTCTAAAAACAAATTGAAATATGCCAAATTTTTTATATAATTTTGGAATTAAATTTGGTCCCCCATTTTCGTCAGGGGAATCCTCGATATTTAGCTTTAAAACCACATAATAACACGTTTCCGATGTGTTCTGATAAAAAATACAAGTGGTACGGAATGGCTCCACGGTTAATGCGATGTCGCAGTGTCGCAACGGAAGGCCAGAGGTTTCGGGTTTTCCGATACCATTTGAACCCAATGCTTCCCCAAATAGATCAACCTAGATTGATTTATTTTAACGGGTTTTTTTTTTCGGAATTACAGGGTACGAAATATAGCGGTACTGAATCTTTGAAGTTGTAGAAGTATACATAAAGAAGAAATTTCGAGGACATCGCGTTCGTGATCGTGAGATATCCGAACGCGATGATAAAATAATGCAGTCGGTAGTGCGCCTTTTATCACCAACCATTTTCTTCCGAATTGAACTAAATTCGTCCTCTCGGATGCCGCGCGCCAAACGGGATCTCGTGTTTTGATAAACTTGAGGAAAATTAAGCTACTTTGTCGTGAGACCTTCTTTGAGTCTATCCAGAGACCCTGATCTGCTATTTATAATAAAAAGGGAAGGGTAGTAAACGTGGTCCCCCCCCCACTTGATTTATTTCTTTTAGATATTTGGTTTTAATTCAGGGTTTCGTGCGGCCCCTTGGATCAGCTGATACTTTCCCGTAGCGCTCTCGCGTGCCGCGGCTTGCACACCTTACGAAGGGGGCCAGTGGCAGCTCAGACAGGCTAGGTACAGGGCATGAAATAAGCACAGGACACTGGACATTGTCCGATAAATTTTGCATATGTCCGATAACTTTTTCAAAATCTTAGGGGGGTCATTGGACATTTGTCCGATAACCTTTCAATAAACTGGGAATTTTTTTTCTACAAAATAAAAAAATGTGGGAGTGATAAAATTAGGTATATACGAAAAATATTTATATTTAAGTCTACACCTTGTTTACCAATAATCTTCAGCCATAAATGCCTTCCCTGTTCCGATAGTTTTAAGGTTTCAGGGCACTGATTTCTTATAACGGCTGGAACTTTGAAAAAACTTATATCTAATGGCTTATAGCGTCCATTTCTATTACCACAAACTTGTATTGCACATTTAGACATTTCCACTAGTTATCTGCCAAGGCTTAGAAACACAGTTTAACTTCCAAAATTGTGTTAGACAAAATGGCCACCGGCACAACTCGTGATAAGAAAATTCGCTCGTTCATCGTCATCAAACGTCATTCGTATAAGGCGTGGCTTAGACTAATACGTCACAAGAATACACACAATACCTCCAGAATATAATAATATAATAATATTAATCGGCTAGGCTAATTCCCAAGGCACCACCTTAAGTGTGTCAGTTACTCATAATGACTGTTGCATATATTAATTACTGATATCTATGTGATGAGTGATGTAAAATGGACGTGGTACTTTTAAAGGTAAGTGCCTCTATCGAGAAATATAAGCAACTTCAAAATAATTATTCTGACCTCAGCACGGCTCATCATGATGACAAGGCCAAGAGCACGGATTAGCTCTATTGATTTGGTCTAAAGTTCACCATAAAATGTGAGGTCTTTCTACAAATGGCTACAAAAGCGACACACTTATGTGAAAAACAATTATAAACTTATGGTTAAGCGACTAACGTTTTCTTCATTTTACAAATTTTTGGTTCAGGTAATTTTACAAATATTTGAACACAATTCTTCCAAAGGAATTCAAAGCCGCCTGCAGCATGGACAAATCAGCGTGACCGTATTCGTAGAACAATGATGAATTAATTCAGTCACAAGTTTTGATTTTTACACATTAAAAACATTGTTTTGGTTAGTTTCTCGGTGACTTCAATATGTCGTTTTGGTAACGCTGAAAAAAATGCATTATCAGGTAACAACGCATTCTCGAGAAAACGTCTATTAGAAATTGAATTTATTCATTTCTGCTAAGCCTGCTTGGTTAAAGTGGGTCGTCCGAGTTGATAATTATTCTTCCATTTTACCCTCAAATTAGGGTGTGGCATCATAATACATTATCTATTTTTTATATCTCGGAGGAATCGCTAAAGATGTTTAATAGCGATGCCTTCATATTTTCAAGGTTTTTATTGTATGGGTACGCTCTTAGAGTTGGATTCATTACCAGGGATATATATAATTATTAATCATAACATTGGATCTGGGGTAGCCAATCCGTTTAATTTGAGCCATACGCCCACGGCAACTTTGTAACGCTTTACGTATAGGAGCAGGGAAAAGAGGGATAAACGTGGGTTACGTAGTTGCAAATTCCTAAAAAAATACGTATGCTGCTTGGTTTTGTGCATGTTGCAGCCTACTTCCAGGGGCTAGTAGGCCACACTTTGAAGCTCTCTGGCGCTCTTTTAACTCATCTTAGGGAAATGGGGAAAAACAGGCATACTTCTCAACTCACCCCCTACAACTCATTAAAAGTTTTGCATAACCTTTTGAAACACCCTGTATACTCAAGTTCCTACAGGGAAACGTTTAATTTTGGATATTTTCGCGAAAACGTCAATGAATTTGCCTAGATTCGACCTTGATTGTTTATACGTCATTTTAGTTTATAATTATGCCTTTCCTAAGAATGCAATCGTGTAAACACATCACTCGGGAAGAGAGCCAAACTCTAATCTAAGAAGACACTGTACAGACTCGAGGTAATGGTTGGGTTGACAGTATACATTTAAAAGCGTTTGTTTTCGTGAAAATGCGTTTAAAATATGTGCGTCATGTAATTTTGTAATTTTGCATGTACCATCGTGATGGCCGTGAATCAGAGTTTTTGCGGGAAAAAAAAACAAATTGTTATGAAGCCGCGTTTAATATTTTTTACACACCTGTAACTTCGTGAAAATGCATTATTTATATATTATGAAGTTTTTATAACCCCTTCATACGAAAACATTTGATAAGCTTATGAAATAAAACTCGTAATGGTTTCGGTGGAGTATTTTTTTCTGACCACATTTTGGGTGAACCATAAATACTACAACAGAAAATACGAATATAGTAAAATACTGATTGATTGATAGATTTACCACAAAATATAAATGTAAGAAATAAAATAAAATGATTTTATTTGAATGATTTGATTTCATTTAATTAGATTTTTCGACTAGGCTATGTTTAGTTTCTGAGATAAATGAAATGTGTAGGTTTAATTTATGTTTATTGGTTAATTTAAATTTGAAAGTCAAGTTAGGTTCAGGTTTTAGGCCGAAAAAGGTTGAGTTTTGTAAATCAGGTTAGTTTCGTTTTGTAGGTTAAATTAGGTTTTTTGGTTGATTTAGCTATTTAATTTAGGTTAGTTTCGTTTTGTAGGTTAAATTAGGTTTCTTGGTTGATTTAGCTATGTAAATCCGGTAAGTATCGTTTTGTAGGTTAAATTATTTTTTTGGTTGATTTAGCTATGTAAATCAGGTTAGTTTCATTTTGTAGGTTAAATTAGTTTTTTTGGTTGAATTAGCTATTGAAATCTGGTTAGTTTCGTTTTGTAGGTTAAATTAGGTTTTTTGGTTGATTTAGCTATTTAAATCAGGTAAGTTTCGTTTTGTAGGTTAAATTCGGTTTTTTGGTTGATTTAGCTATGTAAATCAGGTTAGTTTCGTTTTGAAGGTTAAATTAGGTTTTTTTGGTTGATTTAGCTATGTAAATCAGGTTAGTTTCGTTTTGTAGGTAAAATTAGGTTTTTTTGGTTGATTTAGCTATGTAAATCAGGTTAGTTTCGTTTTGTAGGTTAAATTAGGTTTTTTGGTTGATTTAGCTATTTAAATCAAGTAAGTTTCGTTTTGTAGTTTAAATTAGGTTTTTTGGTTGAATTAGCTATGTAAATCAGGTTAGTTTCGTTTTGTAGGTTAAATTAGGTTTTTTGGTTGATATAGCTATGTAAATCAGGTTAGTTTCGTTTTGTAGGATAAATTAGGTTTAACTAAAAATAAATACACCTTTGGTTAAATTAAGTGCATAATTTAAAATAAGTTTGTAGGCTTACTATAGTCTTGTCCAACGAGACATATCGTCTGCTTTATCGAAAATGTAGTAAATCTATAAAAATACTTCAAATTGTACTATCTACGTCATCAACGGACGTCATAACAACCCGTTTTCGCTTACCTACAATATTTTCCAGTCTGAAAAATTAATCGTCTAGTGAAACTAAGTTGAAAAAGACTTGGCAGTCTTGTTTTTTTCTCGTTAGGATTTTGTCCCTGACCTTGTTGGGAAGATTTCACCCGTACAGTTAGCCTTTCCCTTAAAACAGGGCCGCCTGAAGATGGAAAATCGAAATTGCGGGCTTGGCCACTCTTGCATCGCGCGTCATGTTTTCGAAGAAGCTTTTTGATACGCTTCGAAAGATGAGAGCGTGAAAAAGAGACAAATATCATGACGATATTGTAACGCATCCTACAAACGCTTTTTTGCTATTCTTTTACATTTCGTACACCGCCACGAGAGAGTTTTTGCCCATTATTTCTGAAAATTTCTGGGAAAAGTCTTTGCTAAAATTAATATGAATTAAGTTTTTTCTTGCAAATGATTACTTAAATCGTGGGTTCGCCTTTGTATTATTAAACAGGAAGATTCTGTTATTTCAAAAAATTAGATCACTTTTTTCGGAATTTCGTAGTAAAAACACGCGATAGAACAATTTAGAATTTTGGCGGGTAAAAATTGGTTTGGGCGTATTCGGACGCTGTATCATTTTTTTGCAATTGTTCTTTGGCCGATTTTCGTTTCATTTCATTATTAAATTGGTCCTCAATTTACACAATTACTATATTGTAGCGCGACACGCTTAATCACACTCCGCTCACATTATGTCTTTTCATGGGCTTGTTCAAACTATTAACGCTTTTCACATTTCTCCAGGTGGTCGAACCCGCATCAGAGTCGAATAGTTTCGTACCCTCGTTATATACGTAAGTATACAGGGTGTTTCAAAAGGTTATGCAACAATTTGAAGGAGTTGTAGGGGGTGAGTTGAGAAGTATGCCTTTTTTCCCCCCATTTTCCTACGATGAGTTAAAAGAGCGCCAGAGAGCTTCAAAGTGTGGTCTACAAGCCCCTGGAAGAAGGCAGCAACAAGATAAAACCAAGCAGCATGTAAAGGCGAACATTAAGGTTTCGGTTCGTGTGATAGGTAAAAAAGGACTTTGTAAACAAACCGACGTAACCAGCGTAAAAAAGTAAACTTAAACAGTATTTAAAGTCCCTGCTGCTTGGTCTTGCGCTTGTTGCAGCCTACTTCCAGGGGTCACACTTTGTAGCTCTCTGGCGCTCTTTTAACTGATCGTAGGAAAATGGGGAAAAAACAAGCATACTTCTCAACTCACCCCCTACAACTCCTTCAATTTTTTGCATAGCCTTTTGAAACACCCTGTATAATGTATTCGTATTGATTGAAAATTAATTCAACAACAGAGCGATTACGAATGTCAATGGGTGAAAATTTCGTTCCCCCTAGAGACCTATCTTGTGAAGAATAACTTCTCCTACGTCATAATGTCTTCAGTTTAAACATGGGAGAGAAGACGATGGAATAGACGACTTTATGACGTAGGGGAAGTTATTCTTCACCGGATATGAGAGAAAGGAATTTTCCCCCACTGACATTCCCAATCGAGCAAGTCACCAATTAACTTTACCACAGTGAAGGTATACAGGGTGTTTCAAAAGGTTATGCAAACATTTTAAGGAGTTGGATAGGGTGAGTTGAGAAGTATGCCTGTTTTTTCCCCATTTTCCTACGAGGAGTTAAAAGAGCGCCAGAGAGCTTCAAAGTGTGGCGTACTAGCCCCTGGAAGTAGGCTGCAACCAGCACAAAACCAAGCGGCAGGGAAATGCGATTTCAGGGGTACGATGAATTTGCGAATGCCAAAGAGTAGCCATCCGCTAGTCCATACACGAAATGAATATCCGCCAGTTCTTCCGAAGTGAACTCCATTGTCGCAGTTTGAAAGAAATCGCTTTAAATACTGTTTAAGTTTACTTTTTTACGCTGGTTACCTCGATTTGCTTACAAAGTCCTATTTTACCTATCACACGAACCCAAACCTTAATTTTCGCATTTCGCCGCTGCTTGGTTTTGCGCTTGTTGCAGCCTACTTCCAGGGCCTAGTAAGCCACACTTTGAATCTCTCTGGCGCTCTTTTAACTCATCGTAGGAAAATGAGGAAAAACAGGCATACTTCTCAACTCACCCCCTACAACTCCTTAAAAATTTTGCATAATCTTTTGAAACACCCTGTATAATATCTAGAGGTTGGGGACGGTTAATCATTATCTATTTCGGGGGAAAAATGTAAACAAAGAAATTTACCGGTTAATATTTCGGAAAATGATTAAAAAACATGTATTATTCGTAAAATTTGAGCTTTTTATCGAAAAAACGTCGTTTTTTCGTTTAATTTTACAAATTTATAAAAAAAATTAATCGGATAATACAGAAATATAAATTACTTGATCAAAACGTTTTACGAATAATTTTGAGAGCTTTTCTATTGAGTAAAAGTTAACCATCCCCGACCTCTAATAATATCTGACTGTGGTTTTGTTTTCAAAATGAAACATTGATATGTCGTAATGGGAAATAATATCATTCCGTTCTTTATCCAAAAAACTAGCCTTGGAATAATCGCAACCATGACCAAACTGGTCGTCTTTTATCCGGGTCCGTTTCGTTTTTACAATGTTTGGAATTTTTTTAAGCCTTTGTTTACGGCTTCCCCGTATTTATCTGGAATCAACAACAACCACAAAAGAACATTTCACCTTGAAATATTTTTAATGAAATGAATGATAAAAGTGGTCGAATTGCGGAGAGTAGCAGACTGAGAGGAAATAGCGAAGTATCATCCTCGCGTGTGTGACCGGCCATGTGGAAAGCTCACCAAAACGGTCACTTCCTGCCCTTGGGAAATCACGTACGAGTTCCGACTATTGCCGCTATTAATAATCCACGCTGGACACTTTCCGTTTTGAACAGGACGATATTTGGCAATTACATCCCCCGTAAGTTGGCATAACCAGAAGTAAATGAACCGAAGTTAAGGCTGGTTTTCACAAGGGCAAAAACGCCATGACGGTGAACGTCGACGCGAAAAATTTTCATTAGGCCTAATGCAATATTTTTGCATCGACTGTCACCGTTGTGGCGTTTTTGCCCTTGTGAAAACCAGCCTTTATCGAAATAGCGCTCAGAATCGGAGGGCGTTTTCCTGATGAAAATGATGAGAAAATCGAGTCAAATAAAAGCTAATTTCCAACCCCGACTTTTGACGTGATAAATTTCATTTGGGAATTGTGGGTATAGCTATTTCTATGTATAAAAAATGGTTTCATAAAAACAAAAACGTTCTTTTTCGGCCTGGGAGCGTGCAAAATTTCAAATTCGAGGTCAAAATGTAAGTAACTTCATTAGGAAAACGCCTACAACATGGGGAGTATAGCAGTCTGATAACTTCGGTTCATTTACTTCTGGAATAACGTGATAGGAATTTTTTTTATCAATTTCATCAAAATGGAAAGTTCTTTCATACTTTTATAAAATATATTTTTTATACTCTGTTTATGTGGGAAATATTTCGCGCTGTTTACGACATCTAGATCCTTGATGATGATTACTTTAAAAAAATAATGAAAATGTATCTGTTTTAACGGGAAAATACACCCTTTCATATAGTAATTAAATTGGGTCTGATACGCTTTTATTGCCGAAAATATTTTGATTTTCTATCCAATTTTTATAAATGAGAAGCAGTTTATCTACGGTATTTTATATTCATATTAAGTAAAATAGTTTTATCTTAATACTTTGCATTTTCAATAAACAAAACTATTTCCCAGCCACCAACCACGGATAGTAGATTTTAGAGGATCGGTAAAAAGCCTGGTTTTTATCCCCCGTAAACGAATCACACTAAGGGAGTCGGCCAAGGTTATTTGAAAAAAAACCAAGTATCGCTAAGAGTGGACGATACTGTTCGAAAAAAGAAAAAAGATAAACACAAAGTACATTTTTACGCCAAAAGGTATTTTTTCATTTTTTTATAGATTAAATATGATATACTAAATATAAGTTGATAGTTTTTATTGAATTAAAAAATCAAAATTAAAAATTTCCAAAATATAAAGCGCAAAAAATTACGTAACAATATCAACCGCATTAGATTGCCATTTTGAAATTTTAAGATCACGTGGTACAAACGACCTTGTAAGACTCCCTCGGAGTCTCTCGAGCTGATTGATACGCGGGGAGAAATAAAATGCACTGTGGAAGGGTATCCAAAACCTGTCCTCTTAATTTACTGTCCATGCACCAACGTATATATCAAACATTTCTAGAGAATAGCTGGTTTTTTTTTCGATAAACAAATATTTTTCAAACAGAGATTTATAACTCAATTACTACAGGACGTAATACGAGCTCGGTTGAAAACACACCATATTTAGTGTATGCCCCAAGCAAGTATGTATTGTTTATTTGGTGAGATATAATTAACAGCTGAAAAGACAACACACTCTGATTTTAAACAAAAGAAATAAATTACTACTAAATTTCAAAAACATTATCTTATATGAAATCATCTATTTTGTTACTATACTTTGATCTAAGATAAACGACGAAGAACCTTATTATTAAACTTCAAGAAAATCATTTATACTAAGTTTTCTATTTTGTAAAAAAAAAACCAATATCTATTAAATTTGAAAAATATTATTTTATACGAAATTATCTATTTTGTAAAAAAAACAATATCTATTAAATTTGAAAAATATTATATCATACGAAGTTATCTATTTTGAAAGAAAAAAATATCCATTAAATTTTGAAAAATATTATTGTATACAAAGTCATCTATTTTATATAAAAAAACAATATCTATTAAACTTGAAAAATTTTATTTTATACGAAGTTATCTATTTTTTTAAATAACAAATATCTATTAAATTTGAAAAATATGATTTTATACGAAGTCGTCTATTTTGTAAAATAACAAATATCTTTTTTCTGCCAAACAAAATATTTTAAATGTAACGTATTATTTAAAATTTTCAAAATAAAGTGTACAGAATAAAAACAAAACCTTTACAGCAAAGAAAGGTATATCAATTGATGCAAAGCTTAAATTTCAGCCATTTTGGAGAAATCTAAGAACACAGACAAAAAGATTAAAATCCACTAGAAATGTTGGCTCACTTCGCTCAGAAGATTGATACTCTATCAATAAGGCTTTTATTCTTAATTTGATACAAAAAACAATATCGCTTTGGGTCGGCCACCTTTTCCCATGAGCCAAAAAGTAGAAAAACGCGCCCATAAAAATAGCTATCGTCGCTAGTCCAGCTATACCCGTTTTTCGAGTGTTAACGCGTAACGGCCCTAAATGAAGCTGAGTACTCAAACGATCCATTATTTTTAGCCAGCCTTCTTAATAATCCTTTGGGTTGATTATGTAATTGGGATGTAGTCCAAATTTGGAGAAAAAAATGGGAACGGCTGGCATCAAACCTTTTTGGATGCCGCTTATTTTGATGTATGTAGGGTGGACCGGCAATTATTTGAGACTCGGTCGGAGGCGAGAAAGCCGGTAAAGTTTGCGAGATGACAGGGATAATATCGTGATTAGTTCGACTGTAGAATGTATTATTAGCGCGCATCTCCGGATTTCTCTTTTGTGGCTACAGGGCGAATTCCCTTCTCTTTTCTTTCAAATTTCAACCCATATTTATTTCGAGTTTTTTGCCTTATTAAAAATTTATCGCGGGCGGCCTGAATCGCGTTATACGTACAAACACAATGCTGATTGTTTTTTTCGCGTAATTACTCTCCTAAGAACGCGACTTTCGTAGTTCCATTAGAACAACGGGTATCTAGCATTTTTACCTCTCCGAGGGGACTTTGTACCCTAGGAGGGGTTATACAACCACCGTGTCTGTCTGTCTGTGGGTCTGTTTGTCAGGCCTGCGAACGCGTTCGCATTTTCGGGGCAAAGCGTAATCACTGCGTACCCAGTTTCTTAGAATCAGGGAAAAGGTTTTTCCAATAGCGCCCTCTTTTTGTCATTGGGTGTAGTATATTTTTTTAATCGGCCGGGATTCGAACCCGAGCCCTCTTGAACGACAGGTGAGCGTTCTACCGCAGAACCACGGATACTGCTTTACTGAAAATTAAAAACTCTTCCGAGGAGAGGTATATTTTGGCTTGCCACCTTGTTTAATACAGCTTTTGGTCATTATTTACCGTATTTCGACATAGATTTTTGCGTCTACCAATTACCACGCCCATTTAATTGAGATTCGATTGTTATTATGGCTTTCTTAATTGAGGGATATTGTTTACATCTGATTGTTTTGATTTTACTAATGATCGTTAAGTTTTTAATTATAACATAGTACGTTAGCTTCGGGCTGATCTAACACCCGTCCCGTATTCGAATTTTATTAATTTCCAGATTTTAATTGATTTTTCGTTTTAAAGGAATTTCACCACGTAAGAGATAGACTTGTGTAGAGGTTGGGGATGGTTAACTTTTATTCAATAGATAAAGCTCTAAAAATTATTCGTAAAATGTTTTGATCAAGTAATTTATATTTCTTTATTATCCGATTAATGTTTTCATAAATTTGTAAAATTAATCGGAAAAACGACGTTTTTTTCGATAAAAAGCGCAAATTTTACGAATAATAAATGTTTTTTAATCATTTTCCGAAATATTAACCGGTAAATTTCTTTGTTTACATTTTTTTCCCGAAAAAAATCAATTTAAACATGGATAATGATTAACCATCCCCGACCTCTAGACTTGTGGAAATTTCGCCCTTTTTACCACGATGAGAGATTATTGACCCAGTGAGTCTTAAGAAATAAAATTAGTGTAGAATTTCAAGCTAGTTTTAATCATAACTTTCTTCATCGTAATTAAAGTTACTATCTTTTCAATTAAAAATATAAAAGTAATTTTAATTTGACTGGAAGTTCTCTCGATATTCGATATTTACAACTTTCCATTGTTAGATTTAAGTGAAAACGGTCAACGGTCGGCCCGACCGGTCGGTGTACTCGGTTCTTTTGATCCATCCATTTATAACACCCTAAAAACGACATTTTTTTGTTGGGGCGGGAGCGCTCATTAATCGGATATCGACGCCGCTCGTTACGCTATAAAGCCCGGATTTCGGAACCATCGATAACAATCTAATAAATCAACGATGAAACAATCGCGGAAAGTAATCAGCTGGGCGCGAGCTTTTTTAATTCTTTTGTATAACTTTAAAAAATTTCATCGATATGCTAAACGGGAAATAAAAGAGAGAAAACGCCTTTCCGGCATCGAGAACTTTATCAATATTAATAGTAATAGCTAGCTCGAAATTCCGTCGATTTACGAAACCTTGTGGTCTTTGGGAACATTGAACCTCAAGCTTCGAACGCGGCTATTTAATCAATTGGAAATACGGTAAATTCATCTCGCTGGGGGAAGGCCTTCGTTTTTTCAGCGAAAAAAAACCGTGGCAGTTACAAATACGTCAGCTGAAACAATGGGTAATTAGAAACTCGAGCACTTATCGAATTAGTATAGTTTTTTATTCTGGTTTCGCGTATACAGGCGCGGCGAACGAAATTCTGGGCCAATAAAGGAATAGATATCTGCAGAAAAACGGAAGTTTTAATCGGTGGCGAATTAATCAAGACTGAACTTAATAACAAACCGATGTAGGATGGCAAAGTTACGGGAATTTAAAAAAATAGAATTTATTTAAATTGATATACTTTATCCGTATATATACGAGCTGGCATTAAAACGAAAGCAATCGGGGTGCTAGCTCGGTCGTACGACTTAGTTTCTCGTGATTCGCGGCATGGGCGCAGTCGCCGGTTTGTTTATCAACGGAGCTCGGATAACTGGTATGATATTGGGCGATGTGGGCCAGGTCAAACGTCTAAATGGAACTGCGGCGTATGTCGGCAAGTAGCGGGTTCTACGACCGCTCTTTGCGACGAGAGCGAAGCGCTGGCTGCGAACCAGCACAGCCTGGAGCTGCCCCTTAACAATCCCGTATAACCGCCACTCGCGAATAAAAAGTGAAAACTAAAATACTATAATTTGGAAAAGTTTTGTTCCACACTTTCTTTCTGCCCTACAGTTAATATCTATAGCTTCGGGGGGTTCGTTTGACTTTATCTGGCTATCTACTTATACGTCTGACCGTGTCATTTTTATATAAAATAGGCTAGTACGAAAGTCGACGATTTATTAGTGGGTGGTGTTGCGACTCCGGGGTTTTTGGTTAGGGGAATTTGTCAACTTTCAAAATTGTCTGATTTGGAAGATATGCTGGAAATGTACCGGCCAGTAGGGTTCATCGTGATTTTAGGAGTTCCCAGTGGCGCATTCTCCCTAAGGCTGACTAGGATGAAGTCTAGGGCCCACCAAGAGCAGGGGCCAAGCAGGGCCCAGGTATCGCGAGGAGAGGGGTATTTCGACGGGTCCAAAGAAGTTTGAAGTCTAGGGGCACTAATAGATAGAAATCTCCGCTATATGTTTGTTTGAAGTTAGCCGATGTTTTATACCAGATTCAGAATTTAAGGAATTTGATAAAGCAAACTGTTTTCTTAGGACTAAATTAACTAAAGCGAAATGTACTGGTCCCACTAGCGAGCTGATTTCATTTTTGGTTTAAAATAATTGAAGACTATATATTTAAAATTAAAAAGTAAAGTTTATTGTTTCTTGTTTATTTTTTGATCTTCTTGAGAAGTGGTGACTTTTATACATACACTGAAAATGCGTGAATATAACTAAAACTAAGCCTAATATCAAAATAATCACAAAATATTTAACAAAAACTGAACAATAACGCGGGTCAGATCATTCCAATAATTATGAGTACACCCTAAAATGTTTAAATCGTATTAGTTATACAATATTTTATATAAAAGAGATTTAAAATTAATGTTAGGTCACTGCTTTACGGAGTGATGTTCCCCTCACTTATTATAAAATTACAGATTTTATTTTTCAATGGTCCTACATTGTGAACTGAAAATATTTTAGTGTACACTGTGTACTCTTAAGTCCATGAATAGCACAATTCCAACTGATTGAACAAAGTGAAACTAAATGTATAGCCTTCATATAATGCGAACTAATTGAAAATTTTTAAGCAAAGGGATAACATTAATGTTACACCGACATAATTAACATAATACCAAAGAGAATTAGCAAATGTCAATTAGCGAAAAATTATCATCGAACTGTTTTTCTGAGATATTGAGCAATTAAGATTTAGTTTAGCACAGAGCCCCGTAATGTCTAAATATGCCCAAGGATGATAACATACTACTCACAAGGAGACATCCCGAAGTGTAACCCACCGATTTTGTTCAAACTCGGGGGATTGGTAGACCTTCATGTAACTTGAAAAATCCTAAAGGGAATTTATTCAATGGGCAACCGTTTTGTCATGGCAACGAAAAATGTTTTTAACAACAACATATTTAAATTTTCCCATTGAAAATAACATGGGATTCTGAACGATTCCTAGCCCCCCCCCCCCCCCCCTGTGAAAATTTTAACCAATTTCAAAATTTCGAAAATGCCAAACATAGAAAAAATAGATAAAAATTGACAAAAAAAAACATCGAAACTGATCAACTTTTGATCAATTTGAGGTCAAAATCCCATGTTATTTTCAATGGGAAAATTTAATATTTTGTGTTGTCAAAAACATTTTTCGTTGCCATGGCAAAACGGTTGCCCATTGAATAAATTCACTTTAGGATTTTTCATGATACATGAAGGTCTACCAATCCCCCGAGTTTGAACAAAATCGGTGGGTTACACTTCGGGATGTCTCCTTGTCAGTTCAGTTGCAAGTCCAAGTCGAAGCTACCCGAGAGTGTCCATGTCGAAAAAAGGTTATGTGAGAAAATTAACAATAAAACAATACGAAGTGTCATATTTAATAGTTTTTACGTTACTTATGATACCAAAATATTGAAGAAAGTGAGATTAAATGGATAGATTTAATACAATACCAACAATTAGAACAAATGAAATGAAAATGTAAATATTGTCTGTTTAAAATTTAATTAATTCACTATTTTCTTTGGAAGTGATTTTCATGTCGGTGCATCTTCATTTTGTCGAGCACGACCACCCCAGGGTCTAAACTACGATTCCGTATATCTAACAAATTAAGAATAATTAGCGAGATGACACCCTCGGAACTCACCCGAGTCATTAAACAAAATATGGGTTTAGCATTACTCCACGCGTCCGGCGGTATAAAAAATATAATTTGTCAATGGATAGCCCTCGCTGATGGCGGGAGAATGATGAAAAGCGTATATAGTCTTGCGGCCGAGACAACGTCTGTAAGCACGACTTGGCAGAGTATGCGCTCGGGGCTTGGGCGTCAACCACTCTTTTTTCTCGACGCGATTCCAACACGCGCGAGTACCCTCCGTGTAATGGTTGTGTGTGAGACATCCACCACCTTTTTCGAATCCTTTCAAATCATTTTCACGATTAAGCGCGCAGAAATCGATTAAGATTGGGGCTGCGCCGAGCCCAATATCCAAATTATATCGAAATTATATAGTATGGTTAGTCTTCGATCCCCCCCCCCCCCGTAAGTATTGCTAAGAATGCATTCGCCTTAACAGGAGAATATGTGGCCGCGACTGTAGCCTCTGTTGTTATAATATACTCATGGACCAAGAATCTAAGGGGACTCACTGTTCCCGATATTTTGACACGGTACAGTGTTAAAAATAAAGGTTTATAAAACGACCAAAATTGGACTTAATTTATTTCAAACCATTTGGTTACTAAAAAGGATCTAATCAATTATTTTAGACCCATTTTACTCTTTCATGTTTAATACAATACCTTTTGGGGTATTGAAAGGGAACGGGCCCTAAGAATAAACCTTTTCCAGTCCTGGTGGTAAAGGTATAAAAAAGTTATGTTCTAACATTTAGTCCTTTTGAATACCCATTTAATTCCCTTAAACGAAGAAAAAAATGATTTGGACCAATTTCGAGACTAGTATTTCAATACTACGTTATTTCTTTTTTTAATATTTTCTTTAAAATAACTTAATGCGAAATAATTCCAATCACCAGGAATATTTAACTAAGGTTAAGTCTTTAAAAATTTGATAACAGATTTTAAATATAGGCGATATTGATTAAGGCGTCAAACTAAGAATTTTTGCTATGTGTATATCAAAATCTGAAAGTATTAAATGATACTTTACGTGATCAACTCCCTTCGTTCAACGACTTCAGGGACGCTCATTCGGCTATTTGGAATGGATTCCAGTTAATTTGATAAAAAAAACCACAACCATATGCGGCTTACTGGTAATTTTTACTTAACACAATGGTTAATTACCATTAATTAAACTTTTAAAGAAACAATTTGAAAAATAAAAGGTCTAAAACTTACTAAGCCTCATCATTTAATCGACAACAACCGCGCATTTTGTCAAAATTGAACGTGAACGCTCCAGCTTCTCTACGAAACTACGCCGGAAATCGACATAAGCGACGCCAAGTTTGTCCACATTGAACTAGAATTAGAAATGATTTTCCTATTCGGAATATTAACGCGTGCTTAGCCTGAACAGTGAGTCCCCTTAGATTCTTGGTCCATGGATCACCCGAAGAGTTTCGCCGCCTACACCTAAGACACGGGGTAATATTACAAGAGGAAAGGTCTAGGGCGTGGTTTTCCTTCGGGGAATCACGAAGCGGACAGGTTTCTGTCCACATATTCTCTGTCAACGTGAATACGTTCTTGATATGGGAAATGTCCCGAAGGCGAATATAATGCGGACACTAAATAGACGGACAACGAAACTTCGTGAGATATTTTGCGTGTTGTTTACCGGTTGGGGACGTTTCTAAGTCGCGACTGACCGCTACTCTGAGATATATCTTTTTGGAATCTGTGTCAACTTCTATCGTGTCAGATCGCAGACATAAAGAGTGAATTGTTTGAAGAAGAGTCATATTACTGTTGCGGAAAAACTGCGGGCGCTTGGTTTTATATTTCGCATTTTTTATTTCTAAACTTACTCTGTATATCTTTATTGTATGTTTTATAAAATGGCGGTACCGATGTATGAAAGATAAATTTAGCGCCCCCATTATTTTCTTTACATTGTAAGAAATGTAGGCCCAAAGCTTTCTCTGTTTCCATTATTTATTTCCAACGGATATACCTAGAAACTGTAATTCCTTCCCCTTTCTTAAAGGCGAAGTTATTTTCCAGAAAATCAAACCTTATCGAGCAATTGATAAAGCGAGCTGCGAGATGGAAATATCAATGGAATTTCAGTACTCCAACAAGCGGTAAATAATAATAATAATAATCAGCTAGCAGGGCCGGATTAAGACTTTATGGGGCCCTAGGCCCAAGTTAATTTTGGTGCCCCTTTCAATAGCGAGCGAAGCGAGCTAGGCGCTTCCTCAATTTATAATTGAGAAATGGAAGGAAAATTCATTTTGCTGCCAGATTTAGTATGCAGTCAGGGGCTAGATGGAAGTCCGTCAGATAATGTGAAAATCAAACGTTTTTGGTTCATAGGGGTGGACGCATTTACTAAAATTACTCCGGAAAATATTTTGTGAAAAGCAAATGATTAAAGTTTTGTACTTTTATTTTTTTCAAACCTTCTTGGTGCCCCTTGTAGGCTTGGTGCCCTAGGAGTCATCAAGCGACTTATAATGCCTTTAAACAGGTGGCCGGGTTACAATGCGTAGTAGGGTGGCGGCAAGCCACGCGAGCCAACAGCTCCCTACACTAACTATTACCGTTAACTTCAACAAGTTTTTATGGAAGGGGAAACCGAATATCTCGCGGTAGATAGAAAACAAACCAAATACCCGATTTGAGTACAGTTTTGCGCAATTTATAACAAAACACTATTTGCACGGGATTCATTTCCTCATTGGATTATCATTAGTCGTTCTATACAACTTTACGCAAACACTTGCCTATTAAAATGACATTTAAGAGTTTTCAGTCCAAAATATACTAAATTAAATCCATTTGTAATTGATATAAAATTGGTAAACCAATTTCCTAAACAATTTAAAAATCGCCCAAAAATGTCAGTGCTCAAGGAATTGTAGAAATGTAAGCATAATTTTGTCATTACCGAAAATATTATTTATATTGAACTCATATGTCAAATTTATTATTTAGACAGCTGATTTTGAACCTAAAACGGATCGAAGCAACTAAGAACCAAATACATACTACTTATTTAAGTGCTCTGTTGAGTGTAAGGGAAATAGAAATGTCTTTTTAAAATTATAAATATTAATATATTTATATGTAATATGTTAAAATGTTAAATTTAAATAATAATTATTTGTAATTATATGTAAATTCTATATAAATATGAAGATTTATATATTAATTATATACTAAATATTTAAAATAATTAATAAAAAAATATAATAATAAATATAATATAATAAAATAAAATAAAAAATTATATGAATTTTCAATCCGATACGATTCTTTGTAAGAGTAGTAGTGGTATTATTGACCCACAGATGGCGACTATGACATAATCCTCAATTAAACTCTGCTGTCGGGAGAATGACTATGTTGAGACTATACGCAGGCATCATGATTGAATTTTCCCCCGGGCACGAGAGGCGGGGGAAGGTAAAACGTCACCGACGTGTACTTCAATCGCGTCGGAGGACGTCAGTTTGAGGGAATCAATAAGATACTGAGTTGATTTGATTTTTGTTAGGGTGAAAGAGCTTAATTGAAGGAGGATTGGGAGCAACACCAAACATCGTCTCAACATAGTCAGTACCTGTTACCTGTATGTTTGTTCTCAGATGCGTTATTACGTTCTTGCTTACAAACTTTCGACAGAGAAGAACAAATTGACCTAATTTTCGTCAATAGATAATTAAAGTCTAAAGATTTTTGGCAGTCCTTCAAATAAACTCACTCCGGTATAAGACTAAAACTAAACTATCCCGCGATTAAAATGTGGCGCGTGTTTACGAGGTAATGTTCCTCGAACTAAATTCCGATCTACTCGTTCGTCCACTTTTTCATCAGTTTCGATCATATTTGAAAATTTAATTTTACTTCACACTTCAGTTAGCTATCCCAGTTATAATTACGGACATGGCGGGGCCGGCAAATGGTTTCTGAATTCGAAAAGAATCGCCACTCTACTCGCTTAGTTACAGCTGGTCTAATTTGCGCCGATATTTTTCTTATTAATTGTTATATCGAACGATCGAGACTTGAGGTATAGTCAAGGTTATCTTTACAGCCTGAGGTAATGAGTGTTTGGGTTTTTAGATATGGACGCCGAAAGGTGTTTTCGAGCACTTATCAGATTTAATTGAGGCTACTTTTCAATTAATGTCCGACGTGCGCCTGTGGGACATAAGTATTTTCCGGTATTTTCGAAGCTCGGTTGAATATAATAATTTAATCCCGCAATGGTTGAATGAATACGATTAAAACCGATAATACCCTTGTTTTCAGTTGCTAAATTAATTCAGTTCTATTGTGGTTTTTGAAGATTAGTTTTAACCCTTATTTAACATAATAGTTTTAGGCTTTTCCTTAAAGGGCAACGCAGGTGGCCATGCAGAGGGGTATCTTATAGATAAAAAGAACGACTGCGCATGCGCTATCTGCCATAGCCTTTCTCTCTGTAAAAAAAGCAGAACCATATTTGCCGCATTTATTTTGTATCAATGCGCCTGTCGCGATTCTTATACGATAGCTAAATCCATTCATTCTTTAGTCGCAAAAATGGCCGAGGAAAGTGAAGTTTTCGAGTTTACCGACCAATAGGATCCTTTATACAAAACCAATAATAAAACAAAGATAAATATTCTGTCAGGGTATAATGATTGGGAAATTGGTTATAGGGCCAAGTGTGTCCAAGGCCTAATGTTTCAACCTCCATAATTGAAAATATTCAATTGGCTAATAATTTTTACCAAAACATTGATAAATCGAAAATATCAACGTCAAACTCTCGGAAACTAACTCACAAGGAGACTACCCGAGGTGGTTATCTCCGATTTGGTTCAAACTCGGGTGGTAAGTAGACCTTCATATAACTTGAAAATCCCTAAAAGGGTGGACAAGAATGGGCTTTCGTTTTGCCATGGCAACCAAAAATGTTTTTCGCAACTTAAAAACTGATTTTCTCTATAAAAATTAACATGGGAAAATCGAAGATTTTAAAGGTCCCCCCTAACAATATTTTTCAAAAAATTAAAAAAGGTTCATCAATTAGATACATATTTAAGATCATGGCTAAATCTGGTACATTTGGACCAATATACGTCAATTTTGGTAAATATTAGTAAATATACATATATTGGGTAAATACGAGTAATCAGTTTTTAAGTTGTGTAAAACATTTTTGGTTGCCATGGCAAAACTAAAGTCCATTCTTGTCCACCCTTTTAGGGATTTTCAAGTTACACGAAGGTCTACTTACCACCCGAGTTTGAACCAAATTGGAGATAAACACCTCGGGTAATGTCCTTGTCAGTTCTTTTCTCCATAATAAATAAATTAAGCTAAGCCTAAAATCTTGGGTTCGCCAAGAAAATGGAAAAACTTGCGAATGAGAGCGAAATTACACCACGTGGCTACACCAAGGAGAATAAGTTTTCCGCGTGGTTTAAAATCCTCCTTGGAAAACCAACTTACGACTTGTAGAAGAAAACATAGTTCCAAATCAAGCGCCCGCCTACATGGCCACTTGCGTTGCCCTTTAAAGACCGAAGTTTCGCGTGTGAAGCGCTTCTTCGGGGCTACTTAATTAATAGGTAAGAATATAATTAAAAAAATAGGCTATGAAGAAGAATGGCTCAAAAACCAACGACCATGCTTTTGTGGCAAAAGATTTGGGCCCCTTCTGAGGATATGCACCTCCTATAAGGATCATTTTACACAATTCGATTTCATTACTTTTAAAGTACCTATGGGAACACCAGTACGTGTACTCTAATTCCATCTACGGTGGTCTATTTGAATAATTTTATTCTTTGGCCTTATGTCTTTGAGACCTTGGAATTCTCTATAGCGCCTTGTGTAAATGTTATACTTTATAGAAGGTTGATAAAAAAACCGTTCGAGACGATTTTTCCCTTTTTGTTTTGAACGGAATGTATATGGTAGCTTACTACGCTAGCTAGTGGAGAAGTAGAGTTAAATTAATTTAGCGCCCCGTTATTTGGGAGAAAGAGGGTTGTCATTCGCGTAACCTTGGAACCCCTTGATTGTGAAAGAGAGAGAAACGGGAAAAATCTGTTGCGATTGATTAAGAGTTGACGGCTTGTCACTTATTACATGTCTATATACTGATTACTTTAAAACTTGTTCATTTGCATTTCGTTATCTCTCAGTGAACTTAGTAGTTATAAAGCATTTTGCTCTCTTCTTCGAGTTCTAGGATTTCCATAGATAATATGGAAGAGGAATAGCTACTCTAGTTTTGGCAATACTTTAAAATCTCTAAGTTTTAAAGCTTGTCGTTTAAGGGAGGTACCACCTTGGATTAACAATAGTAGTGCCTACCTGGATATATCACTTGGAAGAAACCTGACAAGCAAATGACTTTTGCGACAGCAGCGCCGCTTCGGCGAAAATAACGGAAAATTTCCGAAACTCCCGTAACACGTAGGCTTCTACAAGGCAGAACCCGTAACAAACACTTAGGAAATGCGCGCGGAACGCTAGAGTGATATATCCAGGTAGACACTACTATTGTCAATCCAAGGTACCACCGGTTAATATACTGTATATTTCAAAGGACAAGGCTTAAGTTAATAGGCCTAAAATAACGCGAGACGCTAAATCCTCTTTTACATTTTCTATGACAGGACCTTTCTGGGACCCCTTCCCACTTTCTTCATCAGACTCGAGGAGAACCATTAAAGGGAATAGAACCTCCAACGCGTTCTTTATGGAAGACCCCATCAATTTCCTTTATTCCCTTCACAATCAGCGATTATCAGCGCCACAGGTGTGAAAAGCCATGGGAGGCAGCGGACAATATTGGAACTCTTGGAGGGCGACAGAAATACCAGAGGTTATATTCCCTTTAAAGACCTGGAAACAAGCGTTTCTTCATAACCCCAATGACCTAGTCACCATTTCTGCTATCTGCCATATCATGAAAATTACTGAAACAATGAGCAAAATTAATTTCGGAATAAAACTATGGCGATTTTATTGAACAATTCATTTTAAATACAATATCACATCAACAGGAGGAATTGGCTCAACAATATATTGCTGTTTTTTACTAGAATCCTATTACCCTATACATTATTACATAAATTTAGACAACATCTGACTTTTATAACATACAATTAATGAAAAGGTAACATGTGTAATAAAATGATCAACACAGTCCTTATCAGTAAAATTCTGACTATTATAACATATAATACATGAAAATGTAACATCAGTCTATAAAATAACCCACTCAATCCTTATCAGTGATTGGTAAAAGTTTTCCTTTTTTACTATTATTTTAGTCTTAAATAAAAGCATTTTATTTTGATTTCACGCTTGCATTATGAGTATAAAAACAAATGGAATGGAAAATATGACAATAAAATAGAAAAATTATAGAAGATGATTACAAACTTATAAAAAATATAACGTTTATTATTGGATATAAATTAAATAATCAATAAAAAATTAAATATTTTAAAAATTAAAATATTTAAATTGACTTGTCATCTACATTATTGATAAAATTAATAATATCCATATAAATGAAAAAAAATTAATCTCAAACATTACGAATGTAAAAAATAATTTTAATAACTAAAATAATTTTAACTTTAAATTATAATCATAATCAGCACAATGTCATGAAATTTATTAACTATTTACAGTTTACGTTTAAGTAAAGGCCTTCCTATTATAAGTCTGACAATTTAAAAAGGAACCCTGATTATCGTGTGGACTAGTGTTTAACATTATATTTATATTTAGACTCCAAAAAATTTTAATTTTTCTAAGCTTCTGATTTAAAATGTAACCTTACAAAAATAAACAAAGCAGTGGCTAGTTAACCTTCTTTTTACCCTCCTCAATTTCCCTTCTCTCGTTAACATCCATAATTCCAACATTAAGGCAAGCTACTGTTAAATGTAAAAGGCTAATCAGAGTTTTTACCAAAGCGATTGGGGCGCATAAAATGCAGATCATCTTGAATATTCCGACTCCTAGTATTGGAACTGCAAAACAAATAGGTTTTAAATATTTATATTAAGGAAAATAAGTGTTTCTAGTGAATTACTTGTTGGTCCGCATGTGAAATTAGCCAAATAAAGCATTCCATAGAAGAGTTCATTTCCAGCACACATAAAGAATAAGACTTTCTGTAATGGATAACAAGATTAATACAATCAGATTTTTAAATGTTTAGATATTTTCAGAAGAAAATAGGGGAAGTACGTATCTGTAGCTTTGAGCCATAGAAGTCGTCGTGTGATCCACGAAAATGCCTTTTTACGCATAATAAACCAAACTGAAAAAGTAGTTCCACTTTTGTTTTGATTCAACTCGGCTATAAACGACGAAAGCAAATACGCCTTAGCTCAATTAGCAGAGAATGAGAAGGACATTATGTTACAATTGTTCTATTTAAGAAAAATTGATTTTTTAAACGATGTATTCATCCGCGATTTCCCGCCAAACCGTTTTGGCGCGAAAATTCGTGAAAAGTGACGCCTTTCCAAAGCTGACTAGAAGCGTACTTCCCCCTATTTTCTTCTGATATTTTATATTACTCTGTTTGTGTAGTAAATTCGCATAACAGGATGATCTGAGGGGTCAATGAACTTGTGGGTGCCCTTGCCTTGCATTAATGACCTGTACCACAAAAAATTATTCACAAAAATAATAATCACTCATAATATGAGATAAACTAACGTTTGACAATAAATCCAATGGCTGGCAATGTCGATTATCATGCTCATTTGGAATAGAAACATGTAATTCGGGTAAAGAAAGGAAAGATTGACGAGTAAGCACATGGTCGCGCATCTGTCTGTTAATTGGTCTAGAAGGGCTCCAAATTTGGTAGCTACAAATAAGGAATAAATTTTTTTCACTACTATCAGAAGAGACTGCAATCTGAAATTTACATTGATTTAGCCATCTTGCGGCGTAACCATCAAATGCATCGAGTAGTCCACTTAGTAAATAGCAAAAAGTTGCAGTGGCATAGTCAGTTGGCATGTAATAGAATGATATTAACGCTAATATGATTCTTGCATAACCTAGAAAAAATGGCAATTATTCGTAGAATATCAGAACTTCGGTTAATTTAAAAATTACCTATTAAATTTGGAACAAACAAAAAGATGTTTTCGGTTGACTCGTCCATATTTGCAATTTTTCTTCGGAAATTTTAATTTGATAAAGTTATAAGCCTTAAGACCCTCGGTCTGTCCGAAACCCTTCAAGTGACCAGTTAAAGGCAATTTTTACTCACAACCATAGAAACAAGTTCCTCGCAACAATTTTACTTCCACATTGTTCTAGCAACTAACATATACGTAATTCTCTATGTGTTCAAATGTTGTGTATCTTATACCGTTGTGATTTAATAAGCGTATTAGAAAAATTTCACACATCCAATCGTATAATAGTTATCGATGTCGTCATTGAGAGGTCACGGTTTTAGGTCATTTCCTTAAATTTTCCCATTGTGTAACGCATTTATTAACAAATGAATATTTTTTACGGTTTAAATTCTTAAAAAAAGAACATGAATGATTTTAAATAAGCATCATTTCAGTATGTATTATGTTTTCAAACATTACCATTATGTTCAGAGTATATATTCGAATTGCGAAGCCAGGTTTTTGACATCGGGCCTTGGTCTACGTCAATAGATTTTTATCATTTTAGGACTTTGTCGAAAACAAAAGGCTCGCAACTCGGGATGGAAGACCATTCTTATACATAGAGTTTTTGCTTATGTAATGAAACTATTTATAGGGTTTTGACTATTTAGAGTAATTCAGAGTAGGCTAAATTTGCTTTGACCTCCCATTATGGAAATTATATGTTATAGCTAATTCCTTTGATATTTCTTGAATTCATGATTTGATTGATTCATTGCATTAAAGGCATACTCTGTAAACTACTCTTAGTTTGCTTGAGGGAAATGACTGGCCAATAGTGAGAAAGATTCGAAACATTATCAGTATTCTGTTGATTGAAATGAATTCTTTCATATTGAATTAAATTATGAAAGTAAACACTACGTTCTACATTCTCGTTGTTTTCTTTGCTACTGGTATGTTCTGATATAAATTGGAAAATATAGATTTATTAATTAATGAGAGGTGGTTCTTTAAATTTTTTAAAGTTTGCAAGTCATTTTAGAGTCGTATTTGGGAAAATACTTTTGTTTGAATGCCTCTTCCTACAGATGCAGAGAGGATGTCGGAGTATCAGTGGTATGGTTTCTTTAAGTGATAAATGATAAAAATTTAAGCAGCCTAATATTTATTTCTTTATCAGGGCTTATGCGTTGGTTGACTCTTCCCGTGTCTCAACATTTTTAATATCCATATTACTTATTGTTTATGGAAGCTTTAGGTAGTTGACTTTTATTTAGAGATTTGGTTGACCCTTTAATTTCAACCTCTGTTTGACTTTGAAGGTCTTTAAACATGGAACAAGAAGCTAATCAACGTGAGAAAGAAAAAAATGCTCAAATGATGGAAAATGGTACATGTACTGATATTTGGTTTGCATTACAGCAGTTGAACTATTACTTAAAAATGTTTGATCATTTTAGGCATTCAAACATTAGACACAGTTCAGGCTCTATGTCTTCCTCTCGGTGCCTCTGTTTCTCTTCTCGTGATGTTCTTCTTTTTTGACTCAATGCAGCTCCTTTTTGCAGTTTGCACCGCTGGTGAGCCCCTACTTTCCATATTTACTGTTATTGATCTGTTTCTTAATATTATGTAAATTTTGTAGTAATAGCTACAGTTGCTTTGGCATTCCTTTTGTTACCTATGTGTCAATACATGATTCGGCCTTGTTCTGATGGCCATAAGTATGTTTTAATTTATCTATTGTTAAGCCAATGGTTAGTTTCAATTGGAATGTATAATTTTTACAGAATATCCTTTGGCATATGTGGAAGGTACACAGCTGCTGAGATAGTTTCATTTTCTCTTTCAATTACCATTGTCTGTGTTTGGGTTTTAACTGGGCACTGGCTACTAATGGATGGTCAGTTTCATTTCTGATCTTATCAACTTAATTGATCAGTTTTAAAGTTATACATTAATGCATTGCAGCAATGGGAATGGGCCTGTGTGTGGCTTTCATTGCATTCGTCCGATTGCCAAGTTTAAAGGTCTCAACTTTGTTATTGACTGGACTACTTATTTACGATGTTTTTTGGGTATGTTTTCTTGTGTCAAAATATTTTACGTCAATATTGGGTCTAAACATGTGGTCCTTCTGCTTTAAGGTATTTTTCTCATCGTATATTTTCAATGCTAATGTGATGGTAAAAGTTGCAACGAGATCAGCGGAAAATCCTGTGGGATTAGTGGCCAAGAAACTCCATATAGGAGGAATTGTTAGGGAAGCTCCAAAATTATCTTTGCCAGGAAAATTAGTTTTCCCAAGGTAATACTAGCTTTTGGTCTTTGTGCCGCCTTAGCTGAAAATTGTGTTTATTGAAATAATCAAGAGCTGATATTCAAATTAAGCTTTGCCAAAGTTTTAATTTGAAAATCAGTGTAGATTAGTGTTAGGCTTTATGACGCTATAATATTTTACTGAAATGTTCTCAGTATGCGTAGCTCTGGTCATTTTTCCATGCTGGGACTTGGTGACATAGTAAGATAATTTTAATTATTTTTTAATGATATACAGGGTGTTCTCTAAATGGTGGTAGGACCGAGTATCTATGGGTTCTACAGATTATTTTGAGACGAAAATGTTCTGTCATTTTTCCGATTTAGGCCACCATTTCGAAGTTACGAAACGATTGATTTATGGACGACCAATTAATTTAACATTACGTTTTAATACCTTAACGTAAATTAGCCGTTTCATTCATAGACATCGGTATGCGGCCGAAATAAAAAATCTTTCTCGGCGAACGCAACTTTTTATAATGAATAAAATATTCACGCGCTCACTACAAAAACATTTTGTTGGGACGCGAATGCGCTATTTTGTCGTTACCATGGTGATTATTTATTTCTTCTAGGAAATAAGTGAAAATAAACTATTAAAAAATCAAATCAGATAATCGCCATGTTAACAAATAATAGCACATTCGTGTCCCAACAAAATGATTTTGTTGCAAGTTTTTTTTATTTCGGCCGCGTGCCGATGTCTATGAATGAAACAGCTGATTTACATAAAACTTCGAAATGGTGGCCTAAATCGGAAACTTTCCATAGAACATTTTTGTCTTAAAAAAATTGTAGAACCCGTAGACACTCGGTCCTACCACCATTTAGGGAACACCGTGTATAATTAATTGAAATTGAAATAAAACTTTACGCTCCTTTAGGTAATGCCTGGCCTGCTACTCTGCTTTGTGCTCCGCTACGATGCGCACAAAAAATCTCTTGTCAACTCAGCGGAGACTGGGGTGCCCCCACCTAATAATCTTAATAAAATTTCCTACTTTCATTGTTCCCTTATAGGATATTTCCTTGGTTAGTACATGGCAACCCTGCTCATTAACAGTTAATTTTTTGCTAAATTGATTGTCTCTGTTAGGTCTTCTGACTGCCACAGTATCATCGGAGGTGTTTAAAGCGGCACAACCTGCATTACTCTACCTTGTTCCATTTACGCTACTTCCACTTTTTACTATGGCGTATCTAAAGGTATATACACGTTTTAGGTTTTTTTGTTTAGTTAAGTAACAAATATGCAGTTGTATTGACTTTGTAGCAGATGGAGGAGGGGAATATTATTAGTTGGACCATAAGTAACATAATAACCATAAGTATGACACTTCTTAATCTCCCAACCCTAATTTTGTTTATGATGATCTGTTTTGCAAATTATCACATTAATCATTACATGGCTAATAATGGAAAACTCGTTATGTGCTGTTAAGTCTTCAATAATGTCCACGTATTCCTTGCCACCATCCTTTTTCCCCCGCAGCTGGCCAAGGCTTATTAAAAATTGTAATGCTTTCAATAACAATAATGTTTAATTTAGAAAAATAAATTGAATCAGAATATAAAATTTATATATTTCCAACACATTTGTTTATGAAGGTAGTTTTTTTTATTTGCAACCTGAACTCGTTTTTTCTTGCGTTAATCTGACAGTAATTTTGACAACAAAGCGTTGGGTGTGGCAAGTTTCCTCTTTCGAAACTTTTCATTATCCTTTTGCTCCATGACCGGCATCAACTGAAATTGTTTAGCGTCCTAGTTATGCATATTTGGTTACTTATGGTTGCACTCTAATAACCTAACTCTGTATTTGACATTGATGGAGATTTTATGGAAACACCTACTGAGAATAATAATTTTTAATACAATTGACAATTACCTTAGGGTGACTTGCGGCGTATGTGGAGTGAGCCGTTCATTTCGATACCACAATCAAAGCACGAGAATGTGTGACTGATGATTTTGTAAATGTTTTAAAGACCAAATGGAAAAACCTATTCAGTACAATAATTTTAAAAGAAATATCCCAAATAATGGTTGTTAATACGAGCAAATTTTCTCTCCCCTTCCCATTTCAATCTCCCCTCGTTCGATTTTTAATTTTGCGAGTGTTTGTGCGGTGCGATCCAACGACTTTTTTCTTGTTAGTAAATTTTGGAATGAACTCGGGCAGCTAGTTAAAACGATTTTATTCATCATCATCCGGTTATCATACTTCATCCGTTCTTCCTTTTTAATCTCCGAGATCGCAGTACATGTACCAGTATTACGTTGTTTACCATTGTATAAGAAAATACTTTTATTAACTGACAACTACAACGTACGTGTAGTGTGTTAAGTTCAGACTGCTTTCTCGCTAAAGAAACTGCGTTAAAGCTAACCAATCGTACATATAATATAGGCTCCTACGCGAATCGTCCTAGGTCTGTACCAGTCGCTGTTAAGAGTTGTAGTTTTACTTACATAAAACCATAATCCTGTGATAGATATGGGGTCAAAATGATCCCCATCCCACTGCCTCGTTTTGTGCAATGAATTTTTTCTTTGAATATCGCAACACTGGTAATAGGTAACAATTTTTAGTTCTTTAACTACTTTATTTTTTATATAATTTTATTTAAAAATTAAGTTACAAGCTTCAATTATGATTTATTAAAATCATTTTTGTGTTAATGTTTACAAATTATCAGTGGAAAATTCCTCATTTCTAAATTAATAAAATGAAGACTTGGGTGAAAAATTTAGAAAAAAATAAACCACTTGGTCTTAAAATGGTGGTGAAGTTGAACAAAAAAATTATTAAACCAAAGACCAACTAAACATCCATAGCTAAATCATAATATGAAATGGATATTATTCACTATGTTGTCTGATTTGGTATCCATTAATATTTAAATTTTAAACACTGACTCGTTATTAGTGTTAAGTCAGTACTGAGATTAATTAATCTATAGATTATTCACTTGGACAATGAGCTTATCCTAATTTAATTATTAAGCCCAAATGTTTTGTTATAATATAGACTTAGTAAGGCAAATGTACGAAAGAATATATAGGTTTTTTTTAACTTGGTTTATTAGTTTCTCAAGGTTTCAAGATCTCTGTGCGTATTAAAATTATCTTTCTGGTACAGGCCTAGAGAATACCTTTTTCATAAGAAAAATGCACTTATTGTATATTAGTATGACTCGCACGTTTTAATTTATTTTATTTTTTGGTAGATATTATTAAATTAGCCTTCCTTATTTGCTAGGAAGGCGTTGATATGTATATATTTAACGTGCATAGTGGCTACTGAGATTTTTTTAGATTTTGTGTATTATGTGGGTATATTTAAGTAAATAGTATAGCGGTATTGTACAATTTGCTACAATAATAATATACTTTTTTAAATGGCTCTTATTTTTTGTGTACAGAATTATATTATAGACCTACATAATTGTATAAAATGTATACTCTAGATATATTCGATTGTTTGGATATTAAAAAACTTTGGTTCGTATACATTTTATTTCAATATTTAATAAGAAAAAGAATTTATTAGCAATTTCTTTTCATATTTAACAAAAAATAAGGTTCAATCCTGTAATGATGTGGAACAATACATTGAAAATAAATCTTTGACAAAAAAATAATTTAGACGAATATATTGAAACTTAAGTAATTTATAAAAAAAAAATTTTGACAGCCTAAAGGCTAGTTCCCACTTAGCGAAAAATGCAGTTTTCGCGAAGCGAATTGACGCATGCGAGTGAAATTTAGCGAAGCTCAAAGCTACGACGAAAATTAAATTCGTCGAGAAAGTCTCGAAAATTCAAGTGGGAACTTGGCTTTAATTTGATTATGATAGGCGCTTTCGCAAATCGCGTTCAATCTGACTATCTGCTTCAATATGTTTGTAGCAATCTTATACCTATTATCATAAGTAATATAATCAGTCATAAGTATGCCTCTGTATAACATTTCCATAGAAGAAATTTCAATGAGAACTGGTTTCACACGGAACATACATAGTTACAATGAGCGGACCCCAAAATACAAATTTTATTATAATCCTTGTGCTATTGTAAAGGTTACCATGGAAACGAAATCACATTATCAAGAGGCAAGAGAAAAACTACAGATTGTTCAAGTTTGAAACGCTCGAGGAATTCTACGCGTTTTGCAAACCCCCCAAATGGGTTGGCGAAACTAGTCGTCATAGTTTTAATTAATGAGTTTTTAATTAAAAATAAATGTATTATACACAAAGTGGACTTTTTCCTATTAGTATATTTTTATGTATAAGTGCCGACACCGCCTTTACGATGATGAACAAAAAGGTGTATAGACTTTAATATTTACTCGACAATTATTATACCGACATTGAGATGGTAACGCCATCTATCCAAGTCTATAACACTGCCTTTTCCGGCCAAGAAACAAATTAACTACTTTGTTAAAGTTCCATAATAACTTTTGGAACTCTACTGGCCCTTCTTGGTTGAGGAGTCATTGGCTGTGGAGTTTCCTGCTCAGACGTTGTTTGCGATTCTACCTCTATCCCTGTAGCAAGTTAGAGTCGGGCCGACGTCGGCAAATGGTACTAAACCCTAAAGTCGGCCGACCTTTGGATTTAGGGTCGAAATGTCCTAGGGGTAAAATGGTCGGCCGACTACAAAACGTTGACCCTCTACCGCCTTTTAATAGACCTATAAGAATCGACTCCGAAACGAAGTCGGGCCGACTTTATATTAATGCTTATTTCGAACCCAAAACTGATCTAATTATTAGATGGCGCGTTTTTCGAATACAAATAAGTTGGAAGTAAAAATAAAAGTGAATTTCAGAAAATCATCAAATAGTCAGAAAATAATTAAAATATCCCCTTTTCCTAAATACATATGGTCTGTTTCATAAAGTTAATGTCGAATCCAATAATTAAATGTAAGGTCTATTTTAAGTTCGATAATGGTCGTCATACCGACCATAAATAGTCCCAAAAAGGATTTACGGTTTTAGTGTCGAAAAACGTTCGGACGTTTTTAGGTCGGCATTTGGTCGTCGACTATAAAGCGACTTTTCGACCGTACCCCGACCCTAAAACGACTGCATGTGCAACAGGGGTAGGGTCGCTGGTGAATCTGGAACAGGCATTGCTGGAGATTTGCGAGCTACAGTCGCCGGTAAGAAAGGCTCTTCCAGATTTATTACTTGTTGATCCTGCAATCCTGCAGTTTCGTTTCAACTGGTCTCGATGTATACGTATTGATCCACTCGGTGTTACTATTTCGAAAATTCTGTTTCCCCACGTGGCTGCAACCTTGGCCGGAAACCAATTATTTCCACGACCAAAGTTCTTAGCGTAAACGGTGTCCCAACTTGAAATTTCGATTTCGTCAAGCAGTACCCCCGCCAGGAATTTTTAACACACAGGCCCGGTCTGATTTAAAGCCTCACCCCTTCTATATATTTTAATTTTGTCCGATTTTAAAGAATTTTCTTGACTATAGTTAAAATTTTTAAATTAAGACACTAATATGTTAATTTAAACGTTTTCTTAGGAAAGATAAAATTTTCTGCCCTCGCAATTTAATCAAAGAATGATACTCTTCGATTAGAGCTTTTACCAAATTCGTCAACCACTAAATTAGGGTTTTCTTTTAAACAATTCGACAAATCCCGATTAATGGACAACGTATTCAGATTTGGAAGTCTAAATTCTCCCATAGTTGTTCGAAGACGTTTCTATTCTTTTCAGGGAACTGAAACTTCTTTCTGAGATGGTGTTTGCGACAGGAATGCATTGAACAATCTTGTAGTACTTAACAAGGTCAGGGACGCCATCTTCCATGGGCATTAAATAGTGGAAGCAGTCGCTTACGCTGTTAAAGTTTTTGGGGATAATTAGATTTCTCGCAATTTCAATTTGACTTTTTAAGGAATCAAGGTCGAAATGAAACCTATCGTATGTGTTACAATGTGTTAGGATATCGATTTCGTTTAGGAAGTTCTCAGAGTTAGGGTCAGACGCCATGATACCATTATATAGACCAGAGTTTTCAAATAGCCGGATTTTCATTTCAGAAATAAATTTGTCTATTAATTCGAAATAGGGTTTTTGCTTCAGTTTCCCTGGTCCCCTTTGTAATTGTTACCACACTATGTTTTAATCTCCTGTTAGGGATAATTTTACGTTTACGTAAAGCTAATGGTTCGCTGTTACGGTCAGGTACTGCAATAAAAGCCGATTCCGCGATTTTAGTAGCTTCTTCCCAAATAGAATCAAAGCGTTCAGAGTTTCTACAATCTTCTAAGGTCTTGACAGTAGCTTGGCAAATGGCAACGGCTTCCGTAAAAATAACTTTGGAACTTTGTAAATATTCCGACAAGGAATTTGTTACGCCTAATACTTCGTCTAATTCAACGACTAATATTAAGTTGTTAAAGTTATGTAATTGGGATATATACCCACGACACTCAGCAGCCTCGTCGGGTTTTCCGTTTTCAATCAGATTCTCTAAAGTTAAAACTACAGAATTGAGTCTATTTCTAAAATAGTGAATCCCCCTTTTTTTTTGCTCCACCATCGAGTGTCGCAGCTTTGTGGCATTTTCAGTATGTCGTACCCTAGATCTTTTTGAGAGTTTTTAAAATATTCACTTCTAATAACCGAATTGCTTTGAAAGTTGTAAATGGCTTGAACCAAACCAAGTAATTCCCTAACTGTCGATATTTTGGAGCAACAGTCAACTAAAACTAAATTTAAGCGGTGGGCGTAGCAGTGGCGGATTTACCATAAGGCTGAAAAGGCTGGAGCCTAGGGCGGCAGATTTTAGGGGCGGCAAATTTGGGGACCGAATTTTTTTAGCCGTCTCACAGAAATCAAAAAGATTTCTGTGAGACGGTTTTCTGATGTCTTGCAACTAAAGAAGCCTACAAGACATTTTCCGGTGACTTTTCCCTTTTCAATTTCATTGTACATTTAACGTACCGCAAATTTCTATAAGTTCTATAAGCTCTATGCTAAAACACCCAGTTCCCGGCCCACAACCAGTAATAGGCTTCTGCGTCTCTGCCTGTATACTTTGTATGAGTGAGAAGAGAGCAAAATTGCGGCAAATATATTTTACACTCTTCCCGAGACTACCCCCCACTCATACAAGTCCGCCTACTGGTCAGGGGCGGCTAAATAGAGTACGCAGGGTACGCAACTGCGTACGAGCGCGAGGGTTTTTTGGGGCGCAAAAAATTCTAGGATTATTAAGTAAGCAATTTTTTTTAGTTGGCGCAGTGGCAGCGTTTGGAAGTTGTTTTAATTTAATTTAAAAAATAGAAACATTTATCCTGCAAAATGTATCTGATACACGTTAAAAAATTAAGTTACGGAGTAAAATATAAATAATAAATAAATTAAATAATAAATATAAATGCATCTGTATTAGTATTATCGAAGATTCCAAATACGTTGTTTTCCTGAGTCAGGCGGCTATTAACGTAGTAATAGCCGTTCGTGCTACTCCGTCGAAGTTTTAGCCGTTCGTGTGTAGTTTTTAGATTAAAGGGAATATAACCTGCAAAGCAATCTTTATGGAAGACCCCTTCAATTTTTCAAATTACCCTGTACAGTGGCGCCCAATATTTCTAAAGCCAAAGGCAAGAGCGGCCAGAGCTGCAAACGTTGGTGTTCCACACCAAATACCTGAAAATTGCGGAGTTTAACGGTAATAGTAAGTGTAGGGCATAGAAATCTCATAGGTAACTAGAATGCTGCCGCCTACGGCCGAGCTTGACGCCAGTTCGCCTTGAACCTTCAGCCAATGAGAGGCCGTAGAGTGGTTCCGCCAAGGAGGATAATAATCCTCCTTGGTTCCGCTACTATAGCGGGAGATAGGAGACGTCATTCTCTCTGGTGACATTAAATTCGTGGCAGAACCACTCTTTGAGCTCTGATTGGATGAGATCTGGCTATCGTCTGCATCGGCGTTTGGCCCATTTGCCAGTTACACGGCAGCATTCTAGTTACCTATGAGATTTCTATGGTGTAGGGAGCTGACGGTAAGCTCGCGTGGCATGAAGGGCCACTCGTAAATAAGGCAATAAAAGTCGTTTGCGACTTGGAGCCTGTGGTGGTGCCTAAGGTATTACCGTATTAGTCTAGTTAATTATTAAAAAAAATAGATACCTAAAAACTATTTCTTGTGTAATTTCAACCAAGTTGTTGTATTGTAAAAAAATGGGAACTGACAATTGTAAAGGAAAGGGCGGCAAAATGTGAACAGCCTACTTTTGGGAAATGTGTAAATCCGCCACTGGGGCGTAGCAATGAACGTACGGACAATGGCCACCAACTGCTTCTTCTACTTTAACCCTTACTCCTTTAACGTGTCCACTCATTACACTAGCTCCATCATAAGTCTGTGCAACACAATTCTCCAGTTTGAAACCACCCTCTTTTAAAAGATTTATAATTGCCAAGCTAATACTCTCAGAATCAAACTTGTGTAAATCTGTGAACCCTATAAATCGTTCTACGACACCTATTTTTGCTTTAGTATATCGAATACAAAGACTTAACTGCTCTACTCCCGCGTTGTCTCGTGTTTCGTCAGCTAATACAGAGTAGAATCCACCGGATTCGTTGACCTCTTGAACAATAATTTTTTTCACTAAACTTGCACAAATGCCAATTATTTCGTTTTGTATGGTGCTGTGCAAATATTTGGCATATTATCGCACTTGGCTTTTAAATCAGGACATTTTCTTTTTAAAAGATCTAATATTGCAATAAAGTTTCCCCTATTCCCAATATTGTCGGCGTGTGTGTAAGTGTTCCCCTGAAGTGCTAAATCTTGTTGGGCACACAAAGTAATCACTTCCACGTGTGTAGATAGGACCTCTCTGTTTCTAATAACGTCTAGTCTATGGTGGTCGTTAACCTGGCAAACTATTGATCCACGGGATTTGGATTCCATGTAATCTAAGTACATTTTGTAGGCTAGTTGGTGAGAAGATTTGTTGGAAGTGAAGTGTTCTTCGAATTGTCTCCCCATGTTTTTCCAATCCGAAAATCCCTTTAGAAATGCAGTGTTTCTACTGCCTAAAAAATGACGGCAACAAAAACAATACACTGCATCCTTTGCAACTGAATATTCAATCATTTGATATTTGTCATACCAAGAAGAATTGAAACCTCGATTTTTACCGCCAATTAATCTTTTAGGAAAAGGATTTAGCTTAGGCTGAACTGGAAGGCAATCTTTATCTAGACTAATATCCAAGTTATTCAATGCGTGTAAGCCCATTTCTTTTGAATTGGACACGTTGTTTTATGTATTTTGTGCATGGATAGAGTTGGGGTTTGCAATTACTTCTGCAATTTCTCCTTCATGAGTTAGTTCCATTTCCATATCAGTACTGACGTTTGGAAGAACTTCAGCAGTATTATTAAAACAGTGACTGTTATCAGTCCCCAAGGATTCTAAACCCTTTCCCAGTTCTTTGACTTGGTTTTTCTCAGAACTATAGTTATGGATTTGCGCCGACGATTTCAAAAAACGTGCCATTGCACCTTTCTGACTACTAACGAAACTATCTTCCTTTTTCCGTTTTTCTCGTTTTTGGGACCCAGATAAAAATTTTCTGGTACTCATATTTCAAAAAGCTACTATTATATACTAATAGCGAAATAACCTTAAAAAGGTTTAAGAAAATAAAGCTTAGTTAAAGCTATGTAGTCTTCAAACAGACTTTTTAATAATACCAGCTATATCAAAGCCCTAATACCTGTTTGAATATTTTTTCTAGAATAGCTAATTAGCCTTGAAAAAGGCTTTTTGAATAATTTAGCTAGAATAGCTAATTAGCCTTGAAAAAGGCTGTTTGGCAAAGTTAGGGCCCGTTGCAAAAGTTCTAGCCAAATTTTTAGTCCATCGGCTAGAAATCGCAAATCGGCTAGTTGATTTGGCGAGCTAGGAAAAAAATGGGTTGCAAAAGTCTCCGAAGTGCGATCTAGCAAAATGAGATCTAGCCCATGGCCAACTTCGCGCGCTCAATACGCTCGCACCAGGCGGCCTACCCAAAAGATCAAAAATAGCGAAATTCGTTCTTTGCCGCTACGGAGGCGCTGGAGCCACCTCCGGACCTAACTATTAGCATAGAATCGAATGGAACGATTATGGTTTTTCGTTACTTTAAGGAATTTATTGAAAACTATTCGATATATTCGTCGATGTCAGAGGTAGAATAAACCTTTTTCCATGATTTACAACCCTTTTCAAAATTTTCTAATTCATTTTTCCCGCCGAGATCGACTATTTCCAAAAGTGCCACCGCTCAGGCGTCAGTGAAAATCACGTGTTTAGAATGGAATGTAAACAAACCGACATGTGGAATTTTTCATCAAACGTTTTGGTTTGGATTTTAAACTATTTGATGGCAAGTAGATAAACAATTAAACTGATATTTAAAGTGATGCAACTAAAATTTTAGCGTAATGAGCATAAAAAATACTTTTAATATTTTTATGAAATAATTTGTTTGACGTAAAAGTTAATAATTGCATTTTTTCATTAAATTTTAGAGACATATATAGTTGGAATAATAGTGATAATGAACAAAACACGAATGAACATTGGTAAAAAAAGTATGAATACTGGTAGATATGAATGAACGCTGGTAAATATGATTATATGAATACTGGTAGATATGAATGAAAACTGGTAATTATGAATGGTAGATATGAAAGAATTCTGGAAAACAATGAAGTATCACTGGTGAATGGTGATCAAAATATGAAAATCCATAATGAAGTTTTCTCGATTGAGGTTTGTAAACTAGTTCCTTTACTTTCTCAAATCAAATTGTCCTAGTTATGTTATCAACTACCGGTGGTATTATTTTGTCACAGATAAATTTGGCAGATATCAAGGCATGAGGGACATTAAAATTGCAATGCAAAATTGGACACCTGGCAAGTTTCGGCAACACGGGAGATTCAATATTTTCGCTAATTCTTGCTGATTCTCGAAAATAAGGAAGTGTTGCCTCAATGAAACATTACAAAATCCTTATTTGGGTAACTTATACCTCCTCTGTCGGATGTTTTAATAAAGTCTAAAAGTGTTGAATTTGAGAAGGGTCCGGAAATGCACTCGAGACACAAGCTACAAAATTCAGCTTGCTCCATTTTCTGTACCACAAAACCAGCTACGTAAGCCAAACTTGCCAATTTTAAAGTGGTTCGTTGCGTGTCAGGCTCTGTACTCAACGCATTTGGTATCATATTAGCCACTCTAATCTAGAAGGTTGGGTAACTTGCCTTCGGAGGCCTTAGAGCGAACTATACAATAACTATCCTATTATAATAAGATACTAATATTTCTTAGATATTCCCACCAAGGGAAGAGAATGCAACCTGGCAGCCACTGGGGGAAAACTACAACTGACTAGCAAGCTAGCTGGGAGTTAACCACTCCCATACTAGTTTCTGACTGCTACTAACCACTGACTCTACAGCTCTTAAAAGCCCTATCTCTCTCTCTGCTACCTCCTTTTATACCAACTCCCACACTGGTGCCACCACCCGCGCCCTTGGGAGTTAGGCCTAATAAGATAAGGGTTTGCCTCTTTGGCCTACTAGCAATATGACTGCCACTGACCAGGTTGGCTACAACTGTGGGAATACTGTAGGTATTGCCGTTTTTTCCAGCGTTCATAATTTAAGACCTTTACGGTAATCTGTTTCACAAAAATGTAAACTACATACAACGCTCAATTCTGATCTGTCATTTATATGAAAATTATCCCGAGAGATATTTTCAAGCCACATGCCTCTCAACGCCCCATCAGAAGGAAACTCGTGTTTTGCCTTTTACAGATGGGTCATAGGGAACGCAACTCGAAGACATTTTTGGGTAATTTATACAAAAATTATTGATATGTAACAACTTTAAATAATAATTGAAAAATGAAATAAATATCTTTTTACATAAATCTAATATCATTCAGCATTAAGTAATTATCAAGTGTTCGAATTTCCCGCCGCGAAAATTGTTTAAAAGACAACAAATCTAAAATCCAACAAGGCTTAACTATTCATACAAACTATTTAAAAATTACCTAAGTAATGAAGTATTTGAGGGGTTATTTATGGAAATTGAAATTTTAAGTTATAACCTAAGTAAAAAATAAATACAATTTTCTGATATTTAAATAATTTCCAGTACTATGTACTCATTATGGTCAAGTTTCGCGCCATAGAAAACCATGTTATTTATATCGTAAAAGGAGCCGACTTTAAGGTCCGGAAGTAGCGCACCCGACGGCCGTCGAAGACACTAAAAACCAAACTTTTATTTCGCGCCAATACATGGATTTGAAATTCTTTGGATAGGCCGCCTGGTGCGAGCGTAGTGAGTGCGCGAAGTTGGCCATGTCTAGCCAAAATAATTCTATCCGAAATTACGCCCCGCCCACTTTATAACCAATACGAGAGTCCTATTTTCGCGGTAAATCGCGAGTTTTTTAGGCAGACGACAGAGAAACGGTTTTCGTGAACTCGGTGAAAATTATCTTTTGTGAAGTTTGCTTTCAAGAATTTTTGATAATTTTGTGTAGTTTGGTGGTTGAAACTTAAAAAATTATGGTACCAAATTATAATGACTTCTCAACACTTCAGGCTCAAGATCAAGTCGTAGTTCATTCCATAACTTCTTAAATACGTGTTTTGGTAGTCGGTAATACCCCAAAAACTCTTTTTCATCCAATTGATGGATCGAGTTGAACGCCACGTTATGAAAAATATTGAACCTTCAGTAAAATATTTGGTGTGGTGGCTGGGAAAATTTAAAAACATCGCAGGACCTATAGCTGACGCTATAGGTCTCATCATTGCCAGTTTAGTCTTGTGTTGCAGCTGCCTTTGGTTAGGAAGAACCCCCAAGGTACAAGAACCTGAGCAACGAGACGATGACCCAGGTAATCTCATTTATTCGTGGATCGCGGTTATGGAACGCCAAATGTGTCACAATTTGCCCAAATTATGCGCGTTGGAAAATTCGGCGCGCAAAATCGCGTTCTCCAATCCGGGCACAGAAAACAAGTTTTTAACCAATCAAATGCGTAAAATTTTTGCGTGCAAAAATATTTCGATGCGTGTCAAAATATTTCGATGCGTGTCAAAATATTTCGGAGGGTTATTTAAAAATACCGAGTCTTTTTAACGCGCAAGGCCTGTAAGCCAATGAATTTTAACTTTACATATCAAAATTTAAATTCAACCAATTAGGTTTGAATTGAACGTGAAGGCGGAGTTTAGCGATAGTAGAAAACATTTCAGCACGCCAAAATTTTTAGCGCGCAAAATTGGTTTCTTGCGGGTTAATTTCTTCAATGTCATTTGCACTTTCCAGTGATGGGCGCGCTCGTATCTTTGGATACTTTTAGGATACGAGATGATACTTTATCCGAAAAATAAAAATAAAATTATACGATTTTGATATGATCTTCTACATTGCAAAATGATCGTGATAGAATTTTTAAGAAAATAAATCGGGAGCGAACTATATTTGAAAAGATTCTTCTCTTACATAGCCTAGCGAAACAAAGAGCGGGATAGAGCTAGTGCTTCCATTTTTTGTATTAGAAATTACACGATAGATTTTTTCTGGTTTCTCTTCAATTTTGTTTGTATTTGAGAGGAAATATTTTAGCGCCATCTAGATATGCCGATATACACTATTTGAGCGGCGAACCTATCTCACGTGATACTGAAATATAGCCAAACCCGAAACACTGTTCAGTGATAGAAGGGAGAGGAGCGGTCAAAGGTCGCACAGTTTTTCTCGCTGTTTTTTAACGAGGGGGGGGGGGGACGGAAAGCTGAGACTTTGATTCTGTCCCGCGCAGCCTGAAAGGCGATTTCAAAACTAAAACCAAAACCCCCAAAAGACGCCGTTAGAAAGTCATGTGTGTTGCAAACTGGCGGTGTGGGCTGTAGCGATGCAATAGCTTTATTTATTTTCCATAATTTAGTTTTTGAAAATACTACAATTAAAATCGATTCTAATCCATAAAATCAAAATCAAAGGTTGAAGGATTTACCGAGGGGCTAACCACTCTTAGAAAGTCTGTACACCGGATTACACTTAGATTACCACTGCCAAAGGCAGGGACTTCAAAGATTACGCGTAATCCCATTAGTACAGTCAAAGGTACGGCTCTGTACACCGATTACGCGATGTTATCAGCCCCTCGGGATTTACTACTGAATCAATAATCAAAAGATAAAAATTGAAATATTCATTTTAATACTTAGAACTTTTGATATGAAAAAATTTGATTCTACTTTCTCGTGAAAGGTTTTTGAAATATTTTGAAATATACTTTTCATAATAATTAAATGATACTTATCCAAATCATTAGAGATTTCTATTGATATTTTTCAGGCAAGGGCAAAAAAAGACTTGAAATTAACAACTCTCATATCTTTAAAGAAATTTGAAAGATCGAGAAAAAATCAAAGGGCCAAAACTAAATAAAATGAAAGATTGTGAATTATTTTGTCGCCATCTTTGCTCAAAAATATCAAAAATAAAATGATATTTTATAGAAATTTCAGAGGGAAAAAATTTATAGTATAGTATAGCTGCTGCCATCTATGTAAAAAGATACGAAAAAGATAGATAGAATTTTTTGTGTGCATCACTGGCACTTTCCCATTGGTTGATATTTGTAAACGAGCACGCTATTGGCTTATTTAGGACACGCCCAATTTTTGAAATTAAAATTTTGGCAGGGGCGCAAGATTTTAACGCGCTAAATTTTCACCCGTTAATAATATTTTTGGCGAGTGAAAAATCTTACATTTTGCATTTCATAACGCGACAAAAGCAAAATTTAACGCGTTATATTTCGTTTCGACGCGCAAAAAAATCGCGGTCATCAAAATATTTCGACGCGCTGAAAAAAAAACAACGCGCCAATTCCAGAAGCCGCGCGTCAAAACTCGCTTCCGGCGTGCAAGAAACTCGCTTCCGGCGCGCAAGAAATCCGCTTCCGGCGCGCAAGAAACTCGATTTTGGCGCGCAAGAAACTCTCTTCCGGTGCGCAAGAAAATCGCTTCCGGCACGTAGTAAAATGTGGAATTTATTTTAGAGATTCGAAAAATAAAGCGCGAAAATAAAGATTCTCTTTAGTAGTTGTTTAGATAGTTATATAAAAGATGTCGCTTATTTTTCATTTAACCTAATAACTTAAAAAACACTGTCTGATAATTAAGATATATTTCAAACTTTCAATAAAAATCATTATGAAACCATAAAAATACTAAAAGTACGGAAAAACTTGTAGGCCTACTTAATTCGTGAATGATCTTTAAAAGCTGATGGGGATCGTACGAAGCACTAAATGTGGTAAGGGCCTTTCGCTAATAAAAAAAAGTTCAAAATCAAATTTCATGGGAATATTACCTCCTGTCAATTTTGAGGGAACAATTGACCAAAAGTTAACTAATATTAGCTAGAAATAATAAAACAAAAATATTACGAACAAAATAATCATATTTTTGAGAATATAAAATTATTACAAATGAAAAACACAAGGTAATATTTTTAAAGGGACTACCTCACGACCATTATTATAGAAAAATAATTTTTAGAGACTCGTTTTTAACGCTTAAAAAGTGGGTACATGTCACTTCTTTAAAACCAAAATACACAAGAACAAATTTGATTACAAAAAAAGCCCACATCAAGTACAGTCTTTTGAGACTAAAAAATATTTTTTAAAAAATAAGGTTTTTTGGGTATCGGCAATCAAACTTTTTTAAACTTTTCCATGGAATACCTCGCCAAAATTTCACGATGGACCTACTTTATCTCCATGTCAAAACCAACGCGTTCTGCTAAATCCAGATTTGGTCGAAGTTTAAATCTAAATTTAATTTTAGTTTAAGAAATTTTATATGATAGAATTTAAAACATAAAGTTGTTAACTGATTTCATACTTTGGCCAATTACAATTGGTTGGCGTTTTAAGGCGTGAGATTTTATGGCAATTAGAATGATTGAATTGTGATTCGAATGATTGAATTCGTTATAAGAATGAATAAATCGTGATTAGAGTTATCGAATCGTGATTAGAACAATTGATTGAATCGTGATTAGAACAATTGATTGAATCGTGATTAGAACATTTGATTGAATCGTGATTAGAACATTTGATTGAATCGTGATTAGAACATTTGATTGAATCGTGATTAGAACATTTGATTGAATCGTGATTAGAACATTTGTTTGAATCGTGAATATAACATTTGATTGAATCGTGATTAGAACATTTGATTGAATCGTGATTAGAACAATTGATTGAATCTTGATTAGAACATTTGATTGAATCGTGATTAGAACATTTGATTGAATCGTGATTAGAACATTTGATTGAATCGTGATTAGAACATTTGATTGAATCATGATTAGAACATTTGATTGAATCGTGATTAGAACATTTGTTTGAATCGTGATTAGAACATTTGATTGAATCGTGATTAGAACATTTGATTGAATCGTGATTAGAACATTTTATTGAATCGTGATTAGAACATTTGATTGAATAGTGATTAGAATTATCGAATAGTGATTAGAACATTTGATTGAATCGTTATTAGAACATTTGATTGAATCTTTATTAGTACATTTGATTGAATAGTGATGATAATTATCGAATCGTTATTAGAACATTTGATTGAATCGTGATTAGAACATTTGTTTGAATCGTGATTAGAACATTTGATTGAATCGTGATTAGAACATTTGATTGAATCGTGATTAGAACATTTTATTGAATCATGATTAGAACATTTGATTGAATAGTGATTAGAATTATCGAATAGTGATTAGAACATTTGATTGAATCGTTATTAGAACATTTGATTGAATCGTTATTAGAACATTTGATTGAATCGTTATTAGAACATTTGATTGAATCGTTATTAGAACATTTGATTGAATCGTTATTAGTACATTTGATTGAATAGTGATGATAATTATCGAATCGTTATTAGATTAGAACATTTGATTGACTAGTGATTAGAGTTATCGAATAGTGATTAGAACATTTGATTGAATCGTGATTAGAACATTTGATTGAATCGTGATTAGAACATTTGATTGAATCGTGATTAGAACATTTGATTGAATCGTGATTAGAACATTTGATTGAATCGTGATTAGAACATTTGATTGAATCGTGATTAGAACATTTGATTGAATAGTGATTAGAATTATCGAATCGTGATTAAAACATTTGATTGAATCGTGATTAGGACATTTGATTGAATCGTGATTAGAACATTCGATTGAATCGTGATTAGAACATTTGATTGAATCGTTATTAGAACATTTGATTGAATAGTGATGATAATTATCGAATCGTGATTAAAACATTTGATTGAATCGTGATTAGAACATTTGATTGAATCGTGATTAGAACATTTGATTGAATCGTGATTAGGACATTTGATTGAATCGTGATTAGAACATTTGATTGAATCGTTATTAGAACATTTGATTGAATAGTGATTAGAATTATCGAATAGTGATTAGAACATTTGATTGAATCGTGATTAGGATTATCGAATAGTGATTAGAACATTTGATTGAATCGTGATTAGAATTATCGAATAGTGATTAGAACATTTGATTGAATCGTGATTAGAATTATCGAATAGTGATTAGAATCATTAGATTGACTGAATTGTTATAAGGTTTATTGATTTGTGATTTGATTAAATCGTGATTAGGATTACTTCAATTGTTGGTACGTTTTTGAATTGTAATGATTTGAATAAAACGTGGCTATAGTGAATTTGAAACGTAATTTCATTGATGAAATCGTGATTAGAGTAATTAAATCGCGATTCGAATGTATGACTCTTGATAATAATCATTTTAACGCACCCGAAACGGAAGTAAGCTGCCTTTCAACTCAAACTTTGATGGCGAACAGGCTTACTACGCAAAAGCTTTTTTAAAATTCCGCCAGGGTAGTTATAGAGTAATGTCGAGCCGTCACTACAGAATGGATAAATATTTAAATTAAAACGTTCTATTAGAACTAGAAACTGATTGACTGACCGGTTAAAATACTAAAGATTACTGCCTTTAGGGAAATATCAGAAATGTTTTATCTTTTGAAGAAAATAATTTGGGAACTTCGAATACCGATTGCTTCTCTACATAAAAGACTACTGTTAGAAGCCATGTTATTCCTACGAAACGTGCCCAAGGCCAGACGACCAAAAGTATAACAGCAAATTCGCAAGAGAAAGTGGAAACAAGGAATTTCTCGGAACAAAAGGAGAGAGTTCTCCGATAAGACGGGGGGAGTCGAAACACCATGTTCGCACGGAGAAGCTAGGGTAACCTAGGGGGGTTAGCTCACCCTCCCAGGTGAATAGCGGTGACCGTTCGGACGAGGAATTTTTCTCTCCGTTTTCCCAGAATTTTGAAACTCCGGAAACCGTTCGCACGTTCTTTTTCTGCACTGATTTTACAACACACAGCTATTTCAATTTTCTGGTGCTCTAATCACGATATAATCTTTAATCATGATTAAATCGGATTTAATCAATATAATCATGATTAAATCGGATTTAATCAATATAATCATGATTAAATCGGATCTAATCAATATAATCATGATTAAATCGGATTTAATCATATAATCATGATTAAATCGGATTTAATCAATATAATCAATATAATCATGAATAATCACGATTTAATCATTCAATCAATATCAAGATAATCACGATTCAATCATTCAATCAAGATCAAGATATAATCAAAATAATCACTATTCAATCATTCAATCAAGATCAAGATCTAATCAAAATAATCACGATTTAATCATTAAATCAATATCAAGATAATCACGATTTAATCATTCAATCACTATCAAGATAATCACGATTTAATCATTCAACCAAGATCAAGATCTAATCAAAATAATCACGATTTAATCATTAAATCAATATCAAGATAATCACGATTTAATCATTCAATCACTATCAAGATAATCACGATTTAATCATTCAATCAAGATCAAGATCTAATCAAAATATTCACGATTTAATCATTCAATTAAGATCAAGATCTAATCAAAATATTCACGATTTAATCATTCAATTAAGATCAAGATCTAATAAAAATAATCACGATTTAATCATTCAATTAATTAAAATCAATATCTAATCAAAATAATAACGATTAAATTATTCGAAACATTTCAATCATTTTAATAACGATCTAATCTTTAATCATGATTAAATCAGATTTACTCAAAGAAGGTACCATAAAGCGTTCGCACGTGCATAAGTTCTCGGAACTGGACTTCCCGTAATCCGTCAATTGTTCGCACCGAAGAAAATTATTGGTATCTCACCCCCCTAGGTGATCAGAAAACCGGAGGCGAACATCTTCGAGGTCCGCCTCCGGTTTTTTCGTCCGTCTTTTCGCCGAGCGTTCGGACTGTAAAAATGCTCACCTAGGAGGGTTATGTGACCCTCCTAGGTTACCCTAGCTTCTCCCTGCGAACAGGAAGCTAAATATAGGGGACATTTGACATAAGAGATGAATTGGGAATAGCTTTCGAGGTCGAGGTCGGGGGGGGGGGGGGTGGGTTTCGAAGTAATTCGAAGAAATGGGCGAGGAAAGGAGTCCGAAAAAGGTTATTTTTAGACCCCTTGTAAATTATATGCAAAGATTATAAGCTATAGAGTAGTATCAGTGCGACGTCACGCTACGTCATCCATGCTTTTTTCTATAGAGAAAAAAAAACCGCCAAAAAAGGCGGCCATGGTCAAAGCTACGGAGTGACATTACCGCATTCCAGGGGTCAGTCACTTCGAAAAATTGTGTACAAGATTCCAAATCAAGGAATCATGATCCATGATTCTTAGATTCTACTGTGATTCTGGAAAAACGATTTTCGAACTTTGAATCCGCGATTCCTATATACTCCTGGTTGATTCTCTATATTTCATTAGATTCCACTTCCTATTCCGTTATTTCCACTATAGATTCCACGATTCTTTAACTGACTCTTTGATTCTTAGATTCTACAACGTTCCAGTAGTAATATATATTATTTGAAATCGATTTTTAAACTATTAAATTAAAAGCAAACTGGCTTCATATTTTGATATTTTGTAGTCGGTTTATCGTTTAGGAAAATTTTCTATTTTTGCTAATAATGTGAGCTTTTCAAAATTTAATCTAGAAAAACTCTTTCTAAATTTGCAGTGTGGGGTAAGTGTAATCAATGTTAAATTTTCGTAAAATAATTTATGGTTTTTAAACAACTTTTTATAATTTTTATTTAAATTTACTAAATAAAGGTAATGTTAAGCTTTAGCTATCTTTATACGCATCTGGGTACTTTAGTTTAAAAACCTCGTAACCTCCGAGAAAATCAACTTTGAAACTGATTTCTATATGATATATATTATAGCTCTAGTTCACAATACAGATAAATTATAAGTTTCATATTTATTATACGTTTATTGTTAAAATGCGCAATTAAATATAGAGGTCGGGGATGGTTAACTTTTATTCAATAAATAAAGCTCTCAAAATTATTCGGAAAATGTTTTGATCAAGTAATTTATATTTCTGTATTATCCGATTAATTTTTTGATAAATTTGTAAAATTAATCGGAAAAACGACGTTTTTTTCGATAAAAAGCTCAAATTTTACGAATAATACATGTTTTTTAATCATTTTCCGAAATATTAACCGGTAAATTTCTTTGTTTACATTTTTTTCCCGAAAAAAATCAATTTGAACATGGCTAATGATTAACCGTCCCCGACCTCTAATTAAATAGTTTAAAGATTTCATTTGTTTTGTTTTTTTAGTCTAGTCTGTATTGTCACAAAAAACACATTCGTGTCCATGGAATTTAAAAAGTGGACACTCGACGGAAATATGTTCTATATATGTCCTAGTAATTTTACAAGTTTACATTTTAAGGGGGGTGAAATGTGAATTTTTAAAACCTTTAACCTAAAAGTATCGCGGAATAATTTCAAATACATATTTTTATAGGTATTTGACTAAGGCACAACCCTCTAAGTTTTAAATGTAGTTAGTAATTAAGGAAATAGTTAATTTCAACTGGATACGTTAAGAAATATAGTCGAAATCAATTCGGACGTTCCTTCGTTTTTTTCATGTTGAAAGATGCGAAAAAGGCTTGAAACGATTTTAATTAAAGTTCCTCCATCTCTTTGTTCAGATATTGAGGGTTCTTGAGCATTGCTTTTAGTATTAAACCGTGATAAGAACCGCGTAGGATCAAAAATGTAATTTGAACTAATTTCTACATTTTCCCCTCCCCTTTTACCCGCATTGTTTTCCCCTTTTACCCGCATTGTTCCACCCCGATTGTACGAGATTAACTGCCTATAAAACGATACCTTAAATTTCATCATGTGATGTTCCTTTTAAGAGATATGGGAACATTTTGGTTCAAAAGGGGTGAAAATTCGAGAAAAAGCCGAGAGTTTTTAAATTTTTGCCACCTTTCCGCCCCTTTTGCCCAACTGAACATAATTGGTTGTTCCTTAGTCAAATACCTATAAAACGATATATTTTAAATTATTGTACATTGCTCCTATCAAACGCTACGGAGACGTTTAGGTTAGAGGGGGTAAAAATTCAAATTTCGACCCCCCTTGAAAACTCCACTGGTTTAAAATAAAATAGAAACCTCTGAAAAATAATACTAGGACACATAGAATATATTTCCGTGGGTGGAGTTTCTACTTTTTGAATTAAATGTGACCACACGAAGATATTATTTTAGAGCTACGAAAAAAATATAGCTTATTGGGACACCATATTTCACCTCTGGATGTAATTGGTCAAGGATTTCACGTGATCACCATCCCCACACATTTTGGGGGTAAGTGTGATCAGTAACAGAGTTAAATTAAATAATTAATATTTAAATAACTATTTACTCGATATTAATTTTTTTGCGTAGTTGTGTAGGATAAAGTGCCCATATTAATGGTGCCAATTCTTAAGAGTATGCTATTTTGTGTTTAGGAATAATTTCAAGTAAACTCCCAAAAAAAATATTTTGATCACACATACCTCCATTGACCCTATCTCAAAATATTTCAGATAAAAAAATAAAAATATTTCAATAGGGGTAAAACAACAATTACTTTCTAATTATATCTGGAGCCATTTTAAATATGTTTTAGTATAAATAAAGGTTAATGTATTCCGAGGGGCAGATCACTTTTTTACCAGGTGTCCTAATAATCATGATTAAAAATTTAATCATGGAAATTAAATTTAAAAAAAGTTTGATTGCCGATACCCAAAATACCTTATTTTTTAAAAAAAAATTTTTGGTCTCAAAAGACTGTACTTGATGTGGGCTTTTATTGTATTAAAATTTGTTCTTGTGTATTTTGGTTTTAAAGAAGTGACATCTACCCACTTTTTAAGCGTTAAAAACGAGTCTCTAAAAATTATTTTTCTATAATAATGGTCGTGAGTGAGTCCCTTTAAAAATATTACCTTGTGTTTTTCATTTGTAATAATTTTATAATCTCAAAAATATGATTATTTTGTTCGCAATATTTTTGTTTTATTATTTCTAGCTAATATTAGTTAACTTTTGGTCAATTGTTCCCTCAAAATTGACAGGAGGTAATATTCCCATGAAATTTGATTTTGAACTTTTTTTTATTAGCGAAAGGCCCTTACCACATTTAGTGCTTCGTACGATCCCCATCAGCTTTTAAAGATCATTCACGAATTAAGTAGGCCTACAAGTTTTTCCGTACTTTTAGTATTTTTATGGTTTCATAATGATTTTTATTGAAAGTTTGAAATATATCTTAATTATCAGACACTGTTTTTTAAGTTAAATGAAAAATAAGCGACATCTTTTATATAACTATCTAAACAACTACTAAAGAGAATCTTTATTTTCGCGCTTTATTTTTCGAATCTCTAAAATAAATTCCACATTTTACTACGTGCCGGAAGCGACTTTCTTGCGCACCGGAAGAGTTTCTTGCGCGCCGGAAGCGATTTTCGTGCGCGCCGGAAGGGAGTTTCTTGCACGCCGGAAGCGAGTTTTGACGCGCGGCTTCTGGAATTGGCGCGTTGTTTTTTTTTCAGCGCGTCGAAATATTTTGATGACCGCGATTTTTTTGCGCGTCGAAACGAAATATAACGCGTTAAATTTTGCTTTTGTCGCGTTATGAAATGCAAAATGTAAGATTTTGCACTCGCCAAAAATATTATTAACGGGTGAAAATTTAGCGCGTTAAAATCTTGCGCACCTGCCAAAATTTTAATTTCAAAAATTGGGCGTGTCCTAAATAAGCCAATAGCGTGCTCGTTTACAAATATCAACCAATGGGAAAGTGCAAATGACATTGAAGAAATTAACCCGCAAGAAACCAATTTTGCGCGCTAAAAGTTTTGGCGTGCTGAAATGTTTTCTACTATCGCTAAACTCCGCCTTTACGTTCAATTCAAACCTAATTGGTTGAATTTAAAATTGATATGTAAAGTTAAAATTCATTGGCTTACAGGCCTTGCGCGTTAAAAAGACTCGGTATTTTTAAATAACCCTCCGAAATATTTTGACACGCATCGAAATAATTTTGCACGCAAAAATTTTACGCATTTGATTGGTTAAAAACTTGTTTTCTGTGCCCGGATTGGAGAACGCGATTTTGCGCGCCGAATTTTCCAACGCACATAATTTGGGAAAATTGTGACACATTTGGCGTTCCATACGCGGTGTCGTTACGAAATTGGCAACGCCTCTGTCGAAATTTCATCTTCGTAAACGCAATGACATTAAATGTAATTCTTATATGATGACTCTTTATCGAATTCGGACTCGATGGAAACCTTATTGTCAGACTAAACGGTGGGTACGGAATGGACTGGTTCATCCATCGACACTGACGTCGATGATTTCGGCTCCGTAACCGACAACGAAGACGAGAGCGACTCGTCCAATAACACTCTGGCTTGCGGGGATGGCGAAGACCCGTTTTTCCGTTCATCTTCGGGGGTACAAGGACTACAAGCGAACTGGAGGTGGCTGGAGACGGTTCAAGCGAACGAGGAAGAAACTGAATCCATTTAAATAAAGGGTTTCGTCGAAAACGACTTTGCTATTCGCTTAAAGACGCTCAAAATTTTGTTACCAAATAAACCCAAAATTAAATATTAGTCAGAAAGTACACGGTTATCCGATTGAGTTATTCAAGTAAAGTTTTGTTAGTAAAGAGGTTAAGAGTGTAGGGGGGGGGGGGGGTTACTTGCCGACGTTCCTTAGCGCGAACAGGTTGCACATTCTACACGTTTTCTGACGGTTTTCCGGTGCTGGCTTCATCTGTTTACTAATAGGGACTTTGCATGACGTCACGCTGTAACGTACCTTTGGTTATGGCCGCCATGCTGGTATGCTTTTTTTTCAATTAGTAAAAGCGTGGATGACGTATTATCCGTATTATCTACGTTACGCTGCTAAGTTCCTATTGTCAAAATACTATTTCTATGAATACTTCTAGTTTTGAATCGTAACAATTCTAAGACGGCTAATTTAAATTTGATTCAACAGTTGATCGTGAAAAGGATAGCTTTTTACTTGGTTGCATTGTTGATCTACGGTTGGACAGAAGTGGCAAATACATTTATATAGTTTCGTTGTAATCTTCTCGCGGAGAATCTGACCAAAGATAATTTAAACTCTTATCCTCGATTCGAAATCACTCTCTAATAAGTTAATAATCACGTGATTCCGAAAAGCCAATCAAAGCGGGAAGTTCCCAATTTGCCATACCTTTTAGGCTAGGTTTTGATACTTACTCAAGTTGTTTTGATTTATACGCTAACAAGATCTAGAGCGAGCGAATGCACCTAGACAGGAGCCGGCACTTGCTTTAAAAAGATATTTTTCTAAAGCCGCCACCTTTAACAGGGTTGCCATATACATTTTCTATGTCAAATGAATAATTTTGATAAAATAGCGTCTCCAATTCCGTTCACAAGCTTCAAAAATCTCGTCCTATTCCAAAACAGGTTGCTTGGTGTCAATGGGAACAAATGGCCACTTCTAGTTTATTTTAATTCGTTTTTAATTAAAATTTATATTTCAAGCACTCTAAATAACAATATCCTAACATTTTTTGGATGCAGAGTTATTTTTTATTTCTAAATAAACAATTCAGTGGAAGTTGTAAAGGAATTAATTCCGGCAGTATAGTTCATCAAATATATCCGAATCTGGAAATTTAGTAAGTGTAATATTTCACTCTGCTAGATTCCCACAAACTAATGAAAATAATTAAAATTTCGACGACTTTTATTCAGAATAGGCGCTTCAATAAAACCGCTTTAAGGATTTCGCCAAGTAATATAAGAGAAATAGGCCTGGCCATAGATAAGCAAGATTATAGAGCGATTTTATAGATAAGCAGAATTATAGATAAGGTCCTTTATCCATAATACCATTTTTTATAGATACCAAAATTATGGAGCGATTTTTATAGAGCCACTGTACTTAACCTCGCCTTTTTTTTGCCTCCGGCGTTTTTACAGAGCCTCGTTCACCACCCGTCCTTTTATGGATACTTACAATGGGTCCCCCTCTTTTTTTCCGACAATAGCAAGCCAAGAATGCCACTCGCTCTTTTTTTTGTAGGAATAAGTCGACGCGCCAGAGCCTCGTTCACCACCCGTCCTTTTATGGATACTTACAATGACCGTTAAAGCCGCTGACTTCTACGCGCCAGGGGTCCCCCTTTTTTTCCGACAATAGCAAGCCAAGAATGTTGCTCTTTTTTGTAGGAATAAGTCGACGCGCATTCAATTGCCTAATATTAGTTGAATAACAAGACATATATTTTTTTCATTTTTTTATTTTTAATTTTGATAATACACCAGGCTAGGTAACTGAGTAAAACACAAGAAGAACAAGTTATACGCTTGAAGAGCAGATGTCAGGTTACGCCTCTCAATTAGATTAGTATAATCGCTTATAATATTGAAGGGACTCGAATAACAACCAAATTTACGCATTACGTCCTGAAATATATCAGAATCTCCTTGGCCGAAATGGATCTCTTCAAAATCTTCGCTGTCAGGGTAGCCGGCAACGCGTTGAACGTGAAGTTTGAGAACTTCGAACATCGCTTCAATACAGGGCCTCTCCTTCTCAATTTCAGTCAAATGTTTGTCGACGGCGTGGATACATAAATTTAAAGCTAGGATACCCGCTTCCCCAAGTTGGAATTCCTCTTTTTTCCCGAAACTTTTATAAGCCAAAAGAGTAACGTTTCCTTTACTAGCTAAAAGTTCAAAAGTACGACCCCCAATTTTGGCAAGCTCGAGACTAAATTTATTTTTCTCAACTTCTCTAGTATGCGATTCAATGAGATACCAATTTTGATACATCTTATTAAAAGCTACAGGCGGGAGGCATATCGAGGATTGGAAAGTAACGTCGTTGAAAAAGAATATTTCCAGGTCCTCACCTTTTAAACCAATTGATAGACACGAATTTTTTCCTAAACGCCAGCGAAAATTGATTTTCCGCTGAAAGTTAGCATCTTGTTTCCTGCTACCCAAATCGTAAGACATCTTAACGCTTCGAAACCCGAATACGAAATGACGCAAACCCGGGAGCTCCCCCCGGTATTAATATCTCTCGGATGACTCATGCACCCCGGGGAAAAAAATATATCGCGCCCGGGCAAGATTTTTTATTAAGTAAATTCCGAAATATACTGCTGAAATTTCAAAAAAAAGAAGTTAGTATAAGTACTAAAGGGGTTTCTAACTATACTAGGGGGCTTCTTTTTTACCCTTCCATCACCGATTGTATCAAAATAATTATAGGTGGAATAAGAACGAGTATTTGATTTTTTAAAAAATTTACCTGGAAAAAAGAAATAGGTTTTAATAAAATTTCCGGAGCACCGATTAAAAAGTAAGACATACTCAAGACATTAATCGGCCCCATCGACCAGCGCCGCGGCTAGAATGGCCTGGACGGCGTCCACGACCACGTCTGGTAACCCCGCGGTAGGCTAAAGAAATATTATTTTCATTATTATTAATATTAATATTTTAGATTAGTTAAATTTCTTCTTACGCAACGACGACGTCGTAATATCCCCCGCCCACCGGGGAGTTGACAGCCGCTAACGATAAAAATATATTTAAAAAAATAACCGAAATTTTATAGGATAATAACTTACGGGTCGGGTATGACGGGGCGGCCACGCCCGTACCCCGGGACGGGACGGCCACGCCCGTACCCCGGAATTCGCGGGGGTGGTACCGCGTCCAGGACCACATCGGGTAACGCGGCGGTAGGCTAAAGAAATATTATTAATATTATTATTTTAGATTAGTTAAATTTCTTCTTACGCAACGAGGATGTTGTAAGATTCCCCGCCCGTACCCCGGAATTTGCGGGGGTGGTCTTGGACTAATGAAAATCATATTTTTTAAGAAATGTAGAAAAATTAGACCAAATGCGACTCACGCTTCTCCGATGGGGGCATTAAATTGGCCACGCGCCAGCCAACTTTGCATAATCTCGAGGCGTCCTCGACCTCCAGCGGGGCTATGATATTTCATATTTTTTAAAGAATTGTAAAAGAAATTTGACCAATTTCAACTTACACTACTGGCGGAATGTGGGGAGGGGGGGGTGACATTTCCCGCGGAATGCGCTCGGTCTTCTTCGGGACTAACGAAAATCATTTTTTAAGAAATGTAAAATAAAAAATAGGCCAAATTTTAGCTTACATTGACTCTAGCTCCTCGTCTTGAGATGACATTTTTGGAAATGAAGCCAGAGAATTCTAGCACTCGCGGTCAAAAAAGATGACAATGAGCAAGTCGAGAGAAGGGGGGTGCCCGCAGGGGTTGAATCACCCACACCTGCAAGTAGAAACTGCCGCGGGCCAAACGGCGAGGGGACAATACCCGACTTTTTTTCCATAGAAAGGAGTAAAACGGTGAAAATTATGGCACGCCATCCAGGACAAAATTCGCAGAAAATATAGGGCTACCTTTTAGAAATATAGGCCTACCCTCAGAAATATAGGCCTACCCTCAGAAATATAGCGCTACCTTTTAGAAATATAGGGCTACCTTTTAGAAATATAGGGCTACCTTTTAGAAATATAGGCCTACCTTTAGAAATATACGGCCACCTTTTAGAAATATAGGTCTACCTTCTTTTAAAATATAGACCTACCTTCAGAAATATAGGGCTACCTTGTTTAAAAATATAGGGCTACCTTGTATAAAAATATAGGCCTACCTTGTTAAAAAATATAGGGCTACTTTGTTTAAAAATATAGGCCTACTTTGTTTAAAAATATAGGCCTACCTTCGTTAAAAATATAGGCCTAACTTGAATAAAAATATAGGCCTACTTTGTTTAAAAATATAGGCCTAACTTGTATAAAAATATAGGACTACCTTCGTTAAAAATATAGGCCTACCTTCGTTAAAAATATAGGACTACCTTCGTTAAAAATATAGGACTACCTTCGTTAAAAATATAGGGCTACCTTCTTTAAAAATATGGAGTTGTCTTTTCGGTCGCTCAAAGCGGCACATCGCAAAATCTCAGAATATAATAAACTATAGTAGGATTCTACTATAGTGTCACTATTTAAGGATAAATTGTTGCAGAAGTATATAATATTACCAAAAGTCTTCATCTCCGAGGCTGCACTCGAAAAAAACGGAGGTGTACAATATTACCAGGAAACTTCCTGTAAAATTACAGGTATTTTTTTCCTGTAAACGTAGCAAGGCTGCAATTAAAAATCTGTTCTAGACACGAGAAATATGAAGTACAAATAACAGTGAATTTACAATTGTTCCAACATTAAATTTCCCGTTGCGTTTACGGTAATTTTTACAATAGTACCTTATTATCCTGTTGTGAAAATTACTGTTGTTCCAACATGTCATTCATTTCCTATTGTTTTTACTGTAATTTAACAATAGGCTATTGCTATAGGCCTACCCAAACTTAATTCTAAATATCAGTTACTACATAATAGTGGTACATAAGTGATCTAAACAAATGTTACTTGAAAAGCAATTTTAAATTTAAATAGATAAAACTATTTTATTGATGAATAATTTATATGAAAAACGTGATACAGCAAGAGTTAAATCAGGTTAAGTGAACAAAACATATTACTACATCAACAAAAACACCAACAAGATTCTTTTTACAGGTAATATAAAATTATACTAAAAAATCCTCTTAAAATTTATACCGTTATTAAAGTTCATAATTTCAAATTTATTAATAAAATTAAAAAATTCTGCCAACGTTCGTCAACACTTGTATTTCTGTGAAATTAAAAAATTTAATTATAAACGTGACTTTTCTGCTCTTTAATACTTCATTTAATTTAGCAGTTGATGTTATTTGAAATTATCAGCTTCAGCTATCTTGTCTGTTTGCCATTGATGGAGATACTCGAGATGAAACTTACTCAAATCCAGCTGTTTCTTGTTCCTCAATCTTGATTTTAATAAATTCAGACAAAATATTTTTCAATATGAAACTCTTCAGCAGCTAAACTGCTTTGAGCTAAACAATATAATAATTTTAATAAATGCTAGTTCTTCGTACGAAATCACAATTATTGAACCAAAAACATATATGTGCACCTTAAGCAGAGTCATAAAGGTTTTATGCAGGTTCTTACAACAGTAGTGATCAAAATACAATTGCCATTTGTTTTAGCAAAAACGTTTCAATGGATAATTAAATTTCAAACTAAAAGTTTTGAAAAAAAATTGAAATTTTAAACCCACTACCTTACTCAATGGGTGACCACAGACTAATTAATATAAATTTCGAAGGTATTTAAATGAAACGTCTCATACATTTCACCCAGAATCACATTTATTGAATCCAAAAATGTTTACAATTCTTCAGACTTGGGCAAGGTTGTTTTAAGTGGTGTTTAAAAAAAATGAACTTCAACTTTTAAAATAAGTGAAATATGGGTATACACCCTATATAACTTATTTAAAAGATGGGTACCATGTAGCCCCCTTGAAATTGGATAGGGGCGCCAAACTGGTTTGAAAAGGGTGCCAAATGGTTTTAGAAGGGGTGCAAACAGCCTGTCGATGAGGGGGGCGAAAAAATGAGCATTCAAGCTGTACTCCCTTAATCCAAAACGTTCCTACGCGCCTGGTCGTTAATTTTTATACAAAAAGACAGAATATATTATAAAGAATGAGAAAAAAATAATATTCTTTAAGAATATTTTTGCAAGTTTCATTTATTTAAAGATAAGTTTGCAAAATGGCGTCTTTTAGCAAATGATACATTTTACACAGTTGTTTGTGGGTACTACAACCAAAAAATTATGTGATCACAAAAAAATAAGAAATTTATAATTTATGAAGTGCTTCTTGTCTTCTTGAAATGGGTTTCAGATATTATGAAACAATGGGGAAAACATTTTTGAAAATTATGTATTTTTCTAAAATGGTTTTACAATGTTAGAATTAAATTAGTCTATTTTTAAACGCGAATAATTTTCATTTATTTTTTTTATTTAATATATTTTTTACAGGGCAAATGTATAAAGTAATTTTGAAAAGGGGTATTACTAAAATTAATTTGTTCATAAAAAAAATTAGAAAATTATTATTTATGAAGTACTATTTGTCTTCTTGAAATTAAGTATTCTAAAATATTTTTAAGGCGACTTATATAGTTAAAAAAAATTCAAGTTAAATTTTAACACGGAAAATTTATAATGTAATATTAGAAAAAGGAGTATTGGACAATATTGAAACAATAGCAGCAATATGGAAATGTTTTAAATGAATTTAAACAATTGAAATTTTTTTGTATCACTTATACAAAAAACTATTACCCAAAAACTACATAGTTAAATAAAGCTCATTTAAGCATATCCAAAACCATATGCATTTAAAATTCCAAAATCCATATTCTGGGAAAATTCTTTATAATTTTCATGGAGATGGGTAGGTAAGAATAATTTTAACGCACACGTATTGGCTTTTGGGTAGAGCACGTATTCTGAATTTCCTTCTTCCATATGCAAGAAACCAATTGAAGGTTCCACATCAAATCCCAAAGGAGGAATATTTTCAGATCCTGTGGCAAAAATCATTAGTTGTTGTACACTAACTGCGGTCTCACCAAGTTCACAGTCCAAAACATAGTCGGAAAAGAAACCCATAATTTCCAGTTCTATTTTGTATTTATTGCCTTGAGAATATTCTACTTTTTTTTTGAATAATTTCAAAAAGGAGTCGGAATCTATTTTTCTTTCCTGGTAGCAAAATTCTGATTCGAAGACTTTTGGATAAGCTTGCATTTCACGAAAAACACCAAGTTTCTGAAGACCACCAATGAATTGTATTATACCTTCGCTAACACGGTTTAAAACCCAAAAACGAATGATGTGGTTAACAAACTGTTGTCTTTCTTCCAAGTTCGGAACCAATTTTGATATTCCAGCTGCAATTGCAATGGTTGATATTTCTTCACTCAGACTTTGTAAATTTTCTTGACTTGTGCAGTCTAGAATTTCTTGTAGTGTGGTTTTCAAATCTACGTCATGTACCTCATCCAAAGTAACTTCAATCTTTCTTAAGTCTAAGGTTACAAGGCTTTCAAATGTCACTTTTGAAAGACATCTGGGACCACTACCACCATGAACTAATGACATAGCGAAAGCTTGTCCAGCATTGAAATACCAATTATCAGTCAGTGCTTTAGCATTGAGTGTTAGACTTCGTGCTTCATCGGGTCCAGAAAATAGATGGCTTTTGATAACTTCGTTTATCAACAGTCTTAAAAACTCTCGTAGTGGGCCTCCTTCATCAATAGCACCTTCAGGTATGTCAAATGCGTCCATGAAAATCACGTCTATTTTGTTTTCAGGTTTAAAATTTTTTCTATTAAAGGCACGAAGAGTAGACTTCAATACTGTATCACGATTGATATTGAACTTTGAGGTTATTTCAACTTTAATTTGTTTGGTTAGTCTTTCCAAAATTTCAGATAGTGTTACAGTTTTAGAGCAATCATTCTCGACTTGAGCAAGATTTTCTTCACATTTTGTGATATCACATGATTTTTCATCATCTGAAATTGTCAGGTAGTTTTCATATTTCGATCCAAAAGTCTCACTTTCCGACAAGCATGTTTCGTAAAATGATAGACTGTCACTATTACCTAAATAGTCTGTACTGGCAGCACTGGCATAAGAATGATTAATGATTCCTGACTCCGCTGGTTTACTAACTGCACGAGCTTCACACTTTTCTTTATCAGAAAACATTTTGGAATCATAATAGAAATCAAAAACATCGTTGGTTGAATTAGGCACTTTAACTTCCAAATTTGTTGATTCTGGCCGTGTTTTCAGGCTTTCTTTGATGTCAGGCAGTTCAAAGTCGCCAGATTCGTCTTCTGATGACGAAACTAAGTTGCAGAGTTTTAAATCTGATTTATATTTGACATACAAAATCTTTTGTTTCCATATATAACTTATGTAATTTGCATCAAGGGATTCTCCTTTGCAGATTTTTATTTTATCCAGTTGTTTATCAGTAGCCATCACTAGATCAAAACTAGGGCTGTGCGAGTACTCGAAAATCGCGAGTACTCGGTTTCGAGTCCGAGTCGGGTACTCGGACTCGGGATTCGAAAATCATATTTCCAGTACTCGATCGGGTACCCGAGTCCTTCGCCAAGGCTCAAAAATTACTCGAGTGGACTCGAGAATATTAATAAATACCCGGCGAGTCCTCTATTTCCCGTCGAGTCTTTTTCTATGAAGGCGAGCCTCATTTCTAGTAGCTTGCTTTGCTTCCAAATATTACGCAAACGGCGTGGCAATAGTTTTCTTCCATACAGCCAACTTCGATGCGCAATCAAAGTTACGCACGATCGTAGTTGGCCGTGGTTTCCCTTAATATTCTTGACTCATTGTTTGGTTGTCAAATCCCACCCGATTAGTTTTACTTTTACTTTCAAAGTTTTTAGTATTTTCTAGAGTAGAGTTGAGGCGGGGTGGCCATTGGTTAATTTTAGATTTAAGTTACTTTAAAGTTTTAACTTTAGTCATTAGTTTTTTCGGTTATTTAATAAAAATAATTTCCAAAAAATGAGTAAAATTAAAAAACAAAAGCCATTTCAAGAGGAAATTTTACCACCAGAAGGAGAAGGACATAAACAATAATCATTTAAAAAATATTTTTTTCTGATTTCAAATGGTTAGTATAAATTTTAGGGCTCGAATTGGACTCGCTCAGAAAATTTGGACTCGCATTGGACTCGAAAGAATTAAAATCAACTTCTTATGGACTCGAAGGCTCGAACGAGTATTGAAAAATTGGACTCGAAGACTCGCAAGTCCAATTTTACAAGACTCGGGACTCGACTCGAAACCCAAAAAACAGGACTCGCACACCCTAAATCAAAACTATTCGAAAATAATAGTTTAAATGAATGATATAGTATAAAATTTAATTAGTTATGTTACTTACTTCCCATTTTCAAGTTTTGGGAATTGTTCTTTAATTGCTTCTTGAACTTCAATTTCTGTCCAAGATTTATTGAATTTCATTGCATCGATCACGAACCCTTTTTTGCGCAATCGAAGCTTTTCCTGTTTCTCTGGGATTTTGGTTATGTACTCAGGAAGTAGGACGACTTGTTTAAAAAAAAAACTGGGTTTACTGTCCTTACCATTAAGTTTCCGTTTCCTTAAAATATATTAAATTTATATTTAGATTAAGAAATATTAAAAATTTGAGTTATAAATACGAACCTATTATTTGGCTTAAGCTTCATGTTATCAGATTTACGGAACAGAGATTTCATTTCCGACTCCCGGGTAGATTCCCTATGTGGTCGATTACTTATGATGTCTCTTGGTCCTCGTGGATGTAATTGCGGATTAGGACTTGAAACTGATGATTGACTATCATTAGTCATTTTTGTGCTCACTAGAACGGCTCGAAACGCATTGAGAACATCCGTTTCATTAAAAGGTTTAAGATAATTTTTTTCACGAGAATCCATGTTCAGGCACGACTGTTTTCGCTCAAAAAATGATCGGTGAAAATTGCCGGCTTATTAGACGAAAAATCCAGAACTAACTCGAAAATCGTTTCTGCGCATGACAACAGTAGCTATAGCGAAAGTGAAAGTGGTACCTCTGAACTTTGCACTCTACTACTACCGCGTGAGAAAGTGAAATTTTGTGTGTCTCACGAAGACTGATTTTAATATTTCGACAATAGTTCTTTTTGGGCGAGTCTTTAGGCAGTCAGTTTCGGGGGGTGGGGGAGAAATTCGTGATTTTTCCAACTCAGCTTATGTGTTTCCAAAAGAAAATAAATAGGATGAATTGCAAGTGGATCTCGGGATTCGTTAGGCCTATTTAATTCCGGTGGGTTGGATTCAAAGTATTTCCAAAAAATTTAATTACAAGTATTTTAACATAAACACCGGGAAAACGTCGATTCATAAACATTTCTTCAAACGTTTTTTTTTAAGATCCGCCGATAGAATGAGCAAGCACTAGAAAACATGTCAGAATTATCATGAGCATGTTCACTTTAATTAGAATTTTCCCTTATATACGTATCGGCAGAAGTAAATGAACCGAAGTTATCAGACTGCTATACTCGCCATGTTGGAAGCGTTTTCCTTATGAAGTTACATTTTACCTCGAATTTTAAATTTTGCGCGAAAAACCGTTTTTATTTTTAAGAAACAATTTTTTACACATAGAAATAGCTATACCAACAATTCCCAGGTGCAATTTATCACGTCAAAAGACGGGGATGGAAATTAGCTTTTATTTGACTCGATTTTCTCATCATATTCATAAGGAAAACGCCTTCCGATTCTGAACGCTATTGCAATAACTTCGGATCATTTACTTCTGGTATCGGGCAATGCTGCTGGCATAACTTGATAAATCCATATCGAATGACCCATAGGTATTTAATTATTTAATTTGGTCGTATACCCTACTGGAAATTGAAACTGTACTTATTACTCCTGACGTCAATGTTTCGAGAGAAATAGTTAGTGGTGTAAATAGGGCAGGGCGATGCAATCAATGCAGAAAATAATTACAAGTTTTAGGGGCTGATTTTTCAAACTTGCATTTTGGTCCCCAAAAATTATATTGTACTAAGCAAATTTTCGTATCTCTCATTGGGTCCAATTTTCCTCATTACGCCACTCGAAATTATATATACAGTTTCCGTTAATCTATACTTTCAGGTTTGATCTGCGGGAAGGGCTAAGCGCTATCGGGTAAATCTTCGACGGAATGGGACGAATGATCTACCTTACGATTTATATTTTGTTTGTAGTCCCCGGGCTCAGGAAGCCAAAATTTGTATTGGGATAAAACTGACTCAGATGTATTTATATTATGTTTTATTATTAATGAATGTATGTTCTTCTTTCATTTATTTTGTTATTTTTTTATTATATCAAATGCATTTTTGACCGCGAAGGGGCTCTTTGATTGAACGGGGCCCTGGGTAGCCTGTAGCCCCAAAAGATCATGCCTAAATCCACCCCCTCCCCGGGGGGTTCAAATCGAAAGAGAGTTACGAAGTACAAACATGTAATAACATGAAAAAAAATGTTAGAAATAAAACATAATACAAAAATATTACAGTGGATAGAAACATAGGATTGACTAAGAAAATTATTGAATGCATTAATAATATAAACTGTTATGTTACTTATGATAACAGAGGTAAATTATAATGATTTAGGAACTTGTGGAAGTTTTGGTATGATAATTTTGAGCCCCTGGTACGATAAACACTTCTTCCACGGTTGGCAACGCTGCTCTCGGGGCTCGGGCCTAATTCGGAAAAAAAAATGTACGGGGATCGTCTCACTTTCACCTTTTATCTCTGTCTGGCAGATGAAGTTACTTGTTTCGTAGGACTGTGGTTACGACGGTCGGGGTACGACGATAAAAAGCAATTTTGCACAATATAGTTTTATAGAAAATTATCATTTAAAAATGATGAATTTGCCAGGACATACATTATTTTTCATTTTGTTATTATTTACTTTGAACGTTTTATATTTTCCTTGTAAAAGTGACGATGTAGAAGATTACCTTCGCGAATTATACCGTGATTTTGAGCAAAGTTCGAGAAATAGGTATTCTGGAGACATAAATACAATCGAAAGAAACCAAAGACGACTTCAAGGTCATTGTCAAGTATTAGAGGCAGTTGTAACTTCACTTCAAATTAATTACGAGTCATCAAACGACAATGAAATAGGACGTCTTTATAACATAATTTTAAATTTGTACACCACCATATCGTCCCTTTCCAATGAACTGGAAGATGTCCTGTTAAGAGAAGAAGATACTAATGATCCATATATTTGCCCTATTTTGAATACTGGAGGAATAGGAAGGCCAAGATATGATATTTCCTCTGAGCAAATTAGATTTTGTAGAGGAGGACTAGGTTTGTCTTGGACACAAACGGCATCGTTTTTGCGTGTATCAGTACGTACATTATCACGGCACAGGCAATACTTTAATTTTACTGAAAATGATATCCCAATATCGGATGAAGTTTTGGATACTTTCATTTTAAATATTTTGGGTAGACATCCTAACATAGGTGAAACCTGCGTCATTGGTGGAATTAGAAGTTCGGGGATTCGTGTACAAAGATGGAGAATCAGACAAAGGTTAAATATTCTGGATCCAGTTGGAAGAGCCTTAAGGAGACGTAATTCTATAAGAAGGAGGATATATAGAGTTCGTGGAGCAAATGCATTATGGTACGATATAATTGTGATTGTTCTTAATATACAGGATGTCTCAAAACGGATGGTACAAACGAGTTTCATCTGTTCCTGACGTCATTTGGAGAAAAAAGTTCATTGAATTTCTTCTTTTTGAAACACCCTGTATATGTAAATTTCCATTGCTACCACCATATGTAACATAATCACTCATAAGTTAATAATTTATCTTCGATAAGTATGGCACTTCTATTATTTTACATACAAATTTTCTAATGAGATGGACAAAATTAGATGGACTAGCCACTAGTGCCTAAACCCATTCATAAATACTATATTCTATATGTTTACTTTTTATTGGTTGTGCTAAGTTCACGCGTTTTTATTGGATACTACATATGTATCCTCGCACTTTTTCGTCTCATTTTGCTGTCGCGCACGGTTAGAAAAAATGGTTTCCTTGGGATTTATTATGGTTTGCTTTGGGTTTAAAAATGTTTTTGGCTAGAAATTTAAACCTTTAAGGTTGGTTTTGGCAGATTTCCTGGTTTTAAAAGGGTTTAAATGTTTAAAGGAAACCCCTTAGGTCACTTGAAAATCCTTAGGTTTCCAATTAAAGAACCAATAGAAAAAACGTAATAATTTATAACTTTTTAAAACTCATTTCATTAAACTATCTCACGCCATCTACTTAAAATTTTTTATATAAATTGTATTTTAAATTAAATCAATTAATTTTAATTTAATCTATAAATAATAAAAATCTTACTGAATAAGTTGACTTTTAAAATCTTATTAACGTAATGTTTTTATAGAATAAATTGACGTTAATAAGTTCATACAAACTTAGAGGAAGCCGGACTTTCCCCATCGCTAAATGATATTAAGATGTATACCGTAAACATTCGGTGGAAACCCTGCCATTTGGATGCTAAGACGTTTAAGGTTAACCAGTGGCGTAGCCAGAAATTCGTCAAGGGGGGGGGGGTCGAATTATGTGAATGTTAAGAGGGGGTCGAGAAGGGGGTGGAAATTTAGTACAGTCAAAGGTAGGCCCAAGGGGGTGGGGTTGGATCCGGAAACCCCCATTGTCTACGCCACTGAGGTTAGCCTTTACGCCCGGTCCTTCCCCTCCCCCCGGAGAGGTAAAAATTAAACCTAGTGGTGATTGATGAATTCCAATACGCCAGTGGCGTCGGCTGGGTTGCCAAACACTAGGAAGATTTTAAAGGGTTTGAAAAAGTTTTAAATATAAACCCTGCATCTACAGGGTTTTGTTTTAATACCTACGAAGTTTTTATGGGTTTCTATTGGTTTATATTTATCTTTAAGCTAGTGGGTTTCAAAATTTCCGTTATAGGGTTTTTGGGGGTTTTGGAATTTTTTTAAATCCCTTGGGGGTTTATAATCAAATCATTTTTTTTTCTAACCGTGCGCGCTTTGTCTCACTGAATTGTTTCTTATTAGGTGGGTTTTTTTCGCCTGTTCTGGGTTTTTTGAGCAGGTTAAAAAGTGTAGCCATATGACGTCATTTTACTTCGATTCTGTCTTGACGAAAAAAAAACGAGTTGGAGAAAGAAGGGAGTAGTCAAAGGTTAAAGGTTATTTACAAAAAGCTTGCCTCGTGTGAAGAGGTCTAAACGAGTCATGTTTTCGTTTAAGCAGACGACAAAGCTTGATTACTCCCTCTACACCTCCTTTCGAGGAGGAGTAAAAAGTGTAACCTTAGAGCTCTGGAACAAGCGAACAAAATTCGGGACAGGGTAAATCTTACCCCGAGAACAGGCGAATAAAACGTCTTAGGGTAAAAAGTTTACACTTTTTGTCCTCGGACAAGCGAAAAAAAACCACCTACTGTGGTCACTTGGGGCACTATTTCTTGTGCCTATGACGTCACAGTGTCGTCTGCTTGATAAGAAGCTCATTAGAAACAGTTAGAAAAACCCTATGTGGCACGCGCTTTGAAATGAAAAGGTCGAGCGGTTTGATTCTCGCTCGTGAAATAACTACGAGCAGTGCGCGAAATTATATTTCATTTCAAAGCGCGTGCGCTCAGCCTTCGAGAAGTGCTATGGAAAATACAATTTCTAATTGACGGATTTAGAAATTACGTTTTAGCGCGCGACACTACAGGTACATGTCTTGGGCACACAGCCTTTTTTGCGTGCTTTTTTGACCATAACATGTAGAGGTATTTTCCCGCGCAAAATGAATTTTAAAAGCCGTCAATTGGATTGATTCTCATCTCCATGTCAAAACCGCCGTCGTCTGCTAAACCCAGTTTTGCGCAAAGTTTTAAATTAATTAAAATTTGAGTTTAATCGGGAAAAATCTTATACTTATTTTTCACGTAGAAATCGATAGAAAGCAAGTTATTTACCGATGTCAGTATAGTGATCTCATATTGTTGTAATTTGGCAGGCACATGGATAGCAACCACAAAATGATTTCGTGGAATTTCGTGGTACACGGTTGCATAGACGGTTATACTAGGTGTATAGTCTACCTTCATTGCTTGAACAACAACCGAGCCGACAGCGTTTTGCTTCTGTTTCAAAACGGCGTTGAGGAATATGGTGTCCCATCGAGAGTTCGTGGTGACATGGGCACAGAAAATGTAGAAGTAGCAAGGTTTATGCTGGACAACAGAGGACTCGACCGTGGGAGCTTTATAACAGGATTGTCGGTTCACAACCAAAGGATCGAGAGGTTATGGAGGGAGGTAAATAGGCTAGTCTCGTCCTATTTCCGCGGAATATTTTTCTTTTTGGAAGAAAGTAATATGTTGGATAGAGACAACGAAATGCACATGTTCTGTTTGCATTTTATATTCCTTCCAAGAATAACGGCATCTCTCGAATCTTTAAGACAATCGTGGAATCATCATTCGCTTCGAACTGAACATTCGAGTACCCCCTTACAATTATGGACTATCTCAAGAATGTCCAGAATACATGAAGACGCGGAAAATGACGAATATGAAAATAATCCTATTTTGTACGGAGTGGAAGAAGTCGAAAATTTTCCAATAGAAACTGACAATAATATAGTTATACCGGAGTGCATTTTTCATCCTGTAAATGAGGTGTACCAAGAACTGTTAAATTTAATAACACCAACTATGGATGACGGAAATCATGGTATTGAACATTATTGTAGAGCTGTAAATTTTTTCCTGAACCGAGGTTTTGGTAATGAACAACTTTAAATGAGAAGACAGCGTAAAAAGATTTAATACCATTGTAGCTAACGCCACATTCAACACTTTGGTCAAGTTACCTTCCTAAATCTCACCCATTACACCTATCGATCATTACGTTTTTTACTAAATATAGTAATTCCATGCTATATTCAGTCTTTAATTTAAATAAAATAAACTTATTTCAAAACCGTCTTTAAACAAATAAACTAGAACTCTCAAACTTATGGCGAAAGTCAGATGATTCAAATCCTATCTTTCAGCAGTGCTTTGCGTCTTTGGACGAAGCTTTTCATTTAAATTTTGTTTCGGTAAAAGTCTACGTCCGCCAAATTAAATCACTACATACCAAAAAAGTGTTTAAATTCATTTAAAACATTTCCATATTACTGCTATTGTTTCAATATTGTCCAATACTCCTTTTTCTAATATTACATTATAAATTTTCCGTGTTAAAATTTAACTTGAATTTTTTTTAACTATATAAGTCGCCTTAAAAATATTTTAGAATGCTTAATTTCAAGAAGACAAGTAGTACTTCATAAATAATAATTTTCTAATTTTTTTATGAACAAAATTAATTTTAGTAATACCCCTTTTCAAAATTACTTTATACATTTGCCCTGTAAAAAATATATTAAATAAAAAAAAATAAATGAAAATTATTCGCGTTTAAAAATAGACTAATTTAATTCTAACATTGTAAAACCATTTTAGAAAAATACATAATTTTCAAAAATGTTTTCCCCATTGTTTCATAATATCTGAAACCCATTTCAAGAAGACAAGAAGCACTTCATAAATTATAAATTTCTTATTTTTTTGTGATCACATAATTTTTTGGTTGTAGTACCCACAAACAACTGTGTAAAATGTATCATTTGCTAAAAGACGCCATTTTGCAAACTTATCTTTAAATAAATGAAACTTGCAAAAATATTCTTAAAGAATATTATTTTTTTCTCATTCTTTATAATATATTCTGTCTTTTTGTATAAAAATTAACGACCAGGCGCGTAGGAACGTTTTGGATTAAGGGAGTACAGCTTGAATGCTCATTTTTTCGCCCCCTCATCGACAGGCTGTTTGCACCCCTTCTAAAACCATTTGGCACCCTTTTCAAACCAGTTTGGCGCCCCTATCCAATTTCAAGGGGGCTACATGGTACCCATCTTTTAAATAAGTTATATAGGGTGTATACCCATATTTCACTTATTTTAAAAGTTGAAGTTCATTTTTTTTAAACACCACTTAAAACAACCTTGCCCAAGTCTGAAGAATTGGAAACATTTTTGGATTCAATAAATGTGATTCTGGGTGAAATGTAAGAGACGTTTCATTTAAATACCTTCGAAATTTATATTAATTAGTCTGTGGTCACCCATTGAGTAAGGTAGTGGGTTTAAAATTTCAATTTTTTTTCAAAACTTTTAGTTTGAAATTTAATTATCCATTGAAACGTTTTTGCTAAAACAAATGGCAATTGTATTTTGATCACTACTGTTGTAAGAACCTGCATAAAACCTTTATGACTCTGCTTAAGGTGCACATATATGTTTTTGGTTCAATAATTGTGATTTCGTACGAAGAACTAGCATTTATTAAAATTATTATATTGTTTAGCTCAAAGCAGTTTAGCTGCTGAAGAGTTTCATATTGAAAAATATTTTGTCTGAATTTATTAAAATCAAGATTGAGGAACAAGAAACAGCTGGATTTGAGTAAGTTTCATCTCGAGTATCTCCATCAATGGCAAACAGACAAGATAGCTGAAGCTGATAATTTCAAATAACATCAACTGCTAAATTAAATGAAGTATTAAAGAGCAGAAAAGTCACGTTTATAATTAAATTTTTTAATTTCACAGAAATACAAGTGTTGACGAACGTTGAATCCTACTATAGTTTATTATATTCTGAGATTTTGCGATGTGCCGCTTTGAGCGACCGAAAAGACAACTCCATATTTTTAAAGAAGGTAGCCCTATATTTTTAACGAAGGTAGTCCTATATTTTTAACGAAGGTAGTCCTATATTTTTAACGAAGGTAGGCCTATATTTTTAACGAAGGTAGGCCTATATTTTTATACAAGTTAGGCCTATATTTTTAAACAAAGTAGGCCTATATTTTTATTCAAGTTAGGCCTATATTTTTAACGAAGGTAGGCCTATATTTTTAAACAAAGTAGGCCTATATTTTTAAACAAAGTAGCCCTATATTTTTTAACAAGGTAGGCCTATATTTTTATACAAGGTAGCCCTATATTTTTAAACAAGGTAGCCCTATATTTCTGAAGGTAGGTCTATATTTTAAAAGAAGGTAGACCTATATTTCTAAAAGGTGGCCGTATATTTCTAAAGGTAGGCCTATATTTCTAAAAGGTAGCCCTATATTTCTAAAAGGTAGCGCTATATTTCTGAGGGTAGGCCTATATTTCTGAGGGTAGGCCTATATTTCTAAAAGGTAGCCCTATATTTTCTGCGAATTTTGTCCTGGATGGCGTGCCATACGCCTCCCTGGATTTAAAAAAACTTTATTATATATTTTCTTGTATATTTTTATATTTTTCCCGAATAAAAAATGTTTTTTCGAAAAGTGTCTTTTAAATAATTCCCAGTAAGCTTATTTTTTGTCATCTATTTTCACCGTTTTACTCCTTTCTATGGAAAAGAAGTCGGGTATTGTCCCCTCGCCGTTTGGCCCGCGGCAGTTTCTACTTGCAGGTGCGGGTGATTCAACCCCTGCGGGCACCCCCCTTCTCTCGACTTGCTCATTGTCATCTTTTTTGACCGCGAGTGCTAGAATTCTCTGGCTTCATTTCCAAAAATGTCATCTCAAGACGAGGAGCTAGAGTCAATGTAAGCTAAAATTTGGCCTATTTTTTATTTTACATTTCTTAAAAAATGATTTTCGTTAGTCCCGAAGAAGACCGAGCGCATTCCGCGGGAAATGTCACCCCCCCTCCCCCCATTCCGCCAGTAGTGTAAGTTGAAATTAGTCAATTTTTTTTACAATTCTTTTAAAAATATGAAATATCATAGCCCCGCTGGAGGTCGAAGAGGAATGGGTATAATGCGGTACTGGCTGGCGCGTAGCCTAACTAATGCCCCCATCGGAGAAGCGTTAGTCGCATTTGGTCTAATTTTTTTACATTTCTTAAAAAATATGATTTTCATTAGTCATACCCGATCCGTAAGTTATTATCCTATAAAATTTCGGTTATTTTTTTAAATATATTTTTATCGTTAGCGGCTGTCAACTCCCCGCTGGGCGGGGGATATTCCGCAATCGTCGTTGCGTAAGAAGAAATTTAACTAATCTAAAATAATAATATTAATAATAATGAAAATAATATTTCTTTAGCCTACCGCGGGGTTACCAGACGTGGTCGTGGACGCGGTCCAGGCCGTATTAGCCGCGGCGCTGGTCGATGGGGCCGATTAATGTCTTGAGTATGTCTTACTTTTTAATCGGTGCTCCGGAAATTTTATTAAAACCTATTTCTTTTTTCCAGGTAAAATTTAAAAAAAAACAAATACTCGTTCTTATTCCACCTATAATTTTTTTTGATACAATCAGTGATGGAAGGGTAAAAAAGAAGCCCCCTAGTATAGTTAGAAACCCCTTTAGTACTTATACTAACTTCTTTTTTTTGAAATTTCAGCAGTATATTTCGGAATTTACTTAATAAAAAATCTTGCCCAGACGCGATAATTTTTTTCCCCGGGGTGTATGAGTCATCCGAGGGATATTAATACCGGGGGAGCTCTCGGGTTTGCGTCATTTCGTATTCGGGTTTCGAAGCGTTAAGATGTCTTACGATTTGGGTAGCAGGAAACAAGATGCTAACTTTCAGCGGAAAATCAATTTTCGCTGGCGTTTAGGAAAAAATTCGTGTCTATCAATTGGTTTAAAAGGTGAGGACCTGGAAATATTCTTTTTCAACGACGTTACTTTCCAATCCTCGATATGCCTCCCGCCTGTAGCTTTTAATAAGATGTATCAAAATTGGTATCTCATTGAATCACATACTAGAGAAGTTGAGAAAAATAAATTTAGTCTCGAGCTTGCCAAAATTGGGGGTCGTACTTTTGAACTTTTAGCTAGTAAAGGGAACGTTACTCTTTTGGCGTATAAAAGTTTCGGGAAAAAAGAGGAATTCCAACTTGGCGAAGTGGGTATCCTAGCTTTAAATTTATGTATCCACGCCGTCGTCAAACATTTGACTGAAATTGAGAAGGAGAGGCCCTGTATTGAAGCGATGTTCGAAGTTCTCAAACTTCACGTTCAACGCGTTGCCGGCTACCCTGACAGTGAAGATTTTGAAGAGATCCATTTCGGTCAAGGAGATTCTGATATATTTCCAGACGTAATGCGTAAATTTGGTTGTTATTCGAGTCCATTTACCATTATAAGTGACTATACTAATCTAATTGAGAGGCGTAACCTGACATCTGCTCTTCAAGCGTATAACTTGTTCTTCTTGTGTTTTACTCAGTTACCTAGTCTGGTGTATTATCAAAATTAAAAATAAAAAAATGAAAAAATATATGTCTTGTTATTCAACTAATATTAGGCAATTGAACGGGGGTCGTGAAAGAGACTTATTCCTACGAAAAAAGAGCGAGCAACATTCTTGGCTTGCTATTGTCGGAAAAAAAGGGGGACCCCTGGGGCGTAGAAGTCAGCGGCTTGAACGGTCATTGTAAGTATCCATAAAAGGACGGGTGGTGAATGAGGCTCTGAAAAAACGCTGGAGGCAAGGAAAAAAGGCGAGGTTAAGTATCTATAAAAATCGCTCCATAATTTTGGATCTATAAATTCGGTGGCTCTATAAAAATCGCTCCATAATTTTGCTTATCTATAAAAAATGCGAGACCTTATCTATAATTCTGGTTATCTATAAAATCGCTCTATAATCTTGCTTATCCTTGGCCAGGCCTATTTCTCTAATATATCCGAGAGCCAGGACCGGTAAGTTAGAAAAATATAGGAAATTTTTAAGTGCCGTTGAGGAGAGATTGCCGTTTCATTAAATGAGTGATCTTCGTGAATATTCGTTAAACGCGTGACCATGCGCGTTTTGTAGGGCTGCGCGAGTAGTGGTTTTAGGCAATCGAGTCGGGTACCGAATATTTGAAATTTTTTCGTCGCGTATAGTATTTTTGGCCAATCCAAAAATCGAGTACTTGATTATGCCAGAAAATTCCTTATTCGAGTAGTCGAGTAGTTAAGAATAATGTTCTGGTACTCGGTCGAGATTTTTTCGCGTAACTTTCTTCGCGCAGCCGCACTACGGAACGATTGTCGAATGTGGAATGTTCTTTCTATCAAGGCCATGGAAAAGGGTTCTTAAATAGTTTTTACCGTTCAATCATTGTTTCGTTCCCTCCCTTTTCTCCCTCTTTCTTTTACAAACCTATTCTAATATCACAGAGCATCTCGTTGAAATTATGGCGGCAGAAACACAGAATAGTTAAATTCTAGTCGAATACCCGAACATGATGGGAAAAATAATAACAGGACGAATTCAGCAAGGCGGCTTGTGCGAATATTCGAGTACCCGAGTTTGTAAATTTTCGATACTCTCTCATCGACGAGTATTGCATTTTTCTAGCGTGGTGCCGTTGGGCAGAAATCGCCAATTCGCGGGAACCTAGAAATACCTTTTGCATTTGGGGGACGAAAAATCCCCCTTTGATTAAAAGCAACGGCGCTGCTTTGGCATGGTTAGATAGAGGGAATAAATTCCAATCAAACGACGTATCAATGAAATTTTGATTGAGTGCCGTTCATGAGCAATCAGTTTTCGCGGAGTCCCTTACGGAGCTAGCGCGGTGGTGTATTCACCAACACCAATAACGTCAAGAGTGAAAATGACAGCCTCAACCCCTCTAAAACTAGAGAGGCGAGGCTCAAAAGGCGGCGAAATAACAACAAACGTTTAAGGGGGAACTAAACTTTATTGAGAAAACAAACACGGTACAAAGGCAAATAGTTAATAATTTGAGAAACATTTAACAAAGGACGTAAAGCGATAAAAAGGACTGTTATAAATGGAGGAAAGGTTCAGGGAAATACAATACAATATAATATTTTTTACTGTTTTGTGTTTAGAAAAAGCAATTTTGATATTCCTTCCTAAAGTGGTATTCTGAGATAATAATGTTTATCAAAATGCACTCTATATAAAAATACATTAGAATTAAAACAAATATTAATAATAAACTACTAAATATTAAGTCAACTAAATGTACAAGTTAAACATTTATAACAGTTAATTATATTATCTTGAAGAAAATCAATTTTGATATTCGTAGTGTTCATTGAATGCACTCTATTAATTAACACATGAATGAAAGCCTATATTAATACCAAGTAAAAAGAGAAAAATAACAAGACAAGAATATATATTTATGGTTAAGTTTCAATACAGTTCGATTAATTTTAAGAAAAACCATTTTGATATACGTTCCAAAGGGTTTAAAAGGTTTTTAAATTTTCAACTTGTGTAACAATCTACAATTTTGTGACCATTTCATTTCGAGGTCTGACGTATTTCTGAATTTGCTCAGCCCTCTTTGTTTGGCGTCTGTTGGCTGTACTTCTTCGCGTGAACGATGTATGCTCATCTTTAGGATAGTCCATTTATGTTCTTGACCGAAAATAAAACGAGATAAGCTAATGGTACGAGGCATTTAAAACAGAAACTTTGGTTATTACGTCCTCTGCATTTGGTCGTCCTGTATAATAAACGAAACGGTCAAAACTATTGATAAAGATCTCGCGTGGCACTTAAGATAATAGTAGTGGTTATTACGTCCTCTGCGTTTGGTCGTCCTCGGGCCTGTGCAACCAGATTATTTCAAAGTCGCTTCTGTCCACGGTGCCAGGGATCGATGTGCTGTTGAGGCGCTGGTGAGCTTCGCTCTCATCTTGAATCTTGTTTCCTTTCTCTCCCTTGCGAAAGATTCCTGTAAATCTGGATAGACTGAACTTAGACTTACCTTGTCTTGATCTTCTCTGTTTTTCCCTTCGGCTGTCCTCTTTTATCGATTGGTTCATTGATGTCCTGCATAATAAACGAATCGGTTAAAACTATTGAGAAAGATTTCGCGTGGCACGATTGCTGTTTTTGCGTTCTGAATAATAAATGAAATGTGTTGAACAATCTTCCACCATGAAGAAAATGTAGTAGTAACTCGGATTAATAAGTTTAATTACTGCAGTTAAATCAAAGAACTATCATTAAGTAAACCAAAATGTCAGTAGAAGCTATATTTCGTTCGTGGCTCTTCGAACGATTTGATCTGTTCTATGTTAGGCCTAGTAGGAGGGAATTTAAATTCTAAGGACGTTTTGTAGAACTTACGTGTTAACGAAAACTGAAGATCCTTTATCCGACATTGTCCAGTCGGTGTTCATTTTCTTAATTATTCAGTAAAGTGTGGTCCAAGCACAATTAAAATAGCCAGGACACAAAACAATGTCTTCCAATAAAGTCGATTCTGGTTTTAACGTTTATTTTTTTTACTTTTACAAGTCTAGGAGCGCGTGATTAAGTCGCGAGGAATATTATAATAATAAAGCTATGTCTTGTGACGTAAGAGAAATTCAGATGACGCGTGTTAAAAGCGCGTGCACACGCGCTAAGATTATTTACGTCATGTCTAAATTTTGTTCGAATTTTTTATAAAAATATATTCTTTGGTTTATCTATTCAGATGAAGTTATCTTTTTAACGAAATCGAAAGTATTATTAATGGCGACTTTCACAAATACCAATTGTTTCCCATTTCTAACTACTTCATAATTACCCTTTGAAAAATGCAGTAACGATAATGTTCAATCTTAAATATGTCCTTTTAATAATACTAATTAGTAATCAGTAAAATGACATTACATCTAATAAACAACAAAATTGATCGATTACAAAATTACGTTTTTGCACGTGACAGTACCTTTACATTGTGAGGTATAGCAGGCATATTTACCTGCTTTTATACCCTAACAAGACGGCGTAATTTCACGCGCTAAATGAATTTTAAGATCCATTAATTATACGAATGAAATTTAATTTATACGCGAGATATTTATGTAAAATGTAACGTTTTTATAAAAACTAATTTTTTAAAGATGAAAAATGTTACGTATTCCGTTCCAGAGACATGAAATCAAGAAATGGGACGAGGCGTCGCTAAAACAGCGTAAAACCGGAGCCATAAGCTGCAGTGCCAGGTTCATCCTGGCGTATATCGGTTTTTGTCTATTTTACGAAATAAATGGTTTTCGCGGGCATCCCGTTTTTCAACAACAGTGCCAGGGTTTTTTTGCAAGCTGGAAACTGAGCTTCGGCTCAGGCTAACGGAGAGGGTCCGGGCAAAGTGGCCACCTCGGCGAATTGGGTAGCCTGCCGTGGGGCGGCGGACCTCCGTATGAGGGCTCGGTGGTCTTGTTGACCCATTGCTGCGCCTTTTGCTGGGTTGAGCGGCTGGCGTTGAAGGTGCGACCGTCAATAGTAGAGTTTTCTCGCTACCTTGGCTGTTTTTGTCACCTGTCCGAGCTTGGGGATGCTGGCGTAAGGCGTAACGATGAAGACCTCTAGTTATAAGGATTTAATTTCCAGGTACACCGGGCTATCTAGAGCAATACTCTCAAAACGACTGCTCATTTGGCCGACTGCTCATTTGGCCGACTGCTCATTTGGCCGACTACTCATTTGGCCGACTACTCATTTGGCTGACTGCTAATTTGGCGGTTGAACGATACTAGGTGCGTTTGGTTAGGTACTGTCCTCTAGGTCGCGTTTTAGAAGGCCCAGCGGTGTTATAAAGAACGGGGCTAGGGGGGGGGGGGTGATGGTCCGGCACCCAGCGCTCGAGTGAAATGAGTGCGTGGCGCCGTCAGGCACCAATACTTAGAATACATTGCCCGTTCTAAAAGTCAACCTAACACTAAAGTCTTAGTATAGGACAGGCTACAGTATAACAGTCGGTCAAATAAGCCGTTCATCTCATACACAACAAACTCAACACCCACAGCCGTCATAACACAAACTCAACATTCACACCCTACATATAAACATTACAATAACGAAATATCCAACCAAACTTTGTTAAAACAGTCGCGACGGTGAACGTTAACGAAAAAAAAAAACCATTAAAACCAAACCCAACCGCAAATTAAACCGTTAAAGGGGCTGGAAAGTGGGGTTTTGAAAAACGTCATCCGTGACGTCGACTCGTAATCCGTGACGTCATTAACGAAATTTTGCGCGTAGAACTTTTTTTTCCAAGTTCGCGAAGACGTAAATAGGCACCGCTGTGTTGGGATTTTTGTATAACGAAATCCAGCATGCGGTCTTGGACTCTTAGGGTACGTTCAGTAAAGCTCAGCGGAAGAAAACTCGATATCTTACCGATTTTTAACCACCACGTTCTGTCGTCATATTGACGTCAAAACTTATTGAACGTTTTTTCGTTCAGTCATCGGTGTTTTTCAAAATGGCGGTAAATTATTTATCTGGACCAGAAAATCGGAAAAAGAGAAAACTTTTGTATCTGATAATAAATGAAATTGCCAGCGATGAAATTGTTGACGAAGCTGCTTTAGACTTTAGTGCTTTTCCTTCTTTTTCAAAGAAAATGAAACAAAGCGCGCTAATTGCAAAAATGTTATTAAATAACACTAAGCCTCGGTCCACTCCCTTGAGAATTGCAGATTATGTGGAAAGAACAGTGCCTTATTACACAGACCAGGATTTTAAATCTCACTTTAGAATGAGCAGGACTGCTCTTGAAGTACGTTTAATATTTTTTCACTATATTTTGTTCACCTCTGTAAAGGCTATGCTGAGTAAAAGTCAGCGTTCAGTTGGCATAAGCTTGCTCAATGCCTTTAGGGAATATTGTAGCCTCTACGAACATGAAAAAATTGCGTAAACAAATACTAATTTTAACTTATTTCCATTAGAAATTAATCAATATCTACGGAGTGGCTATAACAACTGAAAAAATGTATGTCACTGTCGCTATAGATAAAAGGATATTAGTTTCATTGTGGCTCTTGGCAACACCCGAATCTTTCAGAAGTATTGGAGATCGTTTCGATCTCTCAAAGGGAAATGCGCATTATGTATTTATTGAATTTGTCAGAATTATATCAAAAATGAGACAAAAATACATTACGTGGCCTACAGACGAAACGATGGATACATCAATGGTATTTTGTGAATCAAAGTACAATTTTCCGGGAACCGTTGGTGCCGTAGACGGTTGCCATATTGATATTAAGGAGCCAATTGAAGAGAAACACTCTTACTACAATCGTAAGAAGAGAACTTCGATATTATTACAAGGTAATTGAATCTCCGCTTGCACCGTTGTTAAAAATTAAATAGCGTGTGTTCATATAGGTATTTGTAACGAAACTCTGATGTTCATCGATTGCTGCGCCGGATGGCCCGGATCTGTTCATGATGCCAGAATGTGGCGTTCCAGTTCCATCTACAAGTGTCTAAAAAATGGGTCAAGGAGTGTTGGCAATGGCCATTTGCAGGGTGACAGTGCCTACCCACTTGATTTATTCATTATGACTCCTTTTAAAGATAATGGCCATTTAACTGAAAAAGAAAAAAATTACAATACATGTCAAAGTTCCGCTCGTCAAATGATAGAACGTTGTTTTGCTCTTTTGAAAGGTAGATTCCGAAGATTAAAATATTTGGACATGTCATTAATAGCTCCAGTTTCTGAAGTCATCATGAGTGCTTGTGTATTACACAATTTTATTTTAATTAATGATGGTGACTGTGACATAGAAGATTTTATAGGAGACATTAATCTTGCCCCACCAACAGCTGATATTGCCGAAGAAGCGGAGAATGCAGCACCTGAAATTGTTAAAAATAAACGAAGGGCTATTTCTGATGCATTAAGGGTACGAAGGCACAGAGATACACTGTAAGTTTGTAAAATACTACTAGTAATAAAAAAAGTTTATACCAAAATCAGTTTTTTTTAATCAACAAATCACATGTTCATAAACGAATTAACCATTTTTGTTAGAACATCATTTCTCGTATCAAGCCTTTTTAAGATTTCAGCTTGAAACTCTCTGTTTTGATTTAAAGTCTTATTTTGGAACTCTTTATTTTGTTCTAAAGCATTTTTCTCATTTTCATCATTTTTCTTGGTCCATTCAACAAACCAATTAGGAACTTCTTCATTCCTTTTCGTTTTTCTTTTCTTTCTTTCTTGAATGGGAATGGTTTTTTCAACCACTTCAATTATATCTATCCTTTCGGATGATGTAGAAGGAGAACTAAGTAATGGTGATGAGATTGACGATGATGATCCTGAATGAGATATTGATGGTGATCTGACACTTGACGACTCTAAAATTAAGGTGTCCAAATTAATAACCATGAAGTTTAGTGACCAGGGTCGGTTGGAGGACCAAGCAAAAATGAGTTCCGATTATATTCCATTTTCGATCAGACTAAGATTACAACACTGAAAAAAATCACTTAGTCTCTCGTGACCATACAACTCTGAGGAATCCGGGAGAGATCAGCAATGGAAGATGTGAATCAGTCTCAAAATTGCTCTTTCTCTCAATCGAAGACCGTTTAAATATTTGGAGCAATTCAATGGAAAACAGTATAAAAAACTAAGGCTGGGCGAATAACGAAATAATTCGATATATTATGCAACGAATATTCGATAAGGTAATATTGCATTAAGCCTAACTATTCGGTATTAGATTCTAAAACTACTATTCATCTCGATAGGCTAAGAGTGCTATTCGCCCAGCCTTAAAAAAGTTATTTAAATGCATTTATAAAAAGTTGTAATTACTTGAAGATGATTCGCCAATTGAATTTAACAAGTTAACTGGTGAAATAGCATGGTCTGTATTGAAAATTTCATCCATTTCATCAAAATACATCCATGTTTGTTTTCCTCTTCCAGTTTTACTGGCCTTGTCTTTCACTTTCTTGTAGCTATAAGGAACAGTATATTATTAGACCCCATTTTTGCTATGAAATGCTAAACAACAACTCGGATAATAATGCTCAGCGATGATATTGAAATCGCCTTCAACGTTTCTGAGTTGTTCAACGCAAAATGTGTAAATGCTCACAGAATCTTAGTTTTAACTTACGTTCCTTTTAAGTTTCTAAATTTTGTATCACAATCATCTGGTGACCAAACATAACCTTTTTCTCTCATTGCTGAGGCAATTTTTTGCCACACTTTCTTTTTTTTTCTTGAATTTTCTAATTCATCTTTGTGGGTGCCAAATAAACTTATTAAAAGTAAAGTAGATTTGTGGTCCCATCTTATAGATGAAACTGTAATTGGAAAAACATTACTTAATAATTTTTAAAACTAAAGTTACATTAAAATAATTTTACCATCCGAATCTTTATCGATTTCACTTCCTTCATCTGAATTCAAAATATTTGTTTTATTCTTTACAAAAGAACTTGTACAACTTTCATTTCCAATTGAAACGTTGCTATCTTTCCCAATTGAAACGTAACTTTCTTTTCCAAATAGAACTTCGCTTTCTGTATCAAATGGAACTTCGCTTTCTGTATCAAATGGAACTTCGCTTTCTTTATCAAATGGAACTTCGCTTTCTTTATCAAATGGAACTTCGCTTTCTTTATCAAATGGAACTTCGCTCTCCATTTCCATTGTGCCTTTTCTTAGCGGCTTAATCCCAATTGTTTTTGCCTGCTCAAGGCAAAAATTTGCAAAGGCCGCATCTGTATCATAAATCATTCGATTAATAGACAATTAATATTGGTTTAAAAAAAGCACATTGCTTGATGCACACAATGAAAATGTAAACAATTGGTACCAAGGCTTAGTGTTTCACAAGTGAATACATCTTCATGGGAATAAATTAAAAATAAACTCATAACTGAAAGTTTAAACAATATCATACCATTTAAAATTCTTTGATGGTCAGCTGGTCTAACTGCAATTAAATAGCTTTCTCCATTATTGTTATCTACAAGTAGCACTTCGACCATTTCGTTCGCCGCCATTTCTCCTTTACGCTCCAGCTACGCGTATTACGTTACGCTATCAAAAAAACCGACCAGATCTTTCGGTGACTTCGCTGACTCACCGATTACTATCGTGACGTCAATACGAGAATCTAAAATTGTCGTTCAGTAAAACACCGCTGACATCGGTTACTCAGCGGACTCAGCGCTGAGCGTTATTGAACGTAGCCTTAGTCAGTGTTAGCTGAACTCGTAGGATATTTTAAAATTTTATTAATTTTTATTGAGATTTAGTATAAAATTAAGATGGATAATATCGAAAACTTATGCTGTGAATGTAAGGGTAGTGTTCTTTCTGGTTCAGGAAAAGGAAATAAAAAAAAACGAGTTGTAGTTGTAGAGAAAATGGACAAACATGTGGATCTTTGCGTAGTCGTGGTAAACGTAGATACAAATGCACTAATGGAAAACCACCTAAATGTAAAGAGGTTGTAATTCAATCTAAGAAAAATAAAGTGTCGAAAACCAAAAGTAACCAAAACCTTGAGGTATGTCTCTTTTATATTTATAAAAGATAATAAATAAAAAAGTTGTAATGGTTTAATTTCGTTTCAGGCGCTAATGAAACTGTCCCATAAACAGTTGGCGTTGGCATGGATTAAACACTAAATCCATGGCGTTGGTTTTAGAGGATATTCTTCAGAAGAATCCCAAAATTATACTTGAAAAACACATGCCAGAGCAGGAAACCCCAGATTCTCAAGGACAAGATCCTGTTGAAGAACCCGAAAGCACGAGGGATCACCCTTGTCCCGATCCTGAACCACAACCAGGTAATGCACCAGACTGGTGTCTTTGCAAGAAATGTGGTGAGATGCCTACACCGACAGAGTTTGTTGTTCCAATGCTAGGTTCGTACATTGACAATTGTATTGACATTTTATTTGCTTCCCTAATTGTTATTTGAAAAATTCAAATTTATTTATACAAATTTTAGGGATACTGGCTGTATTACTGAACATATTGATTTACGACGACTAATTTTGGATAGAGAAGTTTTGAGACTTCAGATGAACATTCGTAGGGATGCTATAAACGTTAAGAGCTCTTGTGACCAACAGATTCTACCGGCACCCTGGCTATAAACAATATATTACTTGGCAAATTGGCCCAATGGGTAGGCGCAATCGAAGGATAATTCCTTCTTGTGCTGTTCTAAATATAAGACAGATCTACCCAAACCCACCTGGAAGAGCATACAAGGGATTCATTGCTATTGTTCTACCAAACCACAACGTAGCGCAGCCACATTGAAGGTTTTTTTTCAATACTTTTTTGTGCTTGGAAATTTAATAAAATTTTATTGAAAAATCAATTAATCATTCATTCATTTCCAATATTTAGCTCACTACAAAGAACCTGATTCGGCACAAATCTTGCTTTCTTTTCTCTCAAAAGAATAAGTTCATCTTTTGGTGGGCATGTTGTTTTGCGTGGTTTTGATTTTGGAAAAATATTATTAATATTTCTAACCACTTCCTTCGATAGAGTCAACTCCAATAGTTCTTGAAACGCATTCATACATTTGTCTATTTTAACAGGTACAGCAGAATACTTGGAAGATAACTTCAAACACCTTTTTTTATACCTGTAAAAATATGATTTAATTTCAGATTTAACAATAATTATTTAACGAGGTTTACCTTAATACACCACTTTTGGTTGTTGCTTGGGGCCTATGTACGTTAGTGTTGAAATCTATTACCGCCAAAAGATTTCTTGCAACATAACCCTTGAAGCTAAAAAAAGGGAAAACAATCAAATAGGCTACCTTTATTTTTTTAAAAACAAAATTAACATTACTTGAAAGGTAGTTTTTTCAATGCATAACTTAAAATAAGAGAATGAAAGGACTCCAGAGATCCAGTATGCCTAAATAAAATTAATATTACATGAAATTTAAATTAAGCAACAGTACACTCAGTTATTTTATAAAATAACAAACCTAAAATTTTCATAGAAATGAAAATCTCTAAGGAAGTTTTTATCCAAAATTAGAGACTGTAATTTTTCATACGCCACACTCTCATAATCTAAGTAGTTCTTATCCCTTTCTTCCTCTGTTAGCTCTTCGTGGTAACATGCACCCATAATCCAGTCATGCTCGTTAGTTACATGATGCAACAACGTACACCAGATTTCCTAAAAAAAACCATTAAGAATTATTTCATTAAATAATTAGTATACCATTATAATTACCTTCATTTGATCACTATCTTGTTGACATTTTTGTGCCGACCACCAAAAATGATTAATCACTGAATCAATCCATTTGCAAAGAGCAGCACATCCTCGTTCTTTGCTAACCTAGAAATGATTATTGATTAATTAGTTAATAATTATTATCGGATACCAATTATTTAAGAATACCTTAATCAATCTTTTCCTCAGATTCTTTGCAGCGTGCCAGATATCATGGGAATGTTTGATTTCTGGAAACTCTTTCCCTAATACAAATAAGAAAAATTAATAATTGAATGAAAATTATCAAACCGTGGCGTAGCCAGAAATTTGTCAAGGGAGGGGGGAGAGAAGGAGGTGAAAATATAGTACAGTCAAAGTTAGGGCCAAGGGGGGTTTTGACACTAAACCCCCTCTCCCCTTGTCTACGCCACTGTTACCAAAAGATAAGCTAAAATTTCCAAAATAAAAATTTACTCATTATAGATTTAACTTGCACATGCGCATCAGTCACAACTTCAGAAATTGTACAATGTTCTTGTAGTTTAGCCATTATCTTCCGAAAGCAAAGAGGTTCCATATTTACACTTTTATTGTCAGTCTCGCTTTTTTCACAAAACTCGATAGCGATAATTTTATTTGTCGACACATCAATGGCAGTGTAAGTGCAAAATTTTGCGCAGTACCCGGGGCTAGATCCGAGAACTGGTTATTAAAATTAATTTTCAAGACAAACTAAGATAAATACCATACCTGTCATTTCTAGCGTCCAAAGCAATTATTATGGGTTCCTTGCATTGAGATAGTAAAGCAATTTGCATGGAATCCCAGAATTGAACGATAGCTGGATAGCAATATTTATCATGCAGCTTGTACGTGGTTGAATGGCTAATTCCTTTTAGATCCATTAATGAGAAAAATGTTTCCAACTTCATTTTAAAAAAAATTTTAATGATGTTATTATTTATTCATTACGTGAATTTGTATTAGGTGTACCTTAGTAAAAGAACTTCCTGAATATAGAATACATGATGACAACTTTAGTGTAAAATCGTTATCAACCGTACTCCAAACACCTTGGTGTGATTCAATACTTCTACATTTCCATGAAACGTAGAATGCTGCCCCTTTATAGTAACGGCTATAATACAATTTTGAACCGCAGTTTTCAGTTGGGCAAATACTGCCATAACATTGCTGCACTAAAGAATAAATTCTTTCCATTTGGACCATACAATAAGATTTAATTTTGGTATCTCCTCCCTTATCAGACTCCGGAAGAGAAAAATCCAGAAATTCATTCTCCGTTGTACGAGGATTTTTCCCTGGGCTTCCATAACATACACTAAATGAAAAGAAAAAACATTTAGTATAATTATAAAGCCCCTTTGTTAATATTTCTCTATGAATATTTACATCAAGCTACCATCGAGTTGAAATGAAGAACCAAAGGGTGTATTAGGCTCTTGAGGTGTATCAGAAGAATTCAGAGACATATTACCATCCATATATGTGACCAGTGCTTTCGTACTCTCATTTGTTATATATTCTCTGTAATTAATAATATAATTTAATATAAATTTTATAATATTTCAATTTTCAAAAATTCATACGTACATTTCTCCCTCTGGTGAAAGCAATTTACTATTGCAAGAAAGCTCCGTTGATTCAGAAATGTTTAGTAGTTCCCGAGGCCTGTATAATGCTTTAATTAACTTGGCCCGACAACTATTTATTTTTGGCGTACTCGTCTGAATCTTGGTTATTTTAGGTAGTGGTGAACTTGGATTTTCTTCAATGTTACAATCAAAATGTTCGTCAAATGATAAATTACTAATACCATTATCGAGCGTATCAAGGGCACAATACTTATTGGTTCCCTACCTTTAGTCTGGGATTCTATAATAGTTTCTTCACAATCTAAGTTACACTGCGTACTCACTTCATTTGTATCTATCGAGAATTGAGGGTATTTATCCAGTTTGGGAGGTTCATTTTCAAGAAAGCATTGTTTACAGTGTAAGTCATGAGTGAACAACAAATGTTTGACGAAAAATTCATTTGAGCGATAAGGTCTTTTGATAGAAGTGTGTTCGTAATTTTTTAAATTAATATTTGCGAGCTTCATGGAATTTTGTAAAAAAACGCTGGATGAATCGAAGCCAATTTCTAAGGGCCTTGGTTTCAAGGAAGCATTTTTATAAACCTTGGTACTCAACCACAGTTCTTTTGCCTTTTCCCACTTATCAAATTCACCAACAAGATATATTTTCGTATCATCACGTTTCCGTTTTTTATTTGAATTAAACTCGTTCATTTTAATTAAATAATACTAAAATACTAGAACCAAAACCACGTGCACGAAGACCCCAATATCTTAACTCTCTTACAAGTTCGTTCGCGTATGAATACCTCCCACTAATCTCTCTCTCGGTTCCGCTTCTCACTATTTTCAAAACCCAGCGTTGCCAGAAGCCTTAAACAGAATTATCGTACGAACTTTGTAAAAAATATCGTACATAATTAAAAATTATCGTACACTAGGTATATCGTGTAACTCGCAACCGAGACGGTTATAGGCGTCGCTGAAGGTTTCATATAACTTCTTGGGTGTGTAGCGTCTGCTAGAGTGGAAAATTCATATATCGGATAGTCAATGCTTTTCTTTATTATATTGTAATAATAAAGTAAGTAATTTCAACGGATAAAAATATATTTTCATATATTTCCGCGAAAGTTTAAAACTTTGATTGTCAGTAACGTCTGCTTATACGCTACCTCTTACTGTAGCTAAAAGAGGGCGTATGCGTAGTAAAATCTTGCAGGCCAGGGTGAGAAATAAGGATTTTTTTTTTAAAACTGGACCTGTGGCCAGTTACCCTAGGTAGTTTAATTAAAAAACTGTCCACTGGCCACTTACCACTTCTAACCCTCAAAATCAGGCTTTCATAATTTATGGTCAAATTTCCTATTCTTGACAATATGTGCTATAGACCCGAACCGAACAAGCCTACTGAGAGAGAGACTGTTTATATTTCTTTTTTCTAACTGCTAAATTCGCTTCTTCTATAATGTAGAGTAGACAGACTCCCCTAGTCACCCACCCATACACACAATTGACACAAGGCCAAGCACATAGCATAGAAGCAAAGACCAAACAATTTTAGGGATTAATTTAGAACTTTTTTAATGAACTAAAATCTTGAAGGGAAATTTTTTTGAATTAATTAAATTGTCACCAGGGCCATTAACACCCCAAGCATTTAATTTTTTAAATGGCCAGGTATTTTTTAAACTGTCCCAGGTAATTTTTAAACTGGTGATTGGCCTGTGATAGTGCCTTATTTCTCACACTGGTGCAGGCACCCACCAGTGTTTGAAAAATTCATCCAGAAAATCAGGTAGCAGACGACGTGTCGAAGCTTTCCTTATGTCCGTAATTCGCGGGAAACTGACGAAATTCAAACGCCGGTGGAGCCCTTTAAGCTTGGCCTATTCGAAAGGTTATTTTTTTCGTCTATGGTTGTCAGTGATAATATTAGTCTAAAATAGAACTAGACTGTTAGCAATTTTATTGTACACATTTAGATAACAAAACGACATATAATGAAAACTTGTAAACACTTAGAACATACTAATATCACTTAAGTCCAAGTCGCAACGTTCGTCAAAATCATCGTCACCGTGTTGCACTGTAATATCGGATTTACCTGGATATAATACGGCGGACGTCATGCGGTTTATCATTTGAGTGGTAGGTTTAAATGCAAAACAGCAATCTTTGGACTGTGTTTTGACACACTGAGCTGATAGGAGGGCTCCTTTTACGGTCTTTGTCGAGAGTTTGTTCCTTATTTTGGTTTTTGTTAAGTTATTTTTACTAAAAAGCCTCTCAGTGTCAGCATTGGAATGTGGGAGAGTTAGGACGGACAGCGCAAATTGTGGCAAAATATTATATATGCGATCGCCATGAGCAGTGACAGTTTGGGAAAGCTTGTGCCAAAATACATCAATTTCCTCTTCATTGGTGATATCTTGAGGTAGTTGGTCAAATGGAAGACGTCGCCATTCGTCATCAAGTTGCTGCAGTTTTTTGGGCTCTGACGGCTTTGCTCTAGGACACAAGTCACATAAAAACAAAACAGATGAAGTATCATTTCGGTATCTCGCCGACAAATCATTCTTAGGATTTAAAACTGGCAATGCCACCAATAATTTATTTCCTAAGGGAAAACGTGCTTTAATTCCTATGCATAGTTTATAAAGATACTCGCGGCACTTTTCTCGGAAGTAAATAATAAGATCAGGTCTTGCCAACACTTCAGGATTTTTAAGGCCTTCAATGACGCCGACTCCCAAGTATATGTTTTCTAGGCGTATGAATTTGCTACTTTCATCTGGTCGGATTTCGGATAGGTTAGTCTTTCCAACATATTCCTGATACATAAACGCGGAGAGAAGCTCTCGGTATGCTGTTTCCATTTTATCGTGTAATGCTGTGACAACAACTGATGTCGACTGAAATAATGCATTCATATAGGTTACTTTCGGAAGTACCCAAGCTAGGAAGGCGTAGTACAATTTCATAAATGGGTCTTGGAGGGCATTAAATATTTGTTCAGCAGCAAGCGTTCGCTCATTCATCCATATATCTGTGAAATAGAGCCGGAGGGCTTGCCATTGCTCCAGAACACGTTCAATTGCGGGCAGAAAGGAAAGCCATCGAGTGATAGCCAAGCCAAGCATCTGGTGCTCGTTCACGTTGACAAACTCTTGAAATTGTTGTAGCTGAGCCTTCCTCTTGGCACTTTGTCTGAAGTATAAGAAGACGTTTCTGGCTAAATCTTCACATCCTCGTGGCAAAACTTTGCACGCCTCACTCGAAGCTCGATGCAAAGAATGACACACGCATTTCATTAATATTATGCCTGGGCATTCTTGGCGCAGACGACTGATAATGGAGTTGTAGTCTCCAACATTGTTACTTGCAGAGTCACAACCGAAGCCCAGCACGTTTTCCATTGGTATGCCTTTAACTTTAAACGAGTTCATCATCAACTTGTAAAGACGTGCACCGGTGGCACCTTCTTCTGCAGCAGCTGCATCCCCCTTTGAGAATACATCATGAAGGTCAAACAGTCTACTGACTATTCTCCCTGCTGTGTAATCGTAATATCGAACCATAATGCACGACGTCTTGCTTGACATATCAGTTGACTCATCGGTCAAAATAGAGAACTTTACCTTTTTCAACATTTCACAAATTTCGTCTTCATGAGCTGCACCTATAACATTTGTTACAATTTTAGTGCATTTTGTTCTTTTCATATGCATTCCTTTGCATATATCAGAATCAGGAAAACATGATTTTAGTGTTGGTAGAAGGTGATCCATTATGTTAAACGCAAGATTGTGTGTTGGAAAAAATGCGGATAACTTCAGCTCCGCTTCTGCGATTTGTTTATTTAACTGTGAAGAACCAGAACCAGTAGCGCCTTTTTCAAGAAATGTTTTCATCGTCGAAAAACTGGTCACTTCAAGACCCTTCTCAATTTTTTGGTGCCTCTTTGACTTATGGTGTAATTTTATAGTGGTTATATTTGCAGAAAAGGCCAAATCGCACCAAGAGCATTTAGATTTTACATTACTTGTAGGATGAGGCTTAAGCCACGATGATACGTGAGGTCCAAAATCTCCTGTGTTTTGCTCCCATTCGATTCTATATTTTTGACTACGATGCTTTGAACTACCCGTTTTCTTCTTGGGGGGCGTTTCATATCCCGTGACTTCAATGTCACTAGACATCATTGATTAAAATTCTTTGAATCTAAAATATTAATTGTTATACAGTATGTAAATAACCAAGAATAACATTGAAATATACACTTTGGGGTGCCTAGGTAAGATCAAAGCCTCCAGTGTCGGCCTTATATACGATTGCTTTGCGTACAATTAAGTGTCCCAATTAATTTTATAGTGTAAACTGGGCTTTAAATTAACCTATAATATTTGGTCGACGTTCAACATTTTTAAAAGGAAAGGCACCACCAGGAGTTTCGATTGGTGCTCAAAGTGCTCAAAGAGGCTGGCCACGTTGACGTCACTCCGTAGGTTTGCCCATGCAGGACCATCATGACTGTATTCTTTTTCATTGAGAAAAAGTAATCGCTACTTTCTCTGACGACCTCATGCCAAGTAAAAATTACGAAAAATATTTCTTAGAGGTTCCCTCTCGAAAATTAGATTTAATAGAACTGGAGTTTCGATTCCCTCTAGACCAGGTTTGTATGAAAGTTTCAAACTCGCGACCAGTGAAATTATACGAAAAAAAATTGTAAATAAGTAGGTGCTAAATTTTTGGTGTGACATTTGGGGTGAAATTTTTATATTTTTAATTCGCCCAACTAATCGGATCGTGTAAAAACGGTACAATTGTACATAGCTCAAAATGTCTATAGAAACAGATAAAGGGAAGTTACACGCTTTTAGACATTTCAAATGTATAATTAATTTCACGGTTAAAAACATTACACCAAAAATTCTATATGACTGTGACTTTGAAGGGGCGGTTTGGAAAGCTATTTTTTACAAGTTATATTGAGTAAAAACAAGTACAACATAAATTTAAAAAACTTTGTATAAAATGTTTTATTGTTGATGTGATAAAATACACTGTATTTTATCACACAAAAATAAAACTTTCTACCTCTCAAGGTAGCTTTGCACGTGGCCTCGTTAACACTAAAGCCAGCACTAAAAGCCTCATAAGTCCTAACGTTCTAGGCGTCGCCTCATCGAAATTTGCATTGCTAGTGTATTGTTGAAATAACTAATAATATACCGTTTATCTTATTGGTATAATTATCTAAATAAATGTTTTACATCTTAAACGGCTTCTATGAAGTTTTATACGATTAATGTAAAATTGGTGCTTACCGTTGCTGAAATAAAATAGTCCGGGTAAAGATCCAAGCACGGAAGTGGGGAAATTTGGCGGGGCGATGTGTAAGCCAAAACATTACCCATAAGCCTTTGGTAGCCGGTAGGCGCATGTAAGTGGCGCCACGTTTCGGAAATATCCGTACATTACCGTTTCATAGGGGTCAGCGAAAGCGCTAGATATTCTGAGAGTTCTTCGGCAGTCGGCTTCTAGATGGGGGAAAGAGCCCAGGAAAGAGTTCACGATAGAGGTATGGAATTTTCCCCTCCAGGCTCCATCCTTCACTGCGCGCGTAGAAAATAACGGCAACGGCAGAAGAAACACGATTAACTGCGCAAGCCTTTTCTAGTCCTATTTTTATCATATGTGGTGTTGTAACAGAGTAAAAATAATTTGGGAAATATAGACAAAATTATCGTACTTTCGCGTACGATAATACATTTTACATCGTACATCGTACCTGAAACGAAATTCGCGTACGTGTACGATAATTATCGTACGTCTGGCATCGCTGTCAAAACCTCTCCATCAGAGCCAAATTCATCAAGCGGGGAAAAAAGGAAATAAAGCAGGGTCCGAATTTTTTTGGAGATACTACGTCACTAGACGATTTCAAAACCCCACTTTCCAGCAGACTTGTAAATAGTGTATATTTTTATGAGAGTCCACTGGACCCGGACCCCTCCGTCGATCCATTTTTTCGCCCCCCCCTCGTTTAAATTTATATGTTCTCTAATTTCTCTTTATTTCTCCATTTTATATTAGAAAATAAATGTCACCTAACCAGGCTAAGCCTATAAAATTTTTATTGTAATTATAAACGAGACAGTCAGAAATCGAACGGCAGCATTATATCATTATATATTCTCAACATCAAAGTTTACATATTTGTATATATATTCGTGATCGGTTAAATTAAAATGCTCGTAAATATTTTCACAATTAATTTAACTATTAAAGTCTTCATTTCAAACCCATCGGACTTAATTTTTTTCTACCTTTATTAATTTTAATAAAACTAAATTTTGGTATTCAATGGCACTTCCCACACCTGTTTAAGTTAAAAGAGGTTTTTCCGTGGTAGGCCCCAGTTTTCCAAATTTTTCATTGGTCATTGTAAATTTCTATAGGCCTCACAGATATGGGTCAGGGCCCCAGGGGAGCTCTAGCTCCGTGGGCAATCCGACTAATATTCGGAGAGCTGAAATAGTGGCGGTCAGTGATACCTCAAAGAGAAAAATAATTCTACTTTTTATTTAATTCTCGGAATTTTTCCTCTTTTTACCCAACGATTTAATTTCAGGGAGTCCCGTGGACTCTTTACCCCCATCTAAAGACATTTTTTTAGGAGTCCCATGATTTTTTTCAGGGGTTTTTGACGCGTGGACTGCCGCTATTTACAAGTCTGCTTTCCAGCCCCTTTCGCTCACCGCCACACGGTGGTTTTGCCAACCCTTCGAGAAACTGCGTACGCAATGATTAATTAACCTCTGCACGGAAAATGCGAACACGTTCGCAGGACAGACACACAGACAGACAGACAGACACGGTGATTGTATAACCCCTCCTAGAGAGGTAAAAATTATATTTGGAAATATAGCAATGTTAGCATATGTAACATAACTACTCATAAGTATGCCACTGTACCTTTATTCCATTCAAAAATCTTCACCACGAACCAGTAAAAAGGTGGACTACGTTAGATTTTAACCTTTATATTCATCCTAGTAATTTTGGGAGTCATACTATTGGCTACTAACATATTTATTTAAGCCAATGGAAAGCCTCTAAATTGAGAAGGCTTTTTTTGCGTCGTAATTTTAGCAGAGATGGGCGAAACTCTGAGGGAAAATGGAAAGAGTGAATGAGACGTCCCTCTTTCACTCTCCCTCTCGCTTCTAACACTCACTCTGCAGAGTAGATTTCTCCCCTCTTTCGACACTCGGAAGAATGTAGTTTCCCCCTCTTTGGCCACTCTTCTCGATTCCCTCCCGCGAAAGAGGGACACTCTCGAAACTCTCAAGATTCCCCTCGCATTGTTATTCCAGCGCGCTTAAGAAGGCGGGAAATTCGAATTTCAATAGTTTTTTTAACTCTTTAATGGGCGGGAAATTCGAATTTCTATTTATTTTTCCGCCTTTAAGAAAGACGTTAATTCAATTATTGTGTTAATATGTAATCGAACAGATCATTATTATAATTATTTATAATTTTTTATTTATTTCACTTAATTGTATACAAATCAGTTTAATAATTGATATTAAAGCAAATTAATCAATGCTGAACTAACATTTCATAAATAAAAAATAGTGTTTTCGGATTCAGTCGCCGTTATGATTATGATTATAGTAAAATAAATTAATACCAACAAAGTTTTACTATAAAACGTGTATATTAAGATTAAAATGTTTTGTGAAAACTGTTCCAGTTTTAGTTTCAGACATTCAGTAGAACTGCTATTTGCTTTTAGGATTAAAATCTCTTAAATTTTTAAAATAGGGTTTCATTAGCATTGTTCTTAAGCTAAAGGAACTGGGTGATTATAAGACCCCTTTTCGATAATGTATTCATTAAAAAATACAAAATTTTCCTTCCTAAGTGAAGCGGCGCCTAATGGGCTGCAGTCCTTTCAGCAATAAGACAGCTCTTTTCTTATCCCCGTCGTCGAAAAAGGGTCCTAACATCTTTATCGCTTCCCCCTCGTAAGCCCCAATTGTACGCGTCGGCGAGCGGACTGGGGTTATTTCAAGTGCCTTGTACCTCCTGCCGTTTTTGACAGTGCTATTTCAATGCTGGATTTAATCCTTCGTCGTGGCGAGGGAGGGAGAGCGAGCTGACCGGTCGCTATCAATAGAGGGGTTACCAATGGGGAAGTCAAAAATAATAACCAATACAAAACCGATTAAAAAGAGTCCATGACGACTCGAAATTGATACATTAATTTCTTTAAAAAAAATTGACACCTTAATTAACGTAGTAACATATGATCTGCGCTAAAAAGTTTAATTATGTAATTTCCCCAAATCCACCAAATCCACCAAATCTTTGGTCCGTTAAATATATATATATGAAGTTTTTTGTTGTTTTATCAAAAGTAACATAAAACATAAGAAAGTAAAATACTAGCAACTCTGTAACCCGTAAGTTTGATACTCTTTGTGATTTGAATTTTTAGTCGATTAGGCCGTCGCGCGAGTCTAAAAATGTGTGTTTTTTTTTGTATATTGGAGCGCGCTTCTTAATATTTCAGTGAAGAGATCGCGTGATTTGATGCGCGCTGTCTGAAAAAACTACACGCTCCTAACTTAAACAGTACAATGAATCATTTCATGTTGTTTTTAAAAAGTTTAATTATGTAATTTCCCCAAATCCACCAAATCTTTGGTCCGTTGAAAACTTCCAATTATCGAGTTAAAGGTATAAAAAGACTATTAATGCAAATTCTTGAAAGAATAATTACAAGTTAATACTTGTTTTTAAATTAAAATGACTATTAGTTTCAAACAATGTGTAAACCTGTGGTTATAATTAAGGGGGGCATAAAACGAGAATGAAGGCGCAGAAATACATAATATTGCTTGTTTAAATCCGCATTGCTTAATCAGGATGAGAAAGTACATAGGAAAACGGGGTAAGTTATATTTTTGTATACTATTCCATGTGTCTGGCTCTTGAATTCCTACTTTAAAGTGGCTTGACGAAAACGCAACGGTTAAAATACGTGGTTCTGTTTATGGAATTCTCCGCTCACCGAATACGCGTTTTCCACCACATGTTCAAACCACGTGGTTTTGTTGACATTCTTTTTTCGTCACGAGTGAGATGACGTTTAGGTTAGGAAACTGAGGATTACGGGACATTTGCTTGAGTAGCTCGTTTAAATAATCGAGCTAGTCGGCGCTTTCATATTTAACGCAAGCCAATAATAATAATAATAATTTAATTTAAGTTATTCCAAAAATAAATAGTCACTGAATACGTGTTTGGTTGTGTAATATATTTCGTAGTAGGATCGTCCTGTTATAAGGGTTTTGTATACAGTTCGGTGGCCCGTCGCGTTCCCCTTATTGAATAATAATAATAAACATGAAATGTAGAAACATTTATTTGATTTTATTTCGAACTATATACACAATTTTATTTTTATTATTTTGAAACACCTAAAATTGGTTTCTACATTCCACCGCCGTTAAGTCCATCTTGCATCGCTTTTCCGGGGGCCTTTAAAGAGTAAGTGTTATAGATTAAAACAAAATCTTTTCAAGCGCTTCACTTTCGATTTCATCATACTTTTGTCGTCCTCATGGTTCAGCCGTCTCATTTTTAGAGGTCGTCGCCTTCTCGAAACGAGGGGACCAACACTGATTGCCGGAGGGCTGGGACTATCCAAGCCACCGAGCTCCCAATACTTTTCCGGGGTTTTGGGGGGAAGTGCGTGGCTAGCCCGCTTGGAAACGTTGTCTAACGCTGCACGCCTCTCGTTGACGGGCAAATCTTCGTAATACTGCGGGGAAAAAATATTTCGGTTAATACGGTCATTAGTTAATTTTGTATATGTTATCTGAAACAGTGTAAAATTACAAATAGAAAATAAGTTATACTTTCTCGCAGTTCTCGCAAGATTGCCCCTTGAGGGCTGCCTTCTCCTTTTTGGTCCTAGGAGCGCGTTCCTTATATTTGAACGGCGGAGTCGGGGACCGTTTCTCATCTTTCGGAGGGCAACTTTATTGCAAACAAGTTCATTAATATCTAGTGGCGGGTTATTTACTACCAGAAAACATACCGATCGAAATCAGAAACGTTTGACCTGAGTAAAGGCCGTTTCATATTTGGGGGTCCCCCAAATCCACAAAGAGCTACTGACGAGCCGACTCCCCAATACTTAATTGGAGAGTGGGTGGACTCGCCGAGTTTCTTGGCGGTCGCTGGGGTGACGACATTCTGTTCCGGCGCGTCTTTTTCTTCAGCGGGATCATTCAAAAGCGGTATCTCCTCTCCATCTACCGGAATTAGTATTAAATTAAACGTTTATCATTTCTTGACGGATAAAGATATTACTACTTTTAGCTTGTTTCAGTGCTTCAATTTCATCTTCAAGAAGCTTAATATTTGAAAGAAGCTCCTTCTCTCGTTCCTCCGAAGCTAAAATATGTTCCAGAAAATATAGCTTTTAAAACTACTTCCTAAAATTTATAAATTTGCTAATAATTACCTTTAATTTTGAAACGATGGTATTCCATAAATAAAGAAAATAGCTCTATCATTCTATTTTAGGAAATTAGAAGCGTTTAGATTCTACCACGTTCCCTTGATAAACTAAAATTTTTAAATATTTACCCGTCTTCCCAGCGATAAAAATTGTGTCTTTCTCAAAACACATGAAAGTAGAAAGTGGCAAACGACAACGAGTATAACCGTTTATATAGGCGAGGGGGCATAAATGACCTTGGTACCTTTTATAGTTAGATGAAGGGCGAGTAAAACCCGGGCAAGTGTTCTCCAGACTTTCAGGCACCTAAATCATTTCGACCAAAGAAAGACAAGTTCGTCGATTGACCAATAAATATTTGGTGTCAAAGAGAGAGGGGGAAAGAACCTCAAACCCTTTTAGGTTGAGATTGGCTGATGGAGTCCAGACATGGAGGCACCTAATTGCGCATCTTAACAAAAAGTAGCGGGGAATTTTAAGTGAAAGCTGTATATTTTGGGATTTGGAAGGAGACTGGAGGCTACTCCCGTTCTCTCCGAATCGTTTCATTATGGAAGGTATGATCCTCGTGACGTATTTTCGTCCCCGCGACAGATTGTCGGTTGTTGGGTTTTGGAAACATTCCATGAAGTTGGTCAAGTGAGGGGGTTAGCCGGGTACAACACCTTTTACACATCAGCTCACACTAGCGTCCTAATATTTGGCGGATTCAGTAAATTGGGGGGATTAAAATCCAAGAACGTTGGTACTATACTGTCCGCCAAAGATATGAAACGCTAGTAAAAACCAGGCCTACAGATTGAAACACGTTTTTTATATTTATCATAAAAGAATCGCGATAAAATCTAATTAACTGGTGTTCGACTTGAGTACCACAAGCCTAACAAATTAATGAAAAATTATTTTCAAAAAGTAGCTACCTTTCTGATCGGGGAAATAATGTGGAAAATATTTGTTACATGTTCTGAAACAATTCGGTACAAACAAGTCGCATCTTTAGAAATTTGATTTCTCCGTAATCCTAGTTGATCCAAATAAGGCTAGTTCTACAGGTGAAAGCTACTCCTGAGATATTAAAATTATTTTAAAAACGTCACGTTAAATTTTTTAAAATTGAAAAATATTTTGTAATTCTTCTATTTGTAAATAATTTGTTTTAAACTTTATTTATATAACCATGGACAATAATAACTTTTACATTTGTAATCGTTACTTAAATTAATATTAAAGTTAATCAAGTTTTTAAATAAAAATTGAGAATATCGAGTATTTCGAATGATAATTATTTCTTAGGGTTTTTGTTTGACTTAAATAATTCTTATACATTTTTTTAGGGTTTTGAGGTTTAAACCAATACATGGTGACGAATTTTTGAAACTGACGCATTATCAGTAATCATTTCGAAATTTAAAACAAAATCACGGTGTAATATTTGGGTTTTTACACACAATCCTAAGGACTTGTGTATATTAGTTTCACGTGCAGTGTAGCCGATGCCGATGCCGCCGTGTCGCTCATATCTCTTCAAGATTTAGTCCCATTTCACCCAAAATCATTTCTCGCAAACTACTTTTCACCCAATCCCATTTGACCCAAGTCCATTTCACCCAAATCTATTTATCCCAAAAAGATATAAAAACGACATCATACGATTCTTCGAACTTCTAACCCATTTCATGTTAACCGAAACACCAACTGCGATAAACCTACTAATTTAAAATCTTAATATATGAAACTTAAAAGAACTTGTTTTTTTAAAAAGATTAAACATGCAATACAAATGTATTCAAATTTAATTTAATTTTTAATCTATTTTAACTTGTTTTTTAAGATTAAACATACAATACAAATGTATTCAAATTTAATTTAATGCCATAAATAAATAACTTTATGAATTTTGGGTGAAGTGGCTCTGGGTCAAACGGTACCACTCTTATCTTTTGGGTAAAGTGGGAATTGGGAGAAGTGGGTGTGGGTCAAATGGGAACATACCCTCTTCAACAGTTAGGTCTAAAAAAGTCTCGTTCGAATGTACATACCTCAGCATCGATAGCCTTTAATAAATTTTTGAAATCGGAGCCGTAGAAGTTGGGCAAATGCCCAATTTACTATTTTTGGTGGTTTCGCTTTGTGTGGTAGATTTTTTTATTTAAAATGAAGTCCGATAACGTTAAAAAAATATATTTGGTTAGGTTAGGATTCGGCGGATCTACAAACTCGGTTATATCAGTAAATATTAAATTTAAGTATAGTTTTCGGGGTTATTTACGGGACCCCAATGTTCGTGGTTTTATATTTCCGCCTGAAAGTCGACATAATGTTCTTTAATTTAAGTCCGATTTTCATGAAAGTTATATTTTTGAATAGCTGTGGTTTCCATAGCACATAGAATTGCAATTACGTTGCTTAATTTTATTTCGAAGTAAGGTTTTTTGGGCAGCGTATACGGACCCCCTAAACTTCCAACATTGGAAATACGCGTGGTTATAGAGACTATACGCGAATTTATCTCTGGTATTTTTCAAGGCCGTTCTAATATGGCCTAAAGTAACAAATAAGTGCGACACTTATCGGAGCAGTACGTGATGCTTGCAACGTATGACCTGAAGTAACTAAGAAGTGTGACACTTATCGGAGAAATACGCGATGCTTACAACGTATGACCTGAAGTAACAAATAAGTGTGACACTTATCGGAAAAATACGCTATGCTTATAACGTATGACCTGAAGTAACAAATAAGTGTGACACTTATCGGAGCAGTACGCGATGCTTGCAACGTATGCCCAATTTTCGCGGATTTTTATTTTCGCCTGAAAGTCGACATATCGTTCCTTAATTTAAGTCCGATTTTCATGTAATTTTTATTTTTGAATAGCTGAGGTTTCCATATAACCTAGTTTGCGCAGAAGTAAAAATAAGTGTGACACTCAACGTGTGAGCAGAAGTAACCAGTGAGAGTGACACTCAATGTGTGACCATAAGTAACAAATAAAGGTGTTACTCAACGTCTGGCCAGAATTAACAAATAATGACCAGAGAAGTTTGCTGAATAGCTCAAACAAACTTAACACATCAGGAGGATTGTGTGTATTCTAACCGTCGTACGTCTGTTTAATTTCTGATCTACGTTGGGTAGAAGCGCAAAGCAAACATGTTTTTGTAAAATGTGATATTATTTACCCCCAAAAATCAAGACAATATAGTTCGGAAATTAATAAACGAGGGTATTAATCTCCTTTTTTCTTTGTTTGTAATCGCATCGTGCATTCCATATACGAAGAAGCCTCTTTGCGCTCCTAGAGAAAAAGGAACATCAAACTAACCTATAGTAGAAATTTGACAAACGAAGAGAGTTGTACTTATGTTAATAACGTAACTTTCGACATTCGCGGACTCAGGTTGACGCCATGTAAAAAAACTGACAATGGGCCAGCTTTTTGTGTGTAATCACTATATAGGTGAGGCGAGGAGTAGAAAAATTATTTTGAACAAAGTCTTCGTGTCTGTATGAGTACCTTTTTGCGCAACTAGATGCGGCTTAGCTCTTTCATATATTAGCATTTAATAAGCTTATTTAAACAAAATATGATTACCAACATTTCGCGGTGGAAAATATTGACATATCAATTTAAGGTAATCGTATTTCAATTAAATACCAATACTATCGGGCTCACATTTATTTTATATTTTAGGGTATTTTGTATTTAGGTTTTAGATTTAATAATTGTTAGGATCTATCCAATTTAAAATGAATTTGATTGAGTTGTTAATACTAATTTTAATTACGGGGGACACAAAAAATGTGTAAGTTTGTATTTCTGTGTATTAAATTTTTGCAGGACCCAATGCACGGCAATATCAGGGCCTATATTTTCCTTCAATTCTGACACGGTCGTAAAAATCCTCCTCCATTTATTATCTTATATTTCCTATATTTTTATCATAGTCTGTGATGTAATACAATATAATAGTTATCAATATGATAACTATTATATTGTATTATAATATATAATATTATTATTGTTGTTATAAAAATTGAAAATTTATTTTGCCCTTTTACGCAGTTTGTATTTTTGGTTCGCCTTAGGATTTGATAAAAAAATAGCTAATAGCTTCAGAAATATTTCGATTTAAATTTTTCCCGTGTTCTTTCCGTTTAGAAAGTGCTTTCTGAAAGTTGAGACGCGTAGGCACCAAGATCATGGTATTTCCCATCGCTTCATTGTATCTTGTCGCCTTAGTGGCTTGACCATCTACGCCTTGGAATTGTCGACCTTCCGCGGGCGGGTCAAATATTGGGAGCTGGAGACAATCCGTCGGCTTCGATTTGCACCAATTTAAGCATCGAAACTTATTGGAAGGGGGTGGTGATGAAGGGCCCAGATCTTGGTATAAAAAGGCAACGTAAACAGGAATGGGCCACAGTTTCTTGTCGATTCTCGAGTCTTCAGAGATATTTTTACGCCGTTTTTCTTAGTCTTAACTAATTTTTTTGTCAGTTTCTCTTAGATTTTACTATACGTTTAGAGATTTTAGTCTTAGTTTTTCTAAGATATAGTCATTGCTTCGGAGACCAAGATGTAAATATTTCAATTTTATCCTTTAATTTCATTTATCTTCCTAAGGTTATTCCAAAGACAGCTTTTTTTATTCTATCAACAGCATAAATATTCCTTCTCTGTTTTATTTTTATTTTTAATGGTAAAAATATATATATATATAAGAATCTATTTCGCTATTTTTTCTGTATGTCGACAAAACGCGTGCTACAATTTTAATTTGCGTATATTTTTAAATGTTTTATAGGTCTTTGAGTAATAGTGAGTTATGTGGGGATTTAGCGTCTTCGACGCCAGTCTCCTCCAGGAAGAGGGGCCAGAAGCGACCCGCGGCAGCCTTGTTCGAAGGGCGTCGGAAAATGGTGCAAGACCAAGAAATGGTCGTCACATTCTCGAATGGGTCCTACGGGGGGAAAAAAGTCAATGACTATTTTTCATACGTGGGGAATTATTCGGGGGCCGATGGGGTGACGCCGTCCAGCTCCGTCGTGGCTTGCTGTAACGTATGCAGCCGCGAAATTGTAGGAAAGGTCTCTTGCTCCTGGAATCTAGAACGCCACCTTGTAAGTTTATATTGTTGTCGCTCATAAATTTCCTTTGTTTTTAATATTTTCATTGAGATCCATACTTCCACTTTTATTAGGAACTAGTACACCAGATATCTTTGGAAACGAAGTCACCCGACCACTGCTACCGTATTGACCTGTTGGGGGAAGCGTCTAATTCTTCGGCGAAGAAATCCAAATTAGATCCGGCCGCGAAGAAAGCTAAGCAGGAGGCTTTCAAGCGCCTACTCGTTTACATGGTGGCTGTGGATGGCTTGCCGTTTACCGCGGTTGATGGGAAGGGCTTTAGAAAGGTTTTAGAGTTTGCCAACCCAGACTTGCACGTCTTTAGCCGGAGGTGCGTAGTCGCGGAGTTGGTGAAAATTGTTGATAAAGAAATTAAGCCGAAAATTAAGGTATCTATAAATACCTTTTTAATATATTATAATTTAATAATCTTTGACTATTTTTTCAATTGTGGCATTTGTAATATTTTTATTTGTTTCAGACCATTCTAAGCAAGGTGGCGCCCGGAAACTTGCATTTAACGTTGGATATCTGGTCCAGCCGACGCCAGCAATCGGTAATTGGAGTACGTGTTCAATTTATTGACGAGGACTTCAATTTTCGAAACCTATTGCTGGCGTTTGCCCATTTTCCAGGAGCGCACACCGGCGCTGCGATTTTGGCCAAACTCAAGGCTATTTTAGCCGAATTTGATCTATCACCGTTTTCCGTAAGAGATTCTATTACTATTCTATTACTGTGGCGAGAATTTAATTATAATTTTCTGTTTTGTAGATATCCTGCGTTTGCGCGGACAACGCGTCCAACATCACAAAAGCGGTGAATTTGTTGGACGTCGTTTCGGAGCCCTGGGAGTTTGGTTCGCCTCCAAGTCCATCGACGTCCTCCACTAGCTCGAACTCCATCAATTATAGTGATTTGGAATCATCACTTTCCGAAGACGAAGGCAGTATCGTTCTGGACGACGGCAAGTTTGATTTCCAACTCGCTAACCAAAGGAAATTTTTCTCATGTATATATGTTTTACCTCGTTTATAGGATGGGATACGCTTAATCAAATGTTAATTCCTTCAACTTTGCCCGCGTCTCCAACGTCATCCCCGGAGCCCGAGAACCTCCCAATTTTCGGGATGTTTCATGACACGTGGATCCGGGTCCGCTGCATTTGCCACTCGTTGCAGCTGGTGGTTAATAATTCCCTCAAAACCATAGTAAGAGCGGAAGTGATGGTCAAGCGCGTCAACGACTGGGTGACGTTCTTCCATCGCTCCTCCAAATGGAGCGAAGCGTTTCGGAGGAGGTCACCCGGGGGCCTGGACGTCAAGGCCATCGTCGTTACTCGGTGGAATTCCATCTTTATGGCTATGGAGCGACTCGTTCAAGTAAGCGACATTTTGAAACCAAGGTCGTGACAGGGTTTCACTAATACTATGTCTTTTTTTTTTCCTTTTTTACCCTGTTACTGTAGGATGGAATGCTTGCGGCTCTGAAGAGTACCTTCATCGAGGCCGAAGCGTTTCTCGAAAACCTGCCAAGCGAAGATCATCTCTTCCAGATGAAGGAGATACTGAGGTTGCTAAGGCCCATAAAAATCGCCACAGACAACTTCCAGAAGCGAGAGCCCGTTGCTCATCTGGTAATTGGAACGCTTCTGGATGTTTTTGATCAGATCTCGGCGGCGAATGCTCCTTACTTTTTTGATTTTCGGGAGGAGCTGCTGTGCAGATTAAAAACGCGCTTCTTTGAGGATTGGTAGACCCGCAATATGTAGTTGCGGCGTTGTTAGACCCTCGAGGGAAAACTGCATTATTTCCCGGTAAGATAAAGCAAATCATATTTTTATCCCACTCCCAGAAGCTAAATGAATGATAAAATTATACAGCATCGAATGCCATGGACGATGGTTCAAACATTTTCCGGTCACTTGGAGAGAACGACGCGATTCGTCATTTGTCGGAGTTTGCCGCTCGCATAATGCCCGAGGAACAGCATTATTTTTTCAGACAGCGCGCATCAAATCACGCGATCTCTTCACTGAAATATTAAGAAGCGCGCTCCAATATACAAAAAAAAACACACATTTTTAGACTCGCGCGACGGCCTAATCGACTAAAAATTCAAATCACAAAGAGTATCAAAGAGATTAGATGACGTCAAATATGACATCAAATATTACGTCAAATATTACGTAGGGTACGGATGAAACAATATCTGTGAAACAAACCGTTAGTGAAGAAATAGAGCTAGTGGCATACTTAGGAGTAATGATGTTACATATGATGTTAGCAATGAAATGTTTGCGCAATTACTGGATTATATTGGTTACAAATTCTTTGAGTAATATTTAAGATAACAAACACGTTTTTATAATTTTTAACACAGTATAATTGTGGCAAAATGGCGGCATTTCCACATCGTACGTGATACGCTACGTCCCCAGGAATGTCCAAATACTCAAAAGTTTATATCACAAAGGAGAACCAAGTATCGCGTCAAAACGCGTACAGCGTCATTGAATACCATAATTATTGGTATCTAGGGGCAACAAACACAAGGAGAACGCAGCTAGCCTTTAAACACGCTAACGAAGAGTTGTGTACGAATTTCACTGGACGAGCGTCACGAGCCTTTACGCTGAACGTTTTACGGGCGGGGGGGAAAACAATTTCCGAATATTCCCCTTCCGACGGCAGCAGGCGCTAAAGCGTCTAGCCAATGAAAAACTTACAAAAGAAAATCCACGACTTTTGACGGGTTGCGTTCTCCTTGTGTGGGGTGTTGTGTTTGTTGCTCCTAGTTGGTATTATGTTATAGATGATTGTACTTTACAAAGCTTCAGTGAATGTCATATGAATGGATATATCTGGGGCGTAGGAACCGGGAGGGGCAGGGGGGCAATGCCCCTCCCGAGAATTTGGCTGGGAGGGGCAACTAATGTTATTGCCCCCTCCCACTTTTTGGTCAGTTGAAATCTTCAAAAGGCTCAAATTCTCATTTTAAAAGCATATACAGTTTATAGAATCTCAACTGTGTTTAAATTTCAGTATTTTCCCGCCAATTTACATAGTACTAAAAAGTACACATGCATTCGGATTAAAAATTAAAAACCATTCTCCAGACCCCTTTTCGTTTCTCTTTGCCCCTCCAACTTCTTGAACGTTCCTACGCCCCTGGGATATATTTACTTACGCTCAATGAGTAGCCAACGGAGATCAGAATAGAACTGCAGACACCACAGGGAGTTCCAAAACGAAAAAAATGGGGACTGATTGGCGGTGATTGAAACCCGCTGAGTCTAATGAAAAAATAATTATATTCACTCGGAACTAACGCCCTCATTAATGCTGTCGCGGCACAAGACGATTACTATTATTACTACTACTACATTTCGGTCATAGCAATAGGCCCACCCGTTACACAGGGAGTCTTTTATATCTTGAAGTATAACACCGGTACCTCTATCGTTTAAATAGTGAAAATTACCATTTTATAGATCAACAATTGAGATACAGGGTGTTCACTAAAAAATTATAAATAACTGAAAAACGTGTGTTTTTTCCCAATTTCTAAGGATCCGTTTACGTGCAGGGGGACATTCACTAGTATAATATTGAATGACCGTAAACCGTGTCTTCAAGGTCATTCAAAAACTATCTCGAGAACCGTTGGGTTTATGTATTTGTTTTCAATTAGAAAGTTGTTGCTCGCCATATTATTAGTTCAAATAACTTTGACTTGACCAATCAGAAGAAGATAAATTGAAGGTTAATGGTTTAGTGTTTGATAATAAAATAATCTGATTAGTTTTAATGGGACTAAATCAAATAAATTCTGAATAGTTTACAACGGTTCAATTATACCACCGTCGGTTACGGTACACGCTTGAGCTCGTTTAAAGACGGAGTTCATAGTGTTGTTCAACATTTCAATTGAAATCTCACTAATCAGATTATTTTATTATCAAACACTGAATTCATTAACCTTCAATTTCTTGGCTTCTGATTGGTCAAATTTGGTCAAATCAATGTTTTTGAACTAATAATATGGCGAGCAACAACTAAATCCGTAATACCAACGGTTCTCGAGGTAGTTTTAATATTTTGGCCATTTACATTTAAATTATTTGTTAGTTTCATTTCATTTAGTACAATTCTATATAGTTAATAAATGTTAAACCTAGGAAAACTAGAGGGGTGAGGCTAAAAAGACGGCGAAATAACAACAAACGTTTAAGGGGGAACTAAACTTTATTGAGAAAACAAACACGGTACAAAGGCAAATAGTTAATAATTTGAGAAACATTTAACAAAGGACGTAAAGCGATAAAAAGGACTGTTATAAAAGAAGGAAAGGTTCAGGGAAATACAATATAATATTTTTTACTGTTTTGTGTTTAGAAAAAGCAATTTTGATATTCCTTCCTAAAGTGGTATTCTGAGATAATAATGTTTATCAAAATGCACTCTATATAAAAATACATTAGAATTAAAACAAATATTAATACTAAACTACTAAATATTAAGTCAACTAAATGTACAAGTTAAACATTTATAACAGTTAATTATATTATCTTTTAGAAAATCAATTTTGATATTCGTAATGTTCATTGAATGCACTCTATTAATTAACACATATGAATGAAAGCTTATATTAATACCAATTAAAAAGAGAAAAATAACAAGACAAAAATATATATTTATGGTTAAGTTTCAATACAGTTCGATTAATTTTAAGAAAAACAATTTTGATATACGTTCCAAAGGGTTTAAAAGCTTTTAAAATTTTCAACTTGTGTAACATTCTACAAATTTGTGACCATTTCATTTCGAGGTCTGACGTATTTCTGAATTTGCTCAGCCCTCTTCGTTTGGCGTCTGTTGGCTGTACTTCTTCGCGTGAACGATGTATGCTCATCTTTAGGATAGTCCATTTATGTTCTTGACCGAAAATAAAACGAGATAAGCTAATGGTACGAGGCATTTAAAACAGAAGCTTTGGTTATTACGTCCTCTGCGTTTGGTCGTCAAAGGGCCTGTGCAACCAGAGTATTTCAAAGTCGCTTCTGTCCATAGTGTCAGGGATCGATGTGCTGTTGAGGCGCTGGTGAGCTTCGCTCTCCTCTTGAATCTTGTTTCCTTTCTCTCCCTTGCGAAAGATTCCTGTAAATCTGGATAGACTGAACTTAGACTTACCTTGTCTTGATCTTCTCTGTTTTTCCCTTCGGCTGTCCCCATTTATCGATTGGTTCATTGATGTCCTGTATAATAAACGAAACGGTCAAAACTATTGATAAAGATCTCGCGTGGCACTTAAGATAATAGTAGTGGTTATTACGTCCTCTGCGTTTGGTCGTCCTCGGGCCTGTGCAACCAGATTATTTCAAAGTCGCTTCTGTCCACAGAACCAGGGATCGATGTGCTGTTGAGGCGCTGGTGAGCTTCGCTCTCCTCTTGAATCTTGTTTCCTTTCTCTCCCTTGCGAAAGATTCCTGTAAATCTGGATAGACTGAACTTAGACTTACCTTGTCTTGATCTTCTCTGTTTTTCCCTTCGGCTGTCCCCATTTATCGATTGGTTCATTGATGTTCTGTATAATAAACGAAACGGTCAAAACTATTGATAAAGATCTCGCGTGGCACTTAAGATAATAGTAGTGGTTATTACGTCCTCTGCGTTTGGTCGTCCTCGGGCCTGTGCAACCAGATTATTTCAAAGTCGCTTCTGTCCACAGAACCAGGGATCGATGTGCTGTTGAGGCGCTGGTGAGCTTCGCTCTCCTCTTGAATCTTGTTTCCTTCCTCTCCCTTGCGAAAGATTCCTGTAAATCTGGATAGACTGAACTTAGACTTACCTTGTCTTGATCTTCTCTGTTTTTCCCTTCGGCTGTCCTCTTTTATCGATTGGTTCATTGATGTCCTGCATAATAAACGAATCGGTTAAAACTATTGAGAAAGATTTCGCGTGGCACGATTGCTGTTTTTGCGTTCTGAATAATAAATGAAATGTGTTGAACAATCTTCCACCATGAAGAAAATGTAGTAGTAACTCGGATTAATAAGTTTAATTACTGCAGTTAAATCAAAGAACTATCATTAAGTAAACCAAAATGTCAGTAGAAGCTATATTTCGTTCGTGGCTCTTCGAACGATTTGATCTGTTCTATGTTAGGCCTAGTAGGAGGGAATTTAAATTCTAAGGACGTTTTGTAGAACTTACGTGTTAACGAAAACTGAAGATCCTTTATCCGACATTGTCCAGTCGGTGTTCATTTTCTTAATTATTCAGTAAAGTGTGGTCCAAGCACAATTAAAATAGCCAGGACACAAAACAATGTCTTCCAATAAAGTCGATTCTGGTTTTAACGTTTATTTTTTTTACTTTTACAAGTCTAGGAGCGCGTGATTAAGTCGCGAGGAATATTATACTAATAAAGCTATGTCTTGTGACGTAAGAGAAATTCAGGTGACGCAATCTGTTTAGCGCGTGTTAAAGGCGCGTGCACACGCGCTAAGATTATTTACGTCATGTCTAAATTTTGTTCGAATTTTTTATAAAAATATATTCTTTTGGTTTATCTATTCGGATGAAGTTATCTTTTTAACGAAATCGAAAGTATTATTAATGGCGACTTTCACAAATACTAACTGTTTCCCATTTCTACTTACTTCATAATAACCTTTGAAAAATGCAGTAACGATAATGTTCAATCTTAAATATGTCCTTTTAATAATACTAATTAGTAATCAGTAAAATGACATTACATCTAATAAACAACAAAATTGATTGATTTCAAAATTACGTTTTTGCACGTGACAGTACCTTTACATTGTGAGGTACAGCAGGCATATTTACCTGCTTTTATACCCTAAAATGGCGGCGTAATTTCACGCGCTAAATGAATTTTAAGATCCATTAATTATACGAATGAAATTTAATTTATACGCGAGATATTTATGTAAAATGTAACGTTTTTATAAAAACTAATTTTTTAAAGATGAAAAATGTTACGTATTCCGTTCCAGAGACATGAAATCAAGAAATATGACGAGGCGTCGCTAAAACAGCGTAAAACCGGAGCCATAAGCTGCAGTGCCAGGTTCATCCTGGCGTATATCGGTTTTTGTCTATTTTACGAAATAAATGGTTTTCGCGGGCATCCCGTTTTTCAACAACAGTGCCAGGGTTTTTTTGCAAGCTGGAAACTGAGCTTCGGCTCAGGCTAACGGAGAGGGTCCGGGCAAAGTGGCCACCTCGGCGAATTGGGTAGCCTGCCGTGGGGCGGCGGACCTCCGTATGAGGGCTCGGTGGTCTTGTTGACCCATTGCTGCGCCTTTTGCTGGGTTGAGCGGCTTGCGTTGAAGGTGCGACCGTCAATAGTAGAGTTTTCTCGCTACCTTGGCTGTTTTTGTCACCTGTCCGAGCTTGGGGATGCTGGCGTAAGGCGTAACGATGAAGACCTCTAGTTATAAGGATTTAATTTCCAGGTACACCGGGCTATCTAGAGCAATACTCTCAAAACGACTGCTCATTTGGCCGACTGCTCATTTGGCCGACTGCTCATTTGGCCGACTGCTCATTTGGCCGACTACTCATTTGGCCGACTACTCATTTGGCTGACTGCTCATTTGGCTGACTGCTCATTTGGCCGACTGCTCATTTGGCCGACTGCTCATTTGGCCGACTGCTCATTTGGCCGACTACTCATTTGGCCGACTGCTCATTTGGCTGACTGCTCATTTGGCCGACTGCTCATTTAGCCGACTGCTCATTTAGCCGACTGCTCATTTGGCCGACTGCTCATTTGGCCGACTGCTCATTTGGCCGACTGCTCATTTGGCTGACTGCTCATTTGGCCGACTGCTCATTTGGCCGACTGCTCATTTGGCCGACTGCTCATTTGGCCGACTGCTCATTTGGCCGACTGCTCATTTGGCCGACTACTCATTTGGCTGACTGCTCATTTAGCCGACTGCTCATTTGGCTGACTGCTCATTTGGCCGACTGCTCATCTAGCCGACTGCTCATTTGGCCGACTGCTCATTTGACTGACTGCTCATTTGGCCGACTGCTCATTTGGCCGACTGCTCATTTGGCCGACTGCTCATTTGGCCGACTGCTCATTTGGCTGACTGCTCATTTAGCCGACTGCTCATTTGGCTGACTGCTCATTTGGCCGACTGCCCATCTAGCCGACTGCTCATTTGGCCGACTGCTCATTTAGCCGACTGCTCATTTGGCCGACTGCTCATTTAGCCGACTGCTCATTTGGCCGACTGCTCATTTAGCCGACTGCTCATTTGGCCGACTGCTCATTTGGCCGACTGCTCATTTGGCCGACTGCTCATTTGGCTGACTGCTCATTTGGCCGACTTCTCATCTAGCCGACTGCTCATTTGGCCGACTGCTCATTTGGCTGACTGCTCATTTGGCCGACTGCTCATCTAGCCGACTGCTCATTTGGCCGACTGCTCATTTGGCTGACTGCTCATTTAGCCGACTGCTCATTTGGCCGACTGCTCATTTAGCCGACTGCTCATTTAGCCGACTGCTCATTTAGCCGACTGCTCATTTAGCAGACTGCTCATTTAGCCGACTGCTCATTTAGCCGACTGCTCATTTGGCCGACTGCTCATTTGGCCGACTACTCATTTTACCGACTACTCATTTAGCCGACTGCTCATTTAGCCGACTGCTCATTTAGCCGACTGCTCATTTAGCCGACTGCTCATTTAGCAGACTGCTCATTTAGCCGACTGCTCATTTAGCCGACTACTCATTTAGCCGACTACTCATTTAGCCGACTACTCATTTGGCTGACTGCTCATTTGGCGGTTGAACGATACTAGGTGCGTTTGGTTAGGTACTGTCCTCTAGGTCGCGTTTTAGAAGGCCCAGCTTGGTTATAAAGAACGGGGCTAGGGGGGAGGGAAATACCAAAGGTGGTATTTCGTTAATCCACGCGATAAATTCTTGATTGATTTCTAAGGGTAGGCTATCATCCCATTTTTGGTCTTTAATTTTCCATAATTTTTGGAATATTATTTTTGCCCTAATCGTGAACGGCGCCAAAACCCCTATCGGATCGAATATTTTAGCGACCGAGCTAAGTACTATTCTTTTCGTTATTTGTATTTCGCCCATTGAATTCGCTAATCCTGACCAATCTAATGAGAGAGCGTCTTTGTCCGTGTCCCACTTTATTCCCAGAACCTTTACCCCATCTTCTGCATTTTGAGCTGCGGAATCCAGCGAACTATTTCCTCCACCCCATAGCGCCCTAAGTTCCGCCGAGTTCGTTCGCCATTTTCTAAACCTCATACTTTCCATTAATTTATTAATATGAACCGATATTTTGAAAGCTGACTCTACGTTTTGTGGCGCCACCTAATAGATCATCTACATAAAGGTTTTCATCGAGTAATTTGACTACCTCTGCGTCCGCGTTTTTAATTGATTTGATGTGGTGTTTAATAGTTGCAGCGAGAATGAATAGACTCGATTTAATCCCAAACGGAAGCCTAGCCACGCGCAAAACTTGAAACTCTTGATTGTTAAATTTCGAAGTAGAGCCCTGTTCCTCCTTTGCCCACAAAAACCGTACCGAATCCCTTTCGTCCTCCCAAAGTGCAATTTGCAGAAACGCCTTTTCAACGTCCGCGGTAAAGGCTACGTGACGGTTTCTAAATTTCAACAGTAGCGTAAGGAGCTCGGGGTTAAGATTTGGGCCCGGTGACAAACAGTCATTTAGAGAAGGGACCCCCGCGCGTGCGAAGACGCGTCGAAAACTACCCTCAGTTTTGTAGTACCTGTTTTTCTTTCTACTGGTTGATGGGGAAGATAGTATGTGCCTGGCTTTTCTTCCAATGGGTTTTCCACTACTTCTACTATCCCCGTTTTTAATTGCTCGTCAATGACATTTTTGTACTCATTGTACAATTTGGGTTCCCTCTCAAACCTTCTCATCAAATGCCTAAGCCTATTTTTGGCGACCCCTAAGTTGTTGGGTAAAGTTTCCTTTTCCACCTGCCACGGGAAGTTGACGTGATACCTGTCATCTTTCATTTTAATGTCCTAGCTGAATGCCGAGACGACCTCCGCGGCTTCCTCTGCGGGGCTTTTAATGTCTTCGCTATTGATCCCGATACTTTCCAATTCCCAGAATTTCTTCAGAGTGTTTGCTACCACCCGTTCCGTGACGCTTAACCCTACTCTCATTACACCTATTTGGCAACAGCTTACGGCCACCCCGCATGGTTTAACGGGACCCTGTATCGCCCATCCGAATTTGGTTTCGAGCGCCACCAAGGCGGGACCAAACCTCTCTATGTTTCCCGTGACAATCGCCCAGTATAATCTCCACCCACCAATACATCCATACTGGAACTGCCTACTAATTCACTACTTGGTTTGTCTGCCAGTTGCCACCCTTTCCCTTTGATATAATTTTCTACTTCGAAACATTTTTGGTCAGTTTCCGCTCTGCACAAATAAGTTACCTCTATGGCTACGATCTCGATAAATTGGGCGGGATTTTCCGTGTTTTGTAAAGTTAATTAGACTTTATTTCTGAATTCCTCCTTGAAGGTTTTGTTCCCAAAGTTATGAATTTGGACCGCTATTCTACCAATGATTGGCAGTTTTAATTTGCGAGAGATATCATCCCTGACAAAAGTCGCCTGCGCCCCCCCGTCTAACATGCACCTGACAGACATGCTTTTGGCTACTACCGTTGCTGTTTGTAGCAAAACCGTTTTTCCGCTCTCCGTGGCAGCTGTTGAAACTATTGTGTCTACGCTAACCATATCACCCTCACTCTTTTGTTCGACTATTGGCTCTTTCTTACGCGACTGGTTGTTCTCGCAAATGGCGTAATGATGCCTTTTTTTGCAGCTTTTACAGTTAGGAAATTTGGACCTACAGTCTCTAGCCGTATGGGATTTTCGTAAGCAGATAAAACAGCGCTGCTGTTCGATTACTATTTGTCTCTTTTGCTCTAGACTAAGTTTAACGCAGTCAATCGACTTATGACTTTCATCCTGGCAAAATACGCAATAAGCGCTACCGACCTGGGCTTGGGGGATATTCCTCGAGTTGTGTATCCCCACCGACAGTGCCGCCGCGGAAGATGTTGGCCTACTATCTTTAAACTTTTTATACCCAAAACTGTTTGAATTTCCCGAACTACCTCGTGCTTTGGAGGTTTGAGACCCAGCCCCTAAAATTTCGCAAGCTTCCCTACTTTGTAATTCATCTCTTAAAATTGTAAAAGTAAATCTACATTCCAATGGGCATGGGTTTTACGGATGCGGCTATATTGAAGACGAATGTCTTTGGGCAGGCGCTTTAAGAGCGCGGAACACAAACCCGTACCTTGAGAGGTGGTGTCGACTCCGAGTGACTTTAAACTCCTAATATTGACTTCACATTTATCATGAAATCTCCTTAACGCTTTTAAATCATTAGGGCTAAAGACAGGTTCCATTTCTAACAATCTATTCATACGCGTATGCATTACTAAGTCTTTATCTTTTAATCTTGTTTTTAAGATATTAACCGCTTCGTCATATGACCTATCTGACTCGAATAATAACCCTTCTAACGCTAATTTAGCCTCGCCTTCTAAATAAGATAACAGATAGTTGAATTTCTCTACCTTCCGTAATGGCCGCCTTGTACTGATTCCAAAAGCTGCTCCAACGAGTGATGTCTCCGTTGAACTTTCCGATGACTAGTTTCGGGAGCTTAGTTCTGTTCCGACGAGTCGGTTCCACGACGTTTCGCTTCGAATCCGCCGCTGTAGTTGATGCTTGAGAACCGTGATCTTATCCCTGTATTTTTTGTACGATTCCAGGGTGTCCTTTGCCAGTTCGGTTTCATCTCTGATGAGTGCCCAAATTCTGTTGTCGTATGAAATTAGGTCCTCCTCTTTCTGTAGTAGAACCACTAGTGTCATCTCGATGTCCTCTAACGATGGATCAGTGGTCATTAGCAGGTCATCCGTGTTGTTAATATGTCTTGATAATGCCCGCATGGTTTCCGTGCCGCCTTCAGCATAGCCAGCTCCGTAGAAGGGTTCATGGCTGATTTGTTGACTGGGGTTTCCTTTGGGTCCACCGCCGATGGTTTGATTCTTTGTAGCCCGTTGCCCTGGCCGTTTGAGTCCGTTGACGAGCTTTTGTTGCCGTCGCCACCAGTCATAGGTAAATTCCGATTGTCCGATATTCGACCGAAAGTTTTTCCGAAGGCTTATCCGTAATTGCCGCTTAATCCCGGGTTTCTTGCACCATACAGAATTTTGACTGTTTCTACCAGGGTTGGGAGAGCTATGCCTGCGTTCGTTACCGACTGAAAAATAACTAACAGGCCTCTTCGGGAAAACTGAATGCTCGGTGAATCTGAATTTTTGTTAAAGAAATCCAAAGTTTCTAAGTCTATAAAAACACTTTATTTACAATACCCTTTATAATGTGGGTCCGAAGAATGCTCGTTTTATTGTGAGCCCGATTCTGGTCCGTTCGATCTGAACGTTTTTTGGTTGTGAGGCGAGGTTTTTCCATTCACATCTATTTAAGCTTGATGCCCGAAGCGCCAATATCCGGCCAATATCCGGTGGGATTTTCCAAACGGACCATCCTCGGTTTCACAATGACACACACATATTTTACAATACAATGGAAAATATACAGCTTTTATATACATTTACACACAATATTCTCGTTAATTATTACAATTTTTAAACACTTTTACCTTATTGATTTTATTTAAATTTATACGCGATATACCTACATTAATTTGATTTTCTAATTTTAATTGAGTTTACACATGATTACAATAATTATTTAACATGCAGCAAAGCTAACGAAAACGAAAAGACATTTTCTGCAACTGAAAGTCGCTCTGTAGTAAACGCGATAGGAGCGAGTAAGGGAACGGTATTATTACAAACGGTGAGAGCCATAGCTAGTAATTCCGAAAAACAAGATGTCACGTTAGAAATTAGGGGCTGTTAGACCCAGGCGCGATGACCAGTTTTATAGAAGAAAGGGTAGCCCATAAATTAAATTTACCAGTAATTGGGGAGCAAGTAGTCGAGGTGTACCATTTCGGACGCCCAGACCCAGTTTCTGAAAAACATAGGGAGCTAAAATTAATTCACCAAAACACTAGAGACCGCCATAAAACAATTGAAATAATAGCAATCGAGGTGCCGTACCTTTGTAAATCTCTAACCTCAGTAAACAGCTCTGAGATTGATGATTTCGTCGAAACAAAGGGGTCGCATTTAGCTGACAAACATACGAAGGGTGAACCCGAAAACTCTGACATTCTATTTTTGCTAGGAGGGGATTATTATTACGAAATGTATCAAAACACTATTCAAAGGTTCGATAATAGCAAATTGGTAGCGATAAAAACACTTTTCGGGTGGGCCCTACAGAGACCAACTGACGCTGACAATAGTGAAATTAAAAATAATTGCACGATCATTAGTATGGGAGTTAGCGTAAGGGAAATATCGGACCGACTAAAAGCATTCTGGGACCTTGAAAGTATAGGCATATTGGATGGAGACCCAATTAAAAGCATCACGGAAAATGATGAAGAAATCATTAGAAATTTCGAAAGGGACATTAAATTCAATGAGGGGAGGTATCAAGTGTGTTTCCCTTGGAAAACTGACAAGAGCATTTTACCAAATAATCTAGGTATAGCCACCAAACGAATGGACTGGCTGGTGACCAAATTTCAAAGGGACCCTCAATTGTTTAAGTAGTATAAAGGGGTCATGGATGAACAAATGAAGCTAGGAATAATAGAAGTAGTTCCCCCGGGGGATGAAGGGGGTCCTGGGACTTACTACCTTCCACATCGTGCGGTAAAAAGAGAGCACGTGGAAACCACGAAAATTCGAGTGCTCTGCGACGGGACGTCCCACGCGAAGGGGGTCCACTCGCTCAATGAATGTTTGTCCGCAGGCCCTAATCTGAACCCGGACTTACTTCTTTTATTGATCAAATTTAGAAAAAATAATGTCGCCATAGTAGCAGACATCGAAAAGGCCTTCTCACAGGTTGGGTTCACAGAGTCAGAAACAGACCATGTCAGATTTTTATGGGTTAAAACTTAACGAGGAAAACGGAAAAATAAACCCCCACAATTTTACGGTGATGCGCGTAGCTCGCTTTCCTTTTGGAATAAATTCGTCCCCGTTTTTATTGGGGCAACTATCAAACACCACATACATAACATCGCAAACGCGAATACAAAGGTGGTTGAAATTTTAGACAACTCCGTTTATGTAGATGACCTTGGTACTGGGGAACAGAACGCCCAAAAGGCTTTCGAATTATCACTCGGGATACATGATTTAATATCCGGCGCAAACATGCGTTTCCGGAAATGGAAAACAAATTCCCCGAGCTAAGAACTATGTGGGAAAACTATGATAAGTCATCGGGATGAAAAGAAGTTTTTGAGGGTGTAAAGGGCCCTGACAAATTAAAATTTTGGGGGTAAAGTGGGATACAGGAACCGATTCTACCATTAGAAAGAATAAAAGAAGCGCCTCCTTTTCAAGTAACAGCCATCGACTTTGCTGGGACGCTATACATTAAACCGGGGGAAGACAGATTAAAATGTTACATTTGCTTATTTACCTGAGGGTGCTGCATTTAGAACTGGCGCAGTCTATGTCTACGGAGGATTTCCTTCTAGCATTCAGACGTATGGTAGGCAGAAGAGGCCTACCGCGTACAATTTTTAGTGACAATGCACTTACTTTTAAGCGCGGGGACCAAGACCTTCGCTCAATTTGGAAAAATTTAAAAACAAATCAATTGAAAGAATTTTTCGGACAAAGGGGAATATCTTGGCAATATATTGTAGAACGCGGAAGCTGGTGGGGTGGAACGTGGGAAATAATGGTCAAATCAACGAAAACTATTTTAAAAAGGGCGTTGGGCCAAACTACCCTAAACCTTTCTGAAATGGAAACAGTGTTAATTGAAACTGAAGCCGCAATAAATTCCCGCCCCATTAGTTATGTATATAGTGATGCCAAAGAACCTTACCCCATTACACCCGCCCATTTTTAACTGGAAATAGGCTTACGTGCGTGCCACCGCACAAAATAGCGGATTTTAGACTACCAGCTACTAGAGCCGAAATGGCAAAAAGACTAGCTTGCCGTCAATCATTGACCGACCAGTTATTTAAAAAATGGAAAACCGCATACTTGGTAAATTTAAGATCGGCACACCACAATTGCGCTCCAAACAAAGACTCCAAACTAAAATTAAATGACGTGGTATTGATCCACCAAGACAATTTAGGTATAATTACCGAATTAAAAGAAGGTCGAGACGGCAAGATTAGATCTTGTGAACTTAGAACGAGTAACGGGAACGTCATAAGACGTCCCGTACAACTTTTGTATAATTTAGAAATAAGTAATGACTAGAAAACTACAACCTTTTTTTTATTGTATAACTTAGAAATTGAATGGATTGTAATGTGATTAATATTGTAGCGATTAAGAAATATGTTGTAAAAATTTCGTTGTATCAAGTTGAAGTTGTTTGTATTGTAACTGTTTATAAATTTACATTGTGTAAAAAGAATCTTTAAGCTAATACTTGGAAGGTATTAGGGGGGAGTGTTGAATCTTTTTACGGACCACCCCACTCCTATTTTTGTACCAAAATCTAACAATGTAAAAGGGAGGAGAACACCAGATATTGGTATGACACCGCCAAAATTTTCCAGCGAGCTCTGGTATTTCCACTTATTGAAAGCCTATTGTAAATGCAGGTGGTCATCACCAATATCCTGCTCTCCTCCTTTCCTCGGTAGGAATGTAAACAGAAAACGTTAGATTCTATTTGGACAACGAATCCACCAGTCTCTCAAACTAAACTTTCAAACTTCAACTAAAAAATAAGAACTTTTAAAACCTTTAAACTGTGTGTGATTAATTTTTAATTATACTCAACTGCCCAGTTATTTTTCAGTCGGTAACTGAAGCAGTGTTAGCTCTCCCAAAACGAAATAAAACCTAAAATAGAGAGAACTCCAAAAATACCAGTGGGTTTTCTAAGTCCCTGGAAGGCTCCATTCTGTATAGGAGTCAAGAAGTTTCAGATAGAATAACTGAATACATTAAGGAATTGGAAGATAACCTCGTATGTCATACTACAGAAGCTGCGGGAAGTGTAAAGGGTCCACAGCCGATAGATATTTCCATAGATCATACCATAGAGTCAACTGAAAATATGCTAATATCTCGAGATGATTTGGAAAATAAAACTGATAAAAATAATACCGGGCATTGGCCAAGCAATGCTGTAGTATACGAAACTTAATGGATGTTTTTGAATACAAAGATGTAATTGCCAGTATTGACGAACTAAAGAGAGGCAAAGCAGCTGGTAGCGATGGAATACATGCGGAGTGTCTGAAGGCTTTGGGAACAAAGGCCAGGTTTATGCTGTGTGAAATATTGAACGAAATTAGAGTATCGGGTAATATCCCCGACTCATGGAAAGGAGCCCGGGTAACCTTGTTATTTAAAGGAAAATAAGAAGATGAGAGGGATATGTCAGCGTATAGACTTATAGCAGTTACATCTGTGGTATATAAGCTATACACTATGTTATTGAAATCAAAACTGTCTAATTGTTTTAAAGAAAATAAGATTCTGAATGAGGTCCAGAGTGGGTTTCGTCCTAAAAGACGCATAGGCGATCATCTGTTCATAAAAACGCCACTGATAGAAATTTCTGCCACTATGAACAAGAGGCTGGAGATGGCATTTCTATATACAAACAAAGCGTATGACAGGGTAGACAGAACTAAATTAGGGGACTGCATGCGACGGAGGGACATTCCAGAACCCTTGGTAAACTATATTTCGGCACTATATGAATCTTGTCTCTACACCTATAAAATTGATTCAATAATTAGTAATTACGCCTTTAGTGGAGAGTCCAGTGGGACTAAGGCAAGGATGTCCCTTATCTCCGGTTCTTTTTTTAATATTCCTCGACGATCTAGCAAGAGACCTCACTGATCTAGGAGTTGGGGTGAATTTGGATTCTAATATCTCTGGACCTGGAGTGCCTTTTTCTGTCTCATGTTTATTCTATACTGAACGCAATACGCAAAAGATGATAGATGTATGTACAGCTTATTCAAAAAAATCTGGGTTATGGCGGAGAGACATCACTACACTGACTCTCCAACCAGCTCCCATAGCATTAGTCACAAGTTTCAAATATTTAGGTGTTACATTTACCTCTTCCGGGTTGGAAATGGAATCATTAGTACTCCAACGGTGCAATAAGCTACGGTGGGCAGTAAGAAACCATTTTAATCGGTCATATAATACATATTCAGTTGGCCGCCTTTTGTGGAAATATATAGCCATCCCAGCATTAACCTATGGAAATGAGGTTCTATGTTTTTCGTCACAGGACCCTTGAGGTATTGGAAAGGACGCAATACGAGGTGGGCAAAACAGCCATAAATGCAAAGGTGGCCGTTCAGGAGGAGTTAGGATGGTCTCTAATGGTCCAAAGAGAAGCACGTAGCACATGTTATCTCGGACGGCTGAAATTTCTACCTACAACAAGCCTACCTAAAATGATCTTTGAATATATCAGGATGAATGGCTATAATACCGTTTGGACCAAGAGAATTGCTCATTTCGATAGAGAGTACGGCATTAAGACGGAGAGAGCTAAGCACTACGTGTAAAGACTGGGCAAAAACTGTTACCAGTAAGGCAAATACCCACGCTGAGGCCAAATGGATAGTCGAAGTCAAAAAGAAAAAGAGTCTCTGTTTTTATAGAAACAAAAATAAGCCAAAATATGAAGACTGCTCTTCCCAGCAATGACAAGCACTCTCATGACCGGTGCTAGACAGTCTGAGTTAGTGGGTTTTTCCCCTCAATGTCGCTTGTATGTAGCTAGTGTGGAAGATACACGACATGTATTCCTAGAATATCCGGGAACATATAAAGACGACTTCAGAGAATGGCGACTAAAGAACATATCTACGCCATAGCAGGACTTATTAGGGCTAAATCCAATGGTCGGTTGGGAACGTAGTGTGATAATACAAATTATCACCTTCTGAAAATCCAAAAAGAGAGAGTTTCGACTACAAAAGTAATCCCTCTTATTGTAAATGACCTTGTTATAAGGGCTATACGAACTTGTTATAATGAATAACTGTGATACTGCGATTACTTTGGTGATTCTGCGATGAATTCTGTGATATTGCGATGAATTCTGTGATATTGCGATTAACTCTGTGATATTGAGATTAACTCGATCGCACTTCAGTATTTCACTAGCTTTGTACACAATATCTCCTCGCCTACAGCTATAGAGACTTGGCACTCCGTATCTTTGGCCATGGCCGCCATTGTGGTCATATTTTTCTCCCCACGATAAAAACTATTGAAAAAAACTGTGACGTAGAACTGCCCAGTCACTATTGCATTGCATTTCATTTCATTATTATAATTAATTATTATATTGCATTGTATTTAATTTCATAATTATACTTAATTATTCTATTGCATTGTATTTAATTTCATAATTATACTTAATTATTCTATTGCATTGTATTTAATTTCATATTTATAATTAATGATTATATTGCATTGCATTTAATTTCATTATTATAATTAACTATCATATTGCATTGTATTTAATTTCATAATTATAATTAATTATTATATTGCATTGTATTGAATTTAATTATTATAATTATTTATTATATTGCATTGTATTTCATTTCATTATTATAATTAATTATTATATTGCATTGTATTTCATTTCATTATTATAATTAATTATTATATTGCATTGTATTCCATTTCATTATTATAATGAATTATAATATTGCATTGTATTGAATTTAATTATTATAATTAATTATTATATTGCATTGTATTTCATTTCATTATTATAATTAATTATTATATTGCATTGAATTGCATTTCATTATTATAATTAATTATTATATTGCATTGTATTGCATTGTATTGCATTTCATTATTATAATTAATTATTATATTGCATTGTATTTCATTTCATTATTATAATTAATTATTATATTGCATTGTATTGCATTTCATTATTATAATTAATTATTATATTGCATTGTACTTCATTTCATTATTATAATTAATTATTATATTGCATTGTAATTCCCTACTTTATAATTTAGCGGATATAAGGCCTAACTGCCTTTCCATCTCATTGCACTTAATCTCGTCGACTTTTATATTTTCTTACAAAATCTGTTATTTTAATGGTACTTTTTCATGTATTTTTCTCCCTCTATATTTATGTTGTTAATAAATAAATAAATAAATAAAAGGACAAACTTTAAGACTTATAGTTTTAGATTTATAAATAAAAGGTCAAACTTTAAGACTTATAGTTATAGATGCCATATTTATAATTTACTATCCAAGTTTGTTTTAGGAACTAATTTAATACAATAATTTATGAAAATATATAAAGTTAAACGTAATTTTTTCATTACATTCAATTTTAAGTCAAATTTAACAAAAACGCAACACCGGGGAGTGGTTTAATATTATCTAGCGGTTTTTATTCCGTCTTTCGTTCACAAGCCTTAATTAGTGGAATTCCGTTACACAAAATGAAAGATACAATCGAGATCACAATTCCGACAGACCAAATAATGAAAACTATCCTAAGCGTGAATAGATCTAATGGTCTGGGTGGAGGTAATGTAGAATCTACTTTCAAAAAAAAGTTTTTGAAATTTGTTTCTTTCTTGATTAACAATGGTTTCAATTGGCAGGTCTCGAATAACCTGACAGTCCTGAAAATAATAAAGTAAAATCTTTAGTATTTATTGAAAGCCATTTACTATTTTTCATATTTGATAAACATACTGGACGTCAATTTCAAATAAAATACGTTTTGGAACTCGTTTGCTGAAAGCCAGGTTTTGGGTTTTAAACTTGTACACTTCTTTTCCCATGTATATCTTTAAATGATTAAACTTCAGTTTATTTTTTCTGGCAATGTTGATAGCAAAAGTTTCAGTTTCGAAAATGACACCCCTTCCACTGAGAAACACGTCAGACTCGATAAACTTCATTTTGTCTGCTGAATTCATGGTATTGATTTCGTTTGCAATTTGTGCATAACGGTTCGGGTATTTTTCCTATTGAGAGTAAACATGTAAATATGGCTTTTTCCATTCGTGTTCTGAAGCGATATTTCGAATAAAAAGACTGGAATAAATGTATAATGTAACAAATCTTTATTTTTAATATTTTATCTAATCCCTAACATAATTGTTCAAAGAGATGATAAAAAAAATTATTATACGAATATCTCTGATTGCCCGTTCAGTTTCCAATAAACAAAAGAAGGTATTTACCTGAAGTAATCGATTATAAAATTTGTTCTTTAAAAAAGGTAATAGATTTCTGTTTGAAAATAAGTCATCGATGGAATTGACCTACGATGACTTCAGTGACAAGACATAACTTTTGATATTACCCGAATACGCTTTGATAAGAACGTTCGATGACAGTATCCAACTTATTAACAACAGTTGAGCAGATAAGGTGTTTGGAGTGAAAAATCTGTCTAAAAGATCAAAATGATTGGTATTATTGTTCCTTTATTGAAATTTTTGCATTGATATCCATTACGAAGATGGAAGATGAAATTTTAAAAGCATTATACTTAAATTAGTTCAGATCGAAAATCAACTTATGTTCCCTTATTTCAGTCAGTGACCCCGCAAGTATTATGGACCGAGGGAAGGATCCAAATTACTTTTAAGTGAAAAAAGCTAAATAAATCTAGGGTCGTTGGATACTTGATTCAATATTTTACAAGATTCTCGTGATTTGAGCATTCGAATAGCCCACACCTAATAATAAAATTTTGGTAGTACTATTTCCCCAATTTTGGTTTAAATGATTCCGTTTTCATATATAGCATATATTTCGATATTCATTAAAAAAATTAAGTGTAGTGTACGTTTTTCACTTTCCGTTACTAAAATTTTCCCCTTTGAATATTTTTAATCCTGCACTAGCTACACCTCATAGAAGTTAATAATTAGCTGGGCAGAAGTCTTCTGACTAAATAAGCATAAGACCTCACTTGTCCGTTATGCACTTAATTAAGTTAGTAATAATCAGGTAGGCTCAAGTCATCTATCGACGTTTAATGCCACTAAATCAGGTAATGTTATCTATTTTGGTCCATAAAAATCAAATGCACAAAACTTGGATAGATGTTAAGGTTAATGTAGGTTTTTCCTATTAACGTTACCTGATAGTCCCTAAATATATATTATCTAATTTTAAATAAAAGAGATTGGATAGAATATTTTTATCAAGCTGAATTAAATAAGTGATTCAAAATGATATATTCGATCTAATAACAAGTATTATGGAATTGAACATAATTATTTGATCCTAATATAATTGTATTCAAACTGGATGTGTCTTGATTAAAGTTACTGGATCAAATTATTTTCTTTGGGGATGTAAAATGACGCTTTTCAAAATTTGGGACGGATTAGTCGATTTTGTATATTTTGGCGTTTTTAGAAATTGGACACGTAACTTGAAAAATCCTAAAGGGAATTTATTGAATGGGCAACTGTTTTGCCATGTCAACGAAAAATGTTTTTGATAACAAAAAATTGAAATTTTCCCCATTTGAAATAACATGAGATTCTGACCGATTCCAATTTATGTATATATTATTCCAATATTTCACAAATAATCTATTTCAATCAATTATAATCGTTTTTGATCAAATTTACTGCTTTTGATCAATTTAATTTTTTTTTAAATTTGAAATAATTTATTTCAAACAATTTTGAAATATTATTTCAATGTTTGTTGGGCTAGGGGGGAGGGGGGCTAGGAATCGGACAGAATCCCATGTTTTTTTTCAATGGGAAAATTTCAATTTTTTGTTGTCAAAACATTTTTCGTTGCCATGGCAAAACGGTTTCCTATTGAATAAATTCCCTTTAGAATTTGCAAGTTACTTGAAGGTCTACCAATCCCCCGAGTTTGAACAAAATTGGTGGGTTACACTTCGGGATGTCTCCTTGTAAGTTAAGTTTAAGACCCCATTACTAAAAATAGCGCCAAGTTGGACATTTCAGAGAGCATTACCAAAACAGGATTACATAGGACAAATGCTTTGTACTCTCAACAGCAATTTACTTCACTCATGAATTTTAATCTCGAAAACAAATTTCCCACTTCGTGAGAAAGGATGTGCAGGCTATTAAAAATATAAAACTTTTAAGTTGATTTAAGCTCAATTTTTCTATGGTCATACGGCGCAAAAGTCCCCTTTTTTTAGAAAAATTCGGGGAAAACAAAACCCCGTTAATCATTGCGGGGAGAAGGAATGAGTAATTTACCCAAAGTGACGTCACACGCTAGGTTCGAACTCGCTATCTCTAGCTGCAAGGCGCAATTGATTACTATTCCGCCACAACACAATTGAGCGTGTTATATGATGGCAAGCGGCTTACGGTGTTATCTATTACAACATCAACAATTTCAATGCCATATGCTGAGCTCTCAAGGAATTGACTCCGATTAAATAACTTGATCAAACCATGAAAACATAGCCATGAAGTAGTATGACGATAGAGTTTGATGTCTGTTTACATTACCCAGTAAGACCCGTCAGACCCATCAGCAACTTTGAACTTTACAAACTGTAACTTTCAACATTTGGCAGCGCATATGTCGACCGGCTTACGTTCATGGCAATGGTTTGAAACTGCGATCGCTAAGAGAAGCCTAGAAATTTTAGTATTGAAACATAACTGCGATAAAACCCATTCTTATCATGATGCTAGCCTGGAACATCTTGGTTAATAGCCTTAACGATACTAAAAAATAATCGGCAATCAATTAGCTAATCGTAAAACAATAACTTTCCTTGAATTAGAGAATAATAGTAATAATAATAATCAGCTAGGCTAATACCCAAGGCACCACCTTAGGCCTAAGTCATTAAGCGACTTTTAAAGCCATTCGACACCACAATTGATTGTATAAGAGCTCGTAAGATTCTCAACGAACCAATTCAACATTGAATTGACTTCCTTTACTATATTTTGAAAAACCAACTTGTTTAATAGGAACTAAAGTGACGGATCAGAACTTAAACCATCCATCTACACTACTTTACATTAAACGAACGGTCGACCATCGTGCGAAAGAATTCATAGTGTTTTAATTATTTACTAATTGAGCCTCAGTGCAATTAATACAATTCTGAACATAGTAAAAAATGTAACAGAATTCATAACACATCTTGATTCTGAAAAGAATGAAATATCAAATACAAAACAATATCTGGTATTCTTTTAAAATAATTTCGGGAACAGGTGATCAAATTTATCTAGCCCGAGTGTTACTTAACTTGCTCAAGATCTCAAGCCCGTTTTATAACGAAACGAACTCGTTTTAGCGTTTCTGTTGGCGGAAATGGGGCATTCCTGGCAGTAGCGTAGCCAGGATTTTGTTTCGGGGGGGGGGGGGGGCACACCATTGAAAAAAAAGTAAAAAAATTAAATATTTGTACGTACGACCATACGTTTCCCTGTGCCCCCCCCCTGGCTACGCCACTGATTCCTGGTGAACACATCCCGAAACCGTGTTATTTATAATATTTGATATCAATAACACAACAGAGGTTATAGTCGGAGCAATAATTCTGAAGTTGGTCACGGACAATCTACTGAATAGTTCCCTCGACCCAAGAAATTTCTTGAGTTGTAAGGGCTTGAAACTAGCAGATCCAATGTCTTATATCGTTAGACTTGATTAAATGATTCTACGCAACGTTGGAAAACGGTCATAGAGATTCGAGTTTCAGAAATTCGGCAAAATAATCTTTGATGTCATGGATTTGAACTACAAAAGTACTTCACCAACATAAGAACAAAAATACGATTATGGCTGAACAAATTAAATGTGTAATTAAAGAAAATTAGATCCTTGCCTTTAAAACTCATTGTTAAATGAACTTAAAATTTGTGATGAAATAGTCCTCACGATGCAAAAGAATTCACTTTACTGAATACGTTCTGCGGATTATCTTCAATAAGTACATTGCAGTCACTAGATCACTCTCAAGTGAAAAGGTCTTGTCTTATGAGATTTCAGTTGATTAAATCGGCTGGTAAACAAATAAAATCCCCCCACAAGCACATTTCAAACGTTGAATCAATATCTTGATTGAAATGCTTTGGTGTTTGATTTCGCTTTTCAAATCCACCGTAAAATACACTCAGCAATTTTCCGACGCAAACGCAAACTAATGGATCTTCTAAATCTATATGAATGGGGAATCATTTTCACGCTGCGGGTAACCGACATTAGTTCTAAAAAACGCCTTCCTTTTTTCAGATGTATGTACTCAAGAAGCAGTCTCTGAAAATTAGAGTTAGTATAGCCCCGCGCAGTGGCGGCTTAAGAAGGCTGGGTCCCCGGGGCGGCGGCAGTATTTTATGACACCCCCCAGGACCGTGCAGACGTTTTCACGGGTCCGTCTTCTTCAAGTTTAATCGTTCTGATTTGCACCCCCCCCTCAAGCTTCTCCGAAGGCACCCCCTACTACCCTGGTACCCGGGGCGGACCGCCCCCCGCCCCCCCTCCCCCTTAGGCCACCACTGGCCCCGCGTGGTATGAAGGCATGAAACCACCGTCCTTTGCATTGTAACCCCGCCACCTGAATTAAAGGCATTAAAATTCGCTTGATGACTTGGGTAAAAGGTGGTGCCATGGGTATTAGCCTAGCTGATGATTATTAGTCCCTCCTCCGGTCGAACTTAAATTAATCACTTTATCAACTAACAATGCATATTCTTATTTTTTCAAGACGGTACTTACAATTTAAGAGCAAGGATGAAACGTAGCACCAAAAATACACCGTGGATTTTGTCTCTCGATTTCGGGCTCCATGTGGCGGAACTATTCCTTTAAAATATTGGGAAATAATCGCCACCAGCAATACCGACAGAACCAAAGCTAGTAACACTTCGTTAGAAAAACCGTTGAATGAAAATTTATCAATTGGTGATTTGCATTCTTCATCGTAAGTTATTGGGACTTCGCTTTCTACCAGAACAGGTGGAGAAAAGTGAACAGTGTTTACGTCTTCAGGATTTGGTTGAAAGATTTGCATCGCATGGTCAATCAACTAGAAATGAACACAGACGTGCATTTATAGTACTGACAATAGAGTAATTACCATTTAAACCTAGGGCTGATTTATATTGTCTGGAATAAAACCGTTTTCCATTTACCATCGTTAGTGTGATCTCAATAAGGAATAGAATCTGAAATGTAATTTTAAAACACTCAGAATGGAAGAAAATTTATATAAGTTTGAATAATTCTACAGCAGAGACCGAGAGGCTGATCTCTCCCCGTAATCGGTGTACAAGCTTGTAGTTTTGACTGCACTAAAATGATTACGTAAGTGAGTACAGATTTAACACTTCCAAAGGCTGTACTCATTTTCAAATTTATGTAATCGGTGTACAGATTTTCAGAGAGTGGCTAGTCCCTCGGCAGAGACTACATCGTATTAAGTCTGCAATACCAAATTTATTATGTATAGGTATATTTAAGTTTAATGAATATTCCCCAAATAATATGAATTAATTTCATATTTACATATTTCCCAGCAAAATTAATTTTAATTTTTTACCCAACTATTCACTTTCCTAGAACTTAATCTTCAAACTTTGGTTTCTCTTTTCAACCGTTATGAATCTGCGGGCAGGGCAGGAAAGTATCCAATTTGGGGTTTGCTCCTTCTATTTTACATTCTCAGAGGCGCATACGCAGAAGGCAGATTTTATCCTGCATCAGGACTTTCGTTGCGTTTAAACGAAAAGAGTTCTTTATTAGTAATTATTCATACTTGACAGTGATAATAATAATGTCTTTGACGTTGTTTGATAAAAGAGTTTTTAGCTTTAGTTTTCGTAGAGCACGATATTTTTCGCCTTTTGAGCGACTCAAGGTAGCTGGCCTCGGCCCAAATTTTCCATAAGGTAGGTTTGGACTGTGTCGCCGTCTTTTGGCTATTACTAAAAATTATAAAAACCATTTATTTTTCCAGATAAATTTCACTGTTAATTCACTGTAAAAGTCCACAGATGTCAGGCGGTGTTGTTTTCTAGCTAATTTGAAAGGTAAGTTAAAATACATACACCATTTAAATCAGGCTTCTTTCCGATTCCTTCGGAATTACCAAATGTACCAGATATCGGTATGTAGTTAAATCTGCAATTTTCAATTATAATATTTCAAAGGATATATAAATTTCATACCTTAAATTATTATCGTTATAGCAAAATACTACTTTTATACTTTTTATATTATCAAAACTTCATAGCGACAAGAGAGCAACAAACAAAGCACCCCACACATGGAGAACGCAACCCGTCAAAAGTCGCGCATTTTCTTGCGTACAGTTTTCATTGTATAGACGCTTTAGGGGAAAATCTGGAAATTTAAAAGGCTCGTCCAAGGAAATTTGTACACAACACTGTGTTATTGTGTTTAAAGACTAGCCGCGTTCTCCTTGTGTTTGTTGATAAAGATAAAAAATGTTCTAGTGTTGTAAGTCGGAAAATTTTCCGCGGAAAATGACCGAGGCCTTTTTACGGAAAATTTTCCGTATTTTTCCGAAAAAAATAAAAAAAAGTTTTCATTCCATGATTAGTCTAATATATTGTTTGCTAATTGAAATAAAGCGGTATTTTCGCCTCATTTTTTTGAATCTGAAAGTAAAACTAAACCTCTAGACTAGTTTAAACTGATTAACAATGTAACGCTATTAATGTTTTGTAGTATGTTTACTGATATTAGACATTTTATATCGATAAAAAGTTAAAAACAATAAAAACCCTTAAAAGGTAATTTATGTTTCAAATTTTCATTTTTCCGATTTTCGGAAAATTTTCCGGAAACTTTTCTAGAAAATTTTCCGCATTTTATTTTTCCCGAAAATTAACAACACTAAAATGTTCACATGACGTTTTCAAACGAATTGTGACAAAATATAAACAATGGCTTCCAATACGGGGTGTTTGATTTTGCACGGACAGGGCATTTTTCTCAAATGCTCTAATAGGTAAAATGTTTTAATTTCACGGTAAATTTGGGAAATTTTCAATTTCTGAATTTCAAAAATAACAAGATTTTCATACTTTTCCATCATTATTTTTGGAGCGGTATTTAATAGATGCCAACTTTGAATGATAAAGTTGTAGAGCATTCTTAATTCGGTTTAAAAGAACAATATGAGTTGGGGAAAAACAATAGCAATGTTCGAAAATGCAAAACAAAGGGTCGGTTTTTAATGTGGTTTAGATTTAGATGTCATAAGACATAATTACAATTAACCTATGGCTATTAAAAGGTAGACACTCATAATTACGCGATCGGGGTATTCCTTGATCTTAAAAAGGCAACGACTTCTGGCGAAATTAGCAATAATGGGACTTAGAGGTAGAGCCTATGATTGGCCGAAGTCTTATTTAAAAACAGAACCTGCCAAACAAAATTAAAATGGATTGATCTCCTCTAAAAAATTAACTACACAAGGCGTACCTCAAGGTTCAATTCTATGCCCCCTTCTGTTTAATATATATATATAAATGATATAACGTCAACTGATCTATCCAAATCCATTACGCTTTACGCAGATGATACCCTGGTATTATTCGGGGGTCCGAATCTCAACGAAGTAGTTTATAAAATAAATCAGCAAGTAGACAAAAATAAAACTTGGTTAATCAATAATTTCCTAAAACTAAACGAGGATCAATCTGTCTATATTATATTTTTAAATAAAAACAAACAAAGGGTTAATGAATACGAGATTAAAATAGGAGATAATTTGTTTAAAGAAGTTAACTCGTATAAATATCTAGGTCTTTGGTTCGAAACTTCGACCCCCGACCCTCGTGGAATACGCACACTGATAGCGTAGCAAAAACACTTTCCTCCAATATATACCTAATGAATCGTAGCCGAGCTATTTTGAAATATCTATTACAATTGTACTACAGTCTTGTATACCCTCATCTTTATTTTTGCTTTTTTATTTGGGGAAACACATATTATGAATCTAATTCGTTAATTTAAGCTTCAAAAGCGGAGTAATTATCGAAAATAAAAATTGCCACGATCATACTTCTCTACTATTAAAATCATTAAACCTACTCACAGTATACCAAATTTTTAATTACTGTTGTTTAATTTTTATTTATAAATCACTAGTAATAAACATGTATAACCCTTTTAAATTCAGTGCTCTATCGAAATATTTTACGCGAAATAATTACATCTTAGAAGTTCCCTTTGCCAGTACCGAATTAAAACAAAACTCAATCTTCTGTAAATCAGCCGTTTTATTTAACACCCTTAATAAACCCACATCACCAGGTTTGCCATTCTTTAAAAAACATGTCCGAACTTATTTGTACAGTTTGTAGTTTTTGGTACTTTATTTCTAAATGTAAATAGTTATTTTTTTCCCTTTTTTTTGTGAAAACCATGTATTAAATCTGTAACTTTGTTTAAAAACGCATCGGCGTGGCCTAAAAGTTGTTTCGCAACTTGGCCATATTACAGTCTCCTCTAATTGCCAATAAACCAATTTTTATTATTTTTATTATTACTTGTTTTTTATAATCGTTTGATTCATCTTGCGTTTTGAGGTCTTGTTTTACAAAAAAATGTTAGGAATTGAGTTGAATTCATAAGTAAATCGGTTTATTTGCTTGAGAAATATTTTAAATACGTCATACTTACGTAACATTTTTCAAACTGAGTAAGATGAATTGGTCCACAGTTACGATGGTGCTTTTCCAATGAAACTTACCACTTATGAACTTTTTATATAACTTCTTCGTTAGATCTTTCTGCAATAGTGAAAATAGTAAAACTACCGAAAAAATGGTATGTTATAAATGTTACATTTAGAATAGCTCACTACGTCAACAAAAACTGGCGCGTGCCTTAAATTATCAGAAGGAAGCCCAATCTGAGCTCCTCCACCGCACCCCGAACACTTTTACTATATTTAAACATTAAAGCTAACTTGATATTTTATCTATATAACTGGAAAATAGACAGGAACTTTGTGCTTAGCGGTAAGTTTTATTTTAGAAACTGATTTGAGAAACCATACCTTCTCTACGGTGATGTTAAATACATATGAAGAGTCCTGGTCCATTGATTAAATCAAATGATGCGATAATAAAAATCCGTTTTCAGAAATGAAACAAATTTTTACATTTGTTATATAACTTGCAATGCGTGTTAAAACTTAAGGGTTAACCGTTTGGTAAAACTCTGCACAGGGTTTATAGGCCTAAGTAAATAGCTTTCATATGGTTATGCTAAATCTGTAATCAGCTTTGTAATCACTTCACAAAGCTACAGGCTTGAGCATTAGTTACAGGAGGTTATCAGCACCTCGTTTAAAACCTTTCTTTGAATGCATTCTGGAATCGGAGGATCGTCTGTATATTAATTTTCCTAGTTGTTCTTTTTCGATGTCGAATGCAAATCGATAGCAAATAGACCTGTATCCCTAGAGATCGTTCTTCTATACGGGAGCTTTCGAGTTAAGATTAAATAATTGGACGCACTTCCGTTAGCTTGTGTCCTATCACAAAGATTTAATAACACCCTTTTATGGTAAACTCTGGCATTTCTTTCTTATTTTTAGAAGTGGGCTCGTGCTTGTTCAAAAAACATTCATTGAAGAAACAGTTAGGTTTCCCTATGACAAAATTTATATTTTGTAGAAAAACAGCAATTTAAAACTAAAGAAGCTTTCCAATAACAATTTTGACAAATTCTGGGACACTCTTCCTAAATTAGTTAATAACAATGGAACATGACCATCAAAGTCTAATGGAAATTTATTATACAATAACAAGTATTTCTTTTCATAGATTTTTTTGCCCCAAAACGTGAGTGCTACCATTGCAGCCATAACCACTCACTTGGCAATGATTTCAGGTGGTTATTTTGTAAAAATCCTTCCAACAGAAGCCGAATTGGTGGAGAATGAAATGTACGATAATTTAAAGTCAATAAAAACCACCTATAGACCATAATTAACTTTAACTGGTCGTACATTTCATTCTCCACCAAAATCCCCCTATTCGGCGTTTTGAAATTTTTCATGTTCAGGCTTACCTTTTCTTTCGGTTTAGTCACCTAGCCAGATTCCGTGCGTGGTACTGATGAGCTTCAAATAGGGCGAAACCGGTCAACCGCTGGAAATTCTGTCTATTTGGTCCGAGTTTCGCGTTTTAAATTTTTCCTCGAAGTCTTATTGGTCTGAGTATTTCGTACGTTTTATCATTACTTTTAATTTGTTCTGGTTAAGCTTTTTATGACCCCTTTTATTATGGATGTTTCTACCATTTCGCGTATTTTAACTACTACATCAAAATCAACTTGCAGATGAGAAGAGTGTACGGACTTAGAAGAAAAACTCCTGACAGTGTTTGCTAAATTTTTTACTTATCTTATATGAAACAATACAATTTTAAGTAGCTTTAAATAGAAACACTAAAACCGTGTCATATAGTACCACCTTAATTTATACCGTCACACAGTTGATAATCATTGCACACATGAAGTGCCAATATCGATCAAATCCGAAAAGTTCTAAATTATCGCAAACAAATCATAAGCGTTAGGTCCTTCAAAAACGATCAGATCATGGTAAATATCATTCACATTTAAGTGCATGTGCAAATGTTTTATGGACAGAAAAACAACACTTTAAGACTTGCAAAAAAATCGATATTATTATAGCAAAATAACTGAAATGTTAAAAAATTATAAAATTTGTCGACACCACTTACTTTCCAAAAGTACTTTGTTGATTGGGAGGACAATAAATGAAACATGCGAGTGACAAGGTCATAGCTATGCGTGGTCTCCTAAAGCGTAAAAGCTTTAATTATAAGCGTTTTTGCCCTGTTGAAAAACAGCCCTTAATGGACCTTATTTAACAGAGCTAGCACGTCCAGGCATGAAAAAATAATTCGTCACGAATCGTTGAATGTTTTTCATCAAAGCGTCTATTGTTTATGAAAACTAAGAGGAAATGTACGTGTACATGTCGTTGGAAATCGAAATATGCCTGCGCGTTTTGCCAATGTTTATACCATATTTGTGTATGAAAACATACTATTATTTGTTTGCTTTAAGAGCGATATATTAAGGGAAAATATATGTAATTACCTTTTTTATTGCACTGCAATAAAACTTTATTCGTACCAGTATTTTATTAGAAATATTTGCATATGGCCTACTAGAAAGCAGGAATTTACGGAATAAATTCTTTTATTATATCCGTAATTTTATTTATGAATTATTGGTTTAAAATTGCAATAAAAAATGCTTTAAGATTTATTAAAACGGATAAGTTAAGTTGACCACATTTAATTTAATTAAAAGAGTAATTATTGACTGTATAGTCTAAATTTTTCCTTAAGTGAATGAAATGAAGATAAAGAAGTTCGCAGGATGATACCAAAATGCAAATGGTGCTTAGGAATTTTAATACTGATCTAGGAATAGTTTAAATGCCCTATTTTAAAAAAATTATAATGGTTTTTTAAACTAATTTTATAATTAAAAGTTAATTTAATATTTAAAAGACCGTTTCCATTGTATCCAATTGGAAGTAAAATTTAAAGATAGCGCAACACTAGTTGAAATTTATAAATCCCTAGCATTTTTTGCAGTCTTTCTTACAACACTTATCCCATTGTTTATAATTTCAAATCTTTATTGCATAGATATATATCTTTTACACGCTTTAATTAGTGTAATTCCGATACGCAAAAGGAAGATACAATCGAGATCACACTTCCAACCAAACAAATAATAAAAACTACTCAAAAATAATTTTTTTGAAATTGTTTCTTTCCTGATTAACAATGGCTTCAATTGGTAGGTCTAGAAGTACCTGACAGTCCTGAAAGCGTAAAGGAAATACAATAGTATTCAGTGAAAGCCAATTCCTATATTTCCTATTTGATATACATACTGGACGTCAATTGAACATAAAATTCGTTTGGAAATTTTTGCTGAAAGCTAGGTTCATTGTTTTAAAATTGTACTATTATTTGCCCAAATATATCTTGAAATGACTGAAAATTGGTTTAATTTTCTGTAAAGTTTTAGTTTCTAAAACGGTGCCCCGTCCAATTACATACACTTTCGACTCCATAAACTTAATTTCGTCTTCTGAATTCATGGGATTAAATTCGTTTTGAATTTTTTCTCCTAGTTAGAGTAAACATGTAATTAATATTGTGGTTTTTTTCATTACCTATATATTTGGCAAAGTATGTGATAAATATTTGTTCTTTTGAAAAGGTAATACATTTCTGTTCTAACAACAGTTGAACAGATAAAGTGTTTAGGAATAAAAATCTGTTTAAAAAATTAAATTTTTTGTTATTGTTTATTTATTGAGATTTTTGTATTGATATCGATTACGAATATGATGATGGATTAAATTTGAACTAAAAAGTTCGGTACATGTGAAAATTAAGGTACAGCCATGTAAACGTGCACGTGAACTCATGCCCCATCATTATCTTCAATAATAGTATTCGAATAGTTTACAAAGCCTTATAGTGAGATAAACAGGTATCGTCTCCAATGCAACACTGAGTCTACTAACATCTTTAAATCTTTTACTCATTAAGACTTAAGAAAGCACTGATACAAATAATAATAATAATCAGTTAGGCTAATACCCAAAGTAAAACATAAGGCCCAAGTCATCCAGCGACCTTTAATGTCTTTAAACAGGTGGCCGGGTACATTGCGTACGATGGTGGTGGAAAGCCATTCATGCCACGCGAGCCAGCAGGTTTTTGAAAGTTGCGGGTAGTCCTGAAAAATAGGCTGCGTCCGAAATACTGGGAGATACTGATATAGAAATCAAAACCAAAGGGAGAAATCAGCTTCGACTAAAAATTTCAAAGGGGCCCCCTTTCGGGCACGGGCACGCCCACAATTGTGGGCTCTGTGGGCCCTTCGCTACGCCACTGCCGGTTGGCCGACACGCAAATAATGTCAGGTTTAAAAAGTTCGGGTTTACCATTAGGGTGAATACCGGTGATGCGAGGCTCAAGATATTGATTAAATTCAGGTTTGTTACTAGCATTAAATAGAAAACGTAGCGTCCTATCGTGTCTGGAAATGCGATTGAAGGCAGGTTTGTAGAATATTGGAAAGGGACTCACAACGCGGACAGGCTATACAAGACTGATTAGCCGGGCTGCCAAGGAAGGATATAAATTCTTAATTTCAGGAATTTGAGATACGTTCCGGCGTCGCCTTGAGAGTATTTTTGGTTATAAGGGATAATGACACTGCGAACAATTTGGGGCAAAAGAAAAGGGTGAACGAGAACAAGTTTTCGGTTGGGCTTAAGCAGGGCCTTATTGTGGATAAAGTTTGCCGTTAGGACAAAAGGGAACACCAAGGTAAAAAATTAAGTTCGACGATGCTATACACGGAATGTCAATTTAATTACTAGAAAACACCAGGGCTAGAATCGAAGTAACTCAGCCACGGTAGGCGCGTAAGACAAGGCTTTGACTCTTGGCAGCGTTCATGGTGAGTTGGCGGGCCTCCGTATGAGGGCAGGGCGGTTCTGTTTCCCGGAATTTTGGAGTCACACCGGATCTCCGGTGCCAGCTGTGCAGGGTTACTGAGACTGCTGTGTGCCCGTCGTTTCCCTTCAGGAGCTCTCTCCAAAAGGTTTGACTCCTTACCTACGTAGGTCGGGTGTCGGCTGGAGTTGCTACAGCATCCACTCTTAATCTCACTGCTGTGTGTGAAGTGGGTAATGGTCCACCCATTGCTTCTGCTGGGGTGAGTGGCTTGCTTCAAAGGTGCGACTATCGGTAGTAGGGTACTACTACCCATGCTGGATTTGTCACCTGTCCGGGCTTGGTGGACGTTGGTGTAGGGGACTATGATGATAGACCTCCGGTGGTATTGTATCTGTTACTAGGTACACCGGGCTATAAATTCTGACACACTGGCTTCCAACCATCGGGATATTCTGGCAAAAGAACAGCTCCGAGTCCATGTCCGGATGCGTCTGTCGAAACTTTCGTGTTTCTCACTGGAACGTAAAACTTTAACACTGGTTCGCTGACCAAATCGTTCTTTATGTATTCCCACTCTTCGTCGTGTTCAGGTTGCCATTGTGGATCAACGTCTTTCTTCAAATAGCATCTGAGATTCACCGTGTTTGCCGACAGCTGTGGAATGTATACTTTCCTACAAAGTTTATTGTTCCAAGAGCTCTTTGTACATCGGCTCTATTCTGTGGCGTCGGCATGTTCGCTATAGCTTCTATTTTTAGGGGGTTTGGTCTAATTCCTTCACTGCTGATCATTTCTCCCATATACGTTATTGATGTTTGCCGAAATTCACATTTATCGGGATTCAAAGAGGCGTTTGCTTCGTCCAGTCATCTTAAAGCTTCGTATAAAGGTTCATCATGTTCAACAACTGTCTTCCCCCATACTAGGACATCATCGTGTAGCGGCCTTGGGCCTTCTGCAGTATCAAATATTTGACTGTAAGCTTTAAAGAAAATCTCTGGTGCAATTGAGATTCCAAACGGTAGCACGAGAAACAGTACCTCCCAAATGGTGTGTTGAACGTTGTTAAAGGTTGGCTTTCCACATACAACGGAATTTGGTAAAATCCGGAGGCGGCATCCAACTTTGAAAAATATTTTGCTCACACTTTCTCAGATTGGATATCTTCCTTGGTAGGTATTTTATGATGTTCACGGCAAATGTTTTGGTTTAGAATTTGAGGATCGAGATATAAACGTAAACTTTTATTTTTCTTTTCGATTATTACCAAAGGGCTAACCCAATCGGTTTGCTCGTCTATTCGTCGAATAATTTCAATTTCTACAAGACGATCTAACTTTTCTCTCAGTATACCACGCAAAGCATATGGTACTCTTCTGGTTGGTACGATAACTGGAACGGGGTCTTCCTTTAATTTGATATGACAGGTCGTTTGCAAACATCCGATTCCCTTAAATACGGTGTGATATTTTCTGGTAACTTAATTTCCTTCACTAAGGTGTCACTGTCTCTTGAGACTTCATTTACGTGTGTCACATTCTTATCACATTTAACGCCTGTGAGATATTCTGTTTCTTTTAATTTCGCTTCTTACGTGACTGCTTGTTTCGAACTGAATCCACCTGTGTTACGAATGAGTCACCTCCAGCTGATTTTTCTACGCGCTGCTCAAGTCTTAAAGGGGCCCCAAAGTTCAGTGGCAAAAAAAAAAAGGAAATTGAGCATGCTTTTTATCCCCCCCAACCCCTCACTCGGCCTTGGCAGAGGCGGGCAGAGTCAACCGTAAATTTCGCACTCTACTGACTTAATACACATTTTGCCACCGAACTTGGGAGCCCCTTTAACTTGAAGCGGCAAATTTTCCGCTGCTCGGCAAAGGTCAAACGCTCTATCTAGGGTTAAAATTCCACTTTTTTCCTTAAGGCCACAAAAAATTCGTCAACTGACTAATTGTCTTCCTTAGTTAAATTTCGGAATACCCAACGCTCGTAGCTCTCGTTCTTTTTAGGCGTACAATAGACCTCGAACTTGGCAATTACGTTCGGTTATGTTTTTGGGTTTTAAGCATCAAAAACAAAAGTGTTAAAAACATCTATCGCAGACTGACCTACTGACAGTTAACAATAAGGCCAGTAGCCGCGCCAGCAACAGATATAAAGTATATAATTTACAAATATAAAGTGTATAATTTACAAATATAAAGTATAGAATTTACAAATATAAAGTGTATAATTTACAAATATAAAGTATAGAATTTACAAATATAAAGTTTATAATTTACAAATATAAAGTATAGAATTTACAAATATAAAGTGTATAATTTACAAATATAAAGTATAGAATTTACAAATATAAAGTATAGAATTTACAAATATAAAGTATAGAATTTACAAATATAAAGTATAGAATTTACAAATATAAAGTATAGAATTTACAAATATAAAGTATAGAATTTACAAATATAAAGTATAGAATTTACAAATATAAAGTATAGAATTTACCATAAGTATCATTAACTTATGAATTTACAAATAAAGTCATTTACATATATCTTGTTATTTCCGAATTCATGGTGAATATCTTGCGCAGTCAGACCCCTTGATTTAATTATTTTATAGGCTTCCAAAAAAATAGCTTGGGTGTCATCAGTTTTACATTTCACCAGTATTATTCGACGACCTTTGTTATTAGGATTTTCAATTTGACTTATCATTGTAAAGTCATTACGAGTAAGTGATAGTCCTACGATTTCAGTTAGTTTCATTACTATATCTATTAATGACTCATTTCTGGTTTCATTGAAACCCACAACATTAAACATCGAAGATAATCGATCTTGTTCAAGGTCCTCAACCTTATTTTCTAGATTAAGGACTTTTTCCTCCCAATGAACAGTCTTCATTTGTAATTTATCTTCATCTTTTTTCATCTGAGTTATGGCGTTAGACTGGTGTTGTAATTCTTTAGTAAAATCATCTAACTTATCTGAACAAAAATTCGTGGACTCTTCAAAATCGATCAATTTTTCTTCAATTTTGTTTAATTTATCTAATTTTGTATTGATTTGAATAAGGATTGAATAGGTGTTTCTATAAAATAAAACCATAAAAATTAGTTGTACAAAATGTTTTTATCCGCGTCACGAGCTCCAGTTATTTCAGTGCTTTACTTTCACGCGAGTTTTGCACGCGGGCTTCAGATTTCGAAGAGGCTCGCGACTGCAGCGCGTGCTCTCTACGTTCAAGAGCAATAGCTACGAGACGTAGACAAAACATTGTCACATGACCTCCCATATTTTATAGAAGCACCTATTAAGACTTGTATCTCTCGTACTTTCCGGTAGTTTCATATTTTTACAAGTATCACATTTCCAGGTTGATTTTTTCATACCCAATTTCCTCAGGTTTTCTTCGGTGCGTATAGTGATGTGCATGTTGTAAGAAAAAATTCACGACAATCGCCTTTAATTTGTATAGAATCCTTGGTAATTAGTATTTCCTTTTTACAGCTCAAACAATTTTCATTTGGCATTTTTCATAAGTTATTTTCACTCACAGTGGTTTAGAAACGTAAACAGCTAAAAATTAACGCGACTCTTCGTACGCGCAACGTTTTCGGTTTTAACACAGAAATCAAAAAATGTACTTTTTTAGGAGACGATTTTTTGTGGCTGTTTTCTCCAACGGCCGAACTAAAAGACGTGGCGTCCATACCCATCCGTGAACCCAGAAATGTGGCAGCCCGACCAGTTGAAACACCCTCTGAAGTTAAGGAAATAAAGATTTTCTGGTTTGCGACAACTTGCAAAAGTCCGCCAAAGACGCACTATCAACGACAGATTCTGAACAATGGCAGAGAGCAATAGATGACGAACTATTATCCATGGAGAAACATGACATTTACGAGATGGTTCCTCCACCAAAGGGTCGAAAAGTCTACGATAACAGATGAGTTTTCCCGATTTATACATTTATAAAGCACAAAGCAAGACTTGTGGCAAAGGGCTTTACCCAAAGAGAAGGCGTCGACTATGAAGAGACCTATGCTCCAGTCACCTGTTTTGAGACTGTGATAATTTTCCTGAGAATCGTGGCCCAATAGAAACTTCATCTGAGGCAATTCGAGGTGAAGACTGCCTTTCTCTACGGACGTCTGGAAGAAGAAATTTATATATCCGACAACCCGAAAGATTCGATGATTGGAGTGGTGATTCTGGCGACTTCAAAAGAGTCTTTATTGTCTCAAACAGTCACCACGATGTTGGAATGAGAAGATAGACAAGAGTCTAAGAGACTATGGTTTCAAGTCTGTCGATGGAGACCACTGTCTTTTCAACCAAGGAAAGATTCCTGATCCTGGTCCTGTACGTTGATGACGGACTAGTTGCCGTGAAGCCCGAAAAAGAGGTTGAAGCGTTCTTTTAGTACTTCGAAAAGCAGTTCGACATCACTGCAAGTCAACCTAAGACATATCTCGGGTTGAAGATTGACTATACCGTGTATGGGTATTGGGATTCTTCGAAATGCGGCTCTTGGTACTCGACCGGATATCGAATTTGCGGTGAATCTAGCGTCACAAGCGATGTCAAATTCGACAGTTGCTGATTGGGCAGCTGTCAAACGAATTTTCCGGTATCTGAGAGGAACGTCTACCATGGGACTGTTATTCAATGTGGATGACGATACGACAATCAGTCCATACAGCGACGCTGACTACGGAGGTTGCGACAAGACAAAGCGTTCGACATCCGGAATCGCATGCCTGATGGAATCGACTCCAGTCTCTTGGGCCAGTCGAAGACAGCTCTCAGTGTCACTAGTATCAACTACGGAATCAGAGTTGGTTGCAGCTACAGAAGCAGCAAAAGACGTCGTGTGGACCGAGGCCATGAAATCAGTCATATAGGGAGTAGGTAACAAAACGCAAGAGACTGGACGGGATAACGAAGGAGAGAGGGGTTTAGAGACAACGGAAATGCAAGGTTTGAACGAAGAGACGAAAAAGTCTCGTTAAATAACGAAAAAGGGGGCGAGTCTTGTAAATTAACGAGACTTCTTCAAAAACGCGTTCCAGAGACATTTTAACGAAACAAAAAGTTTGGTTATTTAACGAGAGCTAAACGAGAGCTCAGTAGCGTTCGGAAGCGAAAACAATGAAAAAATTGCGTCGGAGTTTCTTCGAGCTAACGCGATAAATCAAGGTGTAAACTGTAATAAAATTTATTGTGATTTATAACAAACTAAACTCTTTCTCACTGAATACTTTTAATCATAAAACTCTCAAATTCAAAACATAAAACACGCGCTCTTTTTTATACGTGGCACATTTTAAAACGCTATAACTAAATTAACGTCACTGCGTGCGCGTCGAAGAGTTCTATCGAATGAAACCAACTTGTTTTTTTCGGTCACTCTCCCTTTAAGGGGGTTGGTTGGAGGGGGCGGATATTAACGTCACTGCGTGCGCGTCGAAGAGTTCTATCGAATGAAACCAACTTGTTTTTTTCGATCACTCTCCCTTTAAGGAGGTTGGTTGGAGAGGGCGGATATTAACGTCACTGCGTGCGCGTCGAAGAGTTCTATCGAATGAAATCAACTTGTTTTTTTCAGTCACTCTCCCTTTAAGGGGGTTGGTTGCAGGGGGCGGAAATTGACGTCACTGCGTGCGCGTCGAAGAGTTCTATCGAATGATCCAACTTGTTTTTTTCGATCACTCTCCCTTTAAGGGGGTTGGTTGGAGGGGGCGGATATTAACGTCACTGCGTGCGCGTCGAAGAGTTATATCGAATGAAATCAACTTGTTTTTTTCGATCACTCTCCCTTTAAGCGGGTTGGTTGGAGGGGGCGGATATTAACGTCACTGCGTGCGCGTCGAAGAGTTATATCGAATGAAACCAACTTGTTTTTTTCGATCATTCTCCCTTTAAGGGGGTTGGTTGGAGGGGGCGGAAATTAACGTCACTGCGTGCGCGTCGAAGAGTTCTATCGAATGAACCAACTTGTTTTTTCGGTCACTCTCCCTTTAAGGGGGTTGGTTGGAGGGGGCGGAAATTAACGTCACTGCGTGCGCGTCGAAGAGTTCTATCGAATGAACGAACTAGTTTTTTTCGGTCACTCTCCCTTTAAGGGGGTTGGTTGGAGGGGGCGGAAATTAACGTCACTGCGTGCGCGTCGAAGAGTTCTATCGAATGAACCAACTTGTTTTTTTCGGTCACTCTCCCTTTAAGGGGGTTTGTTGGAGGGGGCGGAAATTAACGTCACAGCGTGCGCGTCGAAGAGTTCTATCGAATGAAACCAACTTGTTTTTTTCGGTCACTCTCCCTTTAAGGGAGTTGGTTGGAGGGGGCGGAAATTAACGTCACTGCGTGCGCGTCGAAGAGTTCTATCGAATGAACCAACTTGTTTTTTTCGGTCACTCTCCCTTTAAGGGGGTTGGTTGGAGGGGGCGGAAATTAACGTCACAGGGTGCGCGTCGAAGAGTTCTATCGAATGAACCAACTTGTTTTTTTCGGTCACTCTCCCTTTAAGGGGGTTGGTTGGAGGGGGCGGAAATTAACGTCACAGCGTGCGCGTCGAAGAGTTCTATCGAAGGAAACCAACTTGTTTTTTTCGGTCACTCTCCCTTTAAGGGGGTTGGTTGGAGGGGGCGGAAATTAACGTCACTGCATGCGCGTCGAAGAGTTCTATCGAATGAACCAACTTGTTTTTTTCGGTCACTCTCCCTTTAAGGGGAATGGTTGGAGGGGGCGGAAATTAACGTCACAGCGTGCGCGTCGAAGAGTTCTATCGAAGGAAACCAACTTGTTTTTTTCGGTCACTCTCCCTTTAAGGGGGTTGGTTGGAGGGGGCGGAAATTAACGTCACTGCATGCGCGTCGAAGAGTTCTATCGAATGAACCAACTTGTTTTTTTCGGTCACTCTCCCTTTAAGGGGAATGGTTGGAGGGGGCGGAAATTAACGTCACAGCGTGCGCGTCGAAGAGTTCTATCGAAGGAAACCAACTTGTTTTTTTCGGTCACTCTCCCTTTAAGGGGGTTGGTTGGAGGGGGCGGAAATTAACGTCACTGCATGCGCGTCGAAGAGTTCTATCGAATGAAACCAACTTGTTTTTTTTTCGATCACTCTCCCTTTAAGGGGGTTGGTTGGAGGGGGCGGATATTAACGTCACTGCGTGCGCGTCGAAGAGTTCTATCGAATGAAATCAACTTGTTTTTTTCGGCCACTCTCCCTTTAAGGGGGTTGTTGGAGGGGGCGGAAATTAACGTCACTGCGTGCGCGTCGAAGAGTTCTATCGAATGAACGAACTTGTTTTTTTCGGTCACTCTCCCTTTAAGGGGGTTGGTTGGAGGGGGCGGAAATTAACGTCACAGCGTGCGCGTCGAAGAGTTCTATCGAAGGAAACCAACTTGTTTTTTTCGGTCACTCTCCCTTTAAGGGGGTTGGTTGGAGGGGGCGGAAATTAACGTCACTGCATGCGCGTCGAAGAGTTCTATCGAATGAAACCAACTTGTTTTTTTCGATCACTCTCCCTTTAAGGGGGTTGGTTGGAGGGGGCGGAAATTAACGTCACTGCATGCGCGTCGAAGAGTTCTATCGAATGAAACCAACTTGTTTTTTTTCGATCACTCTCCCTTTAAGGGGGTTGGTTGGAGGGGGCGGAAATTAACGTCACTGCATGCGCGTCGAAGAGTTCTATCGAATGAAACCAACTTGTTTTTTTCGATCACTCTCCCTTTAAGGGGGTTGGTTGGAGGGGGCGGAAATTAACGTCACTGCGTGCGCGTCGAAGAGTTCTATCGAATGAAACCAACTTGTTTTTTTTCGATCACTCTCCCTTTAAGGGGGTTGGTTGGAGGGGGCGGATATTAACGTCACTGCGTGCGCGTCGAAGAGTTCTATCGAATGAAACCAACTTGTTTTTTTCGATCACTCTCCCTTTAAGGGGGTTGGTTGGAGGGGGCGGAAATTAACGTCACTGCATGCGCGTCGAAGAGTTCTATCGAATGAAACCAACTTGTTTTTTTTCGATCACTCTCCCTTTAAGGGGGTTGGTTGGAGGGGGCGGAAATTAACGTCACTGCATGCGCGTCGAAGAGTTCTATCGAATGAAACCAACTTGTTTTTTTTCGATCACTCTCCCTTTAAGGGGGTTGGTTGGAGGGGGCGGAAATTAACGTCACTGCATGCGCGTCGAAGAGTTCTATCGAATGAAACCAACTTGTTTTTTTTCGATCACTCTCCCTTTAAGGGGGTTGGTTGGAGGGGGCGGAAATTAACGTCACTGCATGCGCGTCGAAGAGTTCTATCGAATGAAACCAACTTGTTTTTTTTCGATCACTCTCCCTTTAAGGGGGTTGGTTGGAGGGGGCGGAAATTAACGTCACTGCATGCGCGTCGAAGAGTTCTATCGAATGAAACCAACTTGTTTTTTTTCGATCACTCTCCCTTTAAGGGGGTTGGTTGGAGGGGGCGGAAATTAACGTCACTGCATGCGCGTCGAAGAGTTCTATCGAATGAAACCAACTTGTTTTTTTTCGATCACTCTCCCTTTAAGGGGGTTGGTTGGAGGGGGCGGAAATTAACGTCACTGCATGCGCGTCGAAGAGTTCTATCGAATGAAACCAACTTGTTTTTTTTCGATCACTCTCCCTTTAAGGGGGTTGGTTGGAGGGGGCGGAAATTAACGTCACTGCGTGCGCGTCGAAGAGTTCTATCGAATGAACCAACTTGTTTTTTTCGGTCACTCTCCCTTTAAGGGGGTTGGTTGGAGGGGGCGGAAATTAACGTCACAGGGTGCGCGTCGAAGAGTTCTATCGAATGAACCAACTTGTTTTTTTCGGTCACTCTCCCTTTAAGGGGGTTGGTTGGAGGGGGCGGAAATTAACGTCACAGCGTGCGCGTCGAAGAGTTCTATCGAAGGAAACCAACTTGTTTTTTTCGGTCACTCTCCCTTTAAGGGGGTTGGTTGGAGGGGGCGGAAATTAACGTCACTGCATGCGCGTCGAAGAGTTCTATCGAATGAACCAACTTGTTTTTTTCGGTCACTCTCCCTTTAAGGGGAATGGTTGGAGGGGGCGGAAATTAACGTCACAGCGTGCGCGTCGAAGAGTTCTATCGAAGGAAACCAACTTGTTTTTTTCGGTCACTCTCCCTTTAAGGGGGTTGGTTGGAGGGGGCGGAAATTAACGTCACTGCATGCGCGTCGAAGAGTTCTATCGAATGAACCAACTTGTTTTTTTCGGTCACTCTCCCTTTAAGGGGAATGGTTGGAGGGGGCGGAAATTAACGTCACAGCGTGCGCGTCGAAGAGTTCTATCGAAGGAAACCAACTTGTTTTTTTCGGTCACTCTCCCTTTAAGGGGGTTGGTTGGAGGGGGCGGAAATTAACGTCACTGCATGCGCGTCGAAGAGTTCTATCGAATGAAACCAACTTGTTTTTTTTTCGATCACTCTCCCTTTAAGGGGGTTGGTTGGAGGGGGCGGATATTAACGTCACTGCGTGCGCGTCGAAGAGTTCTATCGAATGAAATCAACTTGTTTTTTTCGGCCACTCTCCCTTTAAGGGGGTTGTTGGAGGGGGCGGAAATTAACGTCACTGCGTGCGCGTCGAAGAGTTCTATCGAATGAACGAACTTGTTTTTTTCGGTCACTCTCCCTTTAAGGGGGTTGGTTGGAGGGGGCGGAAATTAACGTCACAGCGTGCGCGTCGAAGAGTTCTATCGAAGGAAACCAACTTGTTTTTTTCGGTCACTCTCCCTTTAAGGGGGTTGGTTGGAGGGGGCGGAAATTAACGTCACTGCATGCGCGTCGAAGAGTTCTATCGAATGAAACCAACTTGTTTTTTTCGATCACTCTCCCTTTAAGGGGGTTGGTTGGAGGGGGCGGAAATTAACGTCACTGCATGCGCGTCGAAGAGTTCTATCGAATGAAACCAACTTGTTTTTTTTCGATCACTCTCCCTTTAAGGGGGTTGGTTGGAGGGGGCGGAAATTAACGTCACTGCATGCGCGTCGAAGAGTTCTATCGAATGAAACCAACTTGTTTTTTTCGATCACTCTCCCTTTAAGGGGGTTGGTTGGAGGGGGCGGAAATTAACGTCACTGCGTGCGCGTCGAAGAGTTCTATCGAATGAAACCAACTTGTTTTTTTTCGATCACTCTCCCTTTAAGGGGGTTGGTTGGAGGGGGCGGATATTAACGTCACTGCGTGCGCGTCGAAGAGTTCTATCGAATGAAACCAACTTGTTTTTTTCGATCACTCTCCCTTTAAGGGGGTTGGTTGGAGGGGGCGGAAATTAACGTCACTGCATGCGCGTCGAAGAGTTCTATCGAATGAAACCAACTTGTTTTTTTTCGATCACTCTCCCTTTAAGGGGGTTGGTTGGAGGGGGCGGAAATTAACGTCACTGCATGCGCGTCGAAGAGTTCTATCGAATGAAACCAACTTGTTTTTTTTCGATCACTCTCCCTTTAAGGGGGTTGGTTGGAGGGGGCGGAAATTAACGTCACTGCATGCGCGTCGAAGAGTTCTATCGAATGAAACCAACTTGTTTTTTTTCGATCACTCTCCCTTTAAGGGGGTTGGTTGGAGGGGGCGGAAATTAACGTCACTGCATGCGCGTCGAAGAGTTCTATCGAATGAAACCAACTTGTTTTTTTTCGATCACTCTCCCTTTAAGGGGGTTGGTTGGAGGGGGCGGAAATTAACGTCACTGCGTGCGCGTCGAAGAGTTCTATCGAATGAAATCAACTTGTTTTTTTTCGATCACTCTCCCTTTAAGGGGGTTGGTTGGAGGGGGCGGAAATTAACGTCACTGCATGCGCGTCGAAGAGTTCTATCGAATGAAACCAACTTGTTTTTTTTCGATCACTCTCCCTTTAAGGGGGTTGGTTGGAGGGGGCGGAAATTAACGTCACTGCATGCGCGTCGAAGAGTTCTATCGAATGAAACCAACTTGTTTTTTTTCGATCACTCTCCCTTTAAGGGGGTTGGTTGGAGGGGGCGGAAATTAACGTCACTGCATGCGCGTCGAAGAGTTCTATCGAATGAAACCAACTTGTTTTTTTTCGATCACTCTCCCTTTAAGGGGGTTGGTTGGAGGGGGCGGAAATTAACGTCACTGCATGCGCGTCGAAGAGTTCTATCGAATGAAACCAACTTGTTTTTTTTCGATCACTCTCCCTTTAAGGGGGTTGGTTGGAGGGGGCGGAAATTAACGTCACTGCGTGCGCGTCGAAGAGTTCTATCGAATGAAATCAACTTGTTTTTTTTCGATCACTCTCCCTTTAAGGGGGTTGGTTGGAGGGGGCGGAAATTAACGTCACTGCATGCGCGTCGAAGAGTTCTATCGAATGAAACCAACTTGTTTTTTTTCGATCACTCTCCCTTTAAGGGGGTTGGTTGGAGGGGGCGGAAATTAACGTCACTGCATGCGCGTCGAAGAGTTCTATCGAATGAAACCAACTTGTTTTTTTTCGATCACTCTCCCTTTAAGGGGGTTGGTTGGAGGGGGCGGAAATTAACGTCACTGCATGCGCGTCGAAGAGTTCTATCGAATGAAACCAACTTGTTTTTTTTCGATCACTCTCCCTTTAAGGGGGTTGGTTGGAGGGGGCGGAAATTAACGTCACTGCATGCGCGTCGAAGAGTTCTATCGAATGAAACCAACTTGTTTTTTTTCGATCACTCTCCCTTTAAGGGGGTTGGTTGGAGGGGGCGGATATTAACGTCACTGCGTGCGCGTCGAAGAGTTCTATCGAATGAAATCAACTTGTTTTTTTCGGTCACTCTCCCTTTAAGGGGGTTGTTGGAGGGGGCGGAAATTAACGTCACTGCGTGCGCGTCGAAGAGTTCTATCGAATGAACCAACTTGTTTTTTTCGGTCACTCTCCCTTTAAGGGGGTTGGTTGGAGGGGGCGGAAATTAACGTCACAGCGTGCGCATCGAAGAGTTCTATCGAAGGAAACCAACTTGTTTTTTTCGGTCACTCTCCCTTTAAAGGGGCTGAGAGAGCAACGTTAACAATCAGTGATTCTTCCAGAAAATTATCTCGGGGGGGGGGGGAAGGTTTCCCAGACATTCGGGGGTGTCCAGTGGTGAGCGTAGCGATCCCTGCACGCCTGGCTGTGCCGTCGGATGCCTGAAGTAAACACTGTTAACAATACATGTAACACTTTTGGATTTTTCTTCTACCGTTGGCCTAGGTGGATCTGGAAGTGGGATTTCAGCCCTTGCGTCTCTTTAAAAAAATGTAACTGAGCTATATCGGCTAGTAATAATACATCTAAATTGAGCGTTTCACAATATACCCCTTTCAATGACAATATCTTGCATCGTCAATCTTTGTTTTTTTGCCATTGTGTTGTCATCAATATGGGAAGCTTAATTAAATTTAAATTAAATAATGATACCCTCTACTTTCTACAAATATTTTAACGTCTCTTTGAAGCCAAATTAAAGGGAGCACTATCACCCACACTCGGCGGAGTAGTCTTAGGAGAAATGTGAATGATCACCCCCGCACTTGGCATACCAATAAAAACACCACTTGTTCTGGCTGGTGTTGGCCCACCCCCTGGCGCTTTTCTGATCCTTAAGATATCTTTTGTAGTCAGCCCATTTGGTTCTAATTTGTGGGCCAGTTCTTTTGGTCCCCATACCAACGGCTGACACTTCCTTTGCAATCTCTTTCCACACTTTTTCTACGTTTTCGTAGGCTTTCACTATTCCCATAACTCTGTTGACCAAACCCATTCTGGCTTGAAACCAAGCAACAATTTATCTGGAACACGTTTCCCTAACTATAGTCTGGGTCTCGTTAAATCGCTCTCGTAAAATGAGACTTTTGACCTCCGCATGCAAATTTATTTTCGTGCTGTTAAAGGCCTAGGATTTGCCTGTTTTCCTTTAAGTTTACTTCCCTCCGCGCAAATATCCTGGTGGTAGGCCAACCGCAGAACACGTTGGCCTACCACCAGGATATTTGCGCGGCGGGAAGTAAACTTAAAGGAAAACAGGCAGAAGAAATCCTAGGCCTTTAAGGTTTCTTACTTAACAATAAAACTCAGTCGTAAATGAAATAAATAAATTTACTGTGTAATTGAAGCGGTGTTTTCTCTCTTAATTAACCTATACATAGGTGCCGTTAAAATTTATTTATTATGAAATTAAAACTTTATATCCTATTTACTTGTAAGTAAGGTAACAGCATACAGTTCGTAACTAAGAGTAGTGCCATTGATTTTAGAGCCTGGTCGTTGACCTTGATCTACCGAGTCAAGCGTAGAAAATAAACAAACAAAAACAATCATAGAGAAGGTGGCGCCATCAGGTTACAATTATGTCAATTAATGAAATATATTTTAGTACCAAATTCAAAATATTTAACCCTAACATCACCTTCCCGTTTTAAAGAAAAATGGAATCAAAGAGTTTTAAATGTCAAAAAATTGACGCGGTTTGAGCAAGCAAGTTGAACGTCGTAGCACTGAATGAATTCCTCTTTGCAGTTGTGGCTTCGATGTACTTGCTGGATTCGGTTGATTCTGGAAAGTTGATCTAGGAGTCTCTCCGATTGATCTACAAAGGATTCTGGGTGTTAGAAGGATACATCAGGTATTGACGAGTTTTGTGGTCAAGTGAAGTGTGACTTTCGCTTGGAGTCAGCTGCGTTGGTCGAGAGATTGATGGCGGATGAAGTGAAGGTCTAACTTCGATGTTTGGAAATAAATTTCTACTCGACGAACCACGTTTCGTAAAGGAACGAAATTCGGCACTGGTAAAGCATGTAGCGTTATCGCTCACCCAATTGTCCATAATAGGAAATAGATATTTTGACGTATAATAAACAATTAAAATTGGTCGCGGATGAGGAATTCTTCGTGACGTCAACTTCGAGCCATTTAGAAGTTGCGTCCACAATAACTAGAAGATTTTGATTCTCGATCGGACCCGCAAAATCTAAATGTACTCTTCGTCAAGGTTAATTTACTTGTATCCAGTGAGATAACTATTTGTGCGGCATTGGCGCATTTTGACGACATATTTCACAGGTTTTCCATGTTTCATCCAAGTCTACGTCCATTCCAGGCCACCAGACCTTAAAACGAGCTAGTTCCTTCATGGACCTGATGCCTTGATGGGTACTGTATCCATTAAGAGTATTAGGTCTGCGATAGATATTTCCCGATGTCTCTTGTAATACTTAAGTAGTTCAACGTCAAGTTTGCTTTTTGCAAATATAATTACTTTCGTTAGCACAGGGTCTTCTTGTGTAGCAGTAGCCATGATTCCCGTGTTAATTGGCGCGTCTTCTGCTCGAAGTAATAGTACTAACCTGAGTCTAGGTTTAAGGTTTTTGAACATACATCTAGCTGCGCAAAGCTTTCGTTAGTCCTATTTGATTTGTGTAATGCCCGAATGAATACAATAATTCACATAGTTGAATATTCGAAGACATTTTGGGTCCACAAAATAACTGAGAGTTACATGAAATTTTGGTTAGAAAAAGGTCCGTTAGAATGCTAAAATTGAGAAATCCCCTGTGCTAATTTAAAACGAACATATAAAGACCAATCAAGGTTCTGCACCAAAAGTCTCTTTCAATCAATCAAAGTTAATGGAGAAAATATGAAAGAGAATGGCAAGTTAATTCTCCCGCTACTGTGTGTGTGGTTTGTTTTTTGTGTAAAATTTTTTCATCTTCGGTGACTGCTTTCACAAATGGGTTTAGTGACTGGCGAAACCCAAAAGTGATTCAAGGACATAAATACTCAGAAGATCGTAGAAAGACGTTACTAATGTATGTAACAAGAAAGCGTGGCTCAACTATAAATCGTTCTTTGGTGGAAGAAACTAAAAAGAGCCAAGATACTTGAAAGTGTTGTTGCCGTCATATAAAAATTACGTTTAATTTGTTTTTGTATAAATAATGTCAAGTAATAGTTTTCCTTTAGTTCGTGGGGCCTGAAATAACTCTCAAGCTTAGGGTCTCAATGGACGTTAATCCGGCACTGCAGATAATCTGTCTCGTCTCTCGACGCTTTTCGTAAAGTTAATTGCCACTAGTTCGTTTTATGACCATTGGGTGGCGCCACTACGGAAATTTCGAAAGATTCTTTACCTTTCTGATTGGAAAAATTTTAATTTCTTTGGCGCGAGTCTGGTTTTTAGGGGCCAGGGTCGCCTTGCGTGGCCCAAAGCTACAGAAACGTACTTCCCCCATATTTTCTTCTGGTATTTGGCATAAATGACGACAAAATCCGAAAAATATTATTATCTGAAACTGGTTTCACGCCTCAGTTATTAAAAGTCAGAAGCCAGCTAGAAGTGACTGCCGCAGTAAACAAGATTTCAAATTACCAACGTAGCTTTAAAAAGTCAACATCTCAACACACAAACAACAGCGGATAGCCGAGATCTCAATCGCAGCAAGTTGGCAGTTCTAATATTAGAAAATCTTTACGTTGTTTAAGCACGTCACACGGTCTCACACCCCGAATAGGAATGCCAGTTTTGTAACGCGGAATGTTACATATGGCACAAAAGTGAGCACATCGGCCAGGCATGTCGAGGTGGATACCGTATCCAGTCGACCACAGAAGCACCAACACGAATCGCCCGGAATTGTTAACGGTAAGGTGTTTTTTCTATTATAATTTTTAATACCGTGGGAATTTGGACTGACTTTTTCTGGATTTCTAAGTATTTGAATTACCTTGTTGTTTGATTGGGATATTATATATTTTTTATTGCTTATTTTTGCTATTACAATTTTTATTACTGTGGGTATTAGGATTGGCTTTTGAACATGCCTTTGCCTCTAAAACTGGTTTCGGTGTTTCCATCGGTGTGAAGCCTCAATTCCAAACTTATACGTTCGTGAAGTCAAAATTCCTTTAAGTTATTTAGTTTATATTCGTTTCGAATTCACCCCTCAAAATTCCACACACGGAATTAAAATGGCTTGTATTTGTCTTCACAACTCATTTTACTTCTAAAAGAATATTAATGAAATTTTGCCACTGTTATTAAAGTTTCTCGCCTCACGAATAAAAAACAATTGATAGTTTAATGAAAACAATTTGGTTCAAGGAAGAATATTGTTTGCCAGATTTAAGGCTGTGTCCGGTGTATTGGGGTAGTTTTTTGGGAGTCCATATATAATAAGCTACATATTAATATGAAACGTATTTATAAAACTAAAAATATTTCAAATAATTAATTCTTATAATAATTCTTATTAATAATGTTTCTTATTAAATTCAATAGATGGCGATCTAAAATAAAGATGGAGCCTGAAATGGGATGAAGCGTCGGTACAACAGCATTATCACGATGCTATAATCCGCCTTTCAAAGTTATTCTCATCGATTCTTGATAAAAATTAATCAACAGCACACCTAGCGGCAAATACATGAAATTCGTTGATCGCCCACCCACGATTCTACATTATACTCCCTTTAAATTCCATTGAATTTATTTCTAGCTTAATACAAATCCTGGAAGAGCCTTCAAACTCTTCAACCGAGGCTTTAAAGATTTTGAAATTATATATTATTTAGAAATCTGAAAAACTGAGACGAGACGAATGACGTAGTGTTTTGAGGTAAAATTTTTAATTCTTTGACAGAGTACGGGAACTACGTCGGAGCACATTGAAATTAATTTGACACAAAAAGACTATTTAACAATGTTTGTCAAATTACAAAGTTAGCCAGCGTAAATACTTTTTAGTGAGTGAATCTTCGGGTAGAGTTACCAGCCATTTACTAAAATTCAGCGCGAAACCCGCCAGCGTGACAAGTACAGCACCGCAAATACTGAACACGTCCGGCTTTTCTTTGAAGAAAATGATCTGCCAAATGAAAGCGGACACGATGTCCGAGCTCGCTCTGGCGATGGACACCGGGCCCGCGTGTTCGTACTGCAACGCGGCGGTCAGCATCAACTGACCGCATAAGCTGAGCAGACCCATGACGATCAACCAAACGGGTTCCCATCTATCGGGATCCGGAATGGCGAACGTTCCGAAGGAAGTCGTGATGCAGACGCTGACGACGGAGGCGGTCCATCCCAGGTTAAACAATATCACTGTCCGGTGCAAGTTGTTGTTGATTTTCCGCACGATGACGAACATACTGGCGTTGAAAACGACGGAGCACAAGCCGTAAACCACACCCATTAAGCGGGACACGCTCGAAAATTCCAAGGAACCGTTTGTCGAGTTTATTAACGGAAGTTTCACCACCAATATCAATCCCAGGATTGTGAGGAACAGTGACAGAACCAGGGCGACACTGCATTTTTCTGTTTGGAAGGAAAGGTTTCGGATTAATTTAGATTTGTTGTCTTTAAAAATATGGACAAGTATAAAAAAAGTAGTCACGAACATTTAACACGATTTGTACACCAAAAAAAATTGTTCCACCTAAATCTATTAGCTATATTGCGTATAATTACGCGTTCACGCATGGAGTGTATATTTATGTAACAAACTTCCAGAAAATGTACGAAATGAGCCTTCTATTATTTTATATAAAAAATGTATTTGAAAATGGGTAAACTACGTTTTCATGGAAGTAGAAAACATGGAATTCGAAAATACCGATTTTGCTCTTCACGGGAAGCCTTTGCGGGAACACGTTCTTAGACGTTTTCATGAAGTCCACTTTCAACCGAAAAACCCTTTCTAGTGTATTCCGAGAATTGTTTGGGAAATTTCGTGAAGGAATGGATCAAAACGAGACGTTTTCGTTTCGTCCCGATCAATAAACAACCCCACATTTCCAACTAAAAAAAACCCCAGCATATGCAACGCACCCTTGGGTTCGCCATTGAAACCTAGCTAGGTAGCGGCTAAAACGGACGCTATTAGTTTTTCCTCATTTTTATTTGTAAATTTAACTTTAAAAATAATGCTCCTGGCATTTTAATATAATTTTTGCATCGTTTGCTTACATTGTTTTTAGAGTAGTGTATTGCGAAATATCAAATTAATAAGAAATATACCATCCCCTTTCCCCCAAAATAATTGCTGGTCGAATATTTTGGTGATTGGGTGATTCGGTTGTTGGTGTTTTACCTCAGGTAAGGGAAGGGCCCGTCCTTTTACCGGGAGATCTTTGTTTTTGTGGGATAGCGAGGAGATCACAGCGCCCCTTTGACCCCTTATTGATATGCCGACGTGTCTAAGACCAGTTGTTTGATAGTCATTTATATTTCTTATACATTATATATATTATAAATTATTTATTGTGTTAAAATATGCTTACATGTATTATACATATTTTTACGTTTATATTTATTCTCAAAATTGAAGAGTTGGAAAATAATACGCGAGATAAATAACGCGAGTTTTTTTAATAACGCGCGCTCGGACGCGAGCTAAAAAAAGAAATAGTAACGGTTCGGATTTTGATTTGAAAAGGACTCCATTTTATGATCGGAGCAAAATAATTGATATTTCAACTAATTTTGGACGTTAAAGTCGTGTTTTGTTTAACCTTCGAGCTGTAAACGTGTTGACTTCAAGATAAGGACAGGAACAATCTATATTGGCCAATTCGTTATGCCCAACCATCCAGCGGTTACATTCAACATATTGTACGAGATACCATCGCCACCAACATAAATTCTGTGTTCCGCTGTTCCGAAACGTCAACAACGTCGCTCAGATTCTTCCACGGCTCCAACCGGACTCTGCCACTTCGATAAAGTTTCCGCAGTTCAACTGAACATTTCGGGATGAACTTTGTTAAGTAATGGTTGCAACCTAGATTTTACATTTCGTTAATGCCGCGAGCACTGGCCAGTTGCTTAGTTTGATAATATTTCATTTAGTTTAATTAGTGTTTAGGTAGTTTTAAGTTAGCTTAAATTTTTGGTTAGGATATTGAGTTTAAATTAAATCAATTAGTGTTTGGCAATCTAACAACTGGCTTGATACGTTTAATAACAAATTTCTCCTAGACACCAATTTAATACTGAGGACCCTCGCTAACCCCACCATATCACGTTACGCGAGTAGTCCCGGGCGTATTCAGTCATTATTATTAATTGTAGACGGGTACCTTAGGGGTTCGCTTAAGTCGATTGTCCCTAGGTTGAGATCTCCAACATTCGACACCCGCGCTACAGTAGATGGGACAATTCAGTCCACTAACCGCTATGCGACTAATCAGGGGTGAGATATGTGTCAAGGCCACGCCAACAGGGGAATACTTAGAGATATGGACGGAACACCGGTGGCGGAAGTGTGTCAACCACCCGTTGGGGGATTGGGGGTCGTCCTCGTAAGGACGTCTACATTATTTGCCTCCCGGACGCTTGGGATTACAGGACTACGCTACTAGTCCCGGCTGCTTGCATTTTGATAAGTATATTTAAGAAAAAATGTTCTTATGTCTTTTTAATTTGTCTGTAGCAGACGCTAGATCATAGGCGCAACTTCGGAGAAGCTAGCGCCGTTACGCCACCTATACTTGTTTTGGTCGCGAATAGGGGAACGTGGCACTTCTCAGGGGAGTTTCTATGTATAAATGACACGTAAATAGTACTCTTCATTCAACCACTTTCTATTATGATAATCAAGGGTTTATCAGTGCCGGAATAACCCACAACAAACTCTAACAAGTTTTTACGGGGCATTTTGCCGGATGTTTGACCTTCGGGATCGGTACGACGGTAGTCTTACCTTTAAGGACGAATCGTGCCAATAGCGCCACTAGAACCGGACTGCTGAAGATGATGACGTTAGCGTCGGCGATGGGCAGTCGTTGCATGGCTTCGAATCGCAGGAAAATACTCAAAGAATCGAAGACACCGCGCAACAACAGCAACATGACGAGGGTCCTGTTGCGGAACATGGGTTGTCCGCTGTGGATGGCCATCGGCAGAGCGAACACCCCGATGAAGAGGAAACGAATGACACCCAGCTCGCCTGGGAACATGTCGACTTTCTTGACGATCACTGATGTCAAGGACATGAAAATTCCAGACGCGACGGCGAGCATGATTCCTCTCAAGCTTTTCAGGAAGCTCTCGTCGGTCTCCGTCGAAGGCGCCTGGGTACGTGGCAAGGGCTCGCTCTCGGAGACGCAACATCGTGCTAATGGACTGTAGTTGGTTAACTGCACTTTTTCTTTGGACACAACCAAAGGTGTCGATTCTCCGATACGTGTGGAAAACTGCGCGAATAATGAAAGTTACATAATCAGCCAAGTTATCGAGTGACTTTTAATGCCTTTAAACAGGTGGCCGGGTTAAATTGCACAGAAGGTTGGTGAAAAGCCTTTCATATCAACAGCGCCCTACACTTACTATTACCGTTAACTTTGAAAAACGTGAATGGAGTGCAGTAGGGAGATAACTTGCATTTCAACGCGGAAGGAGTGGTTCCGAGTTTTAACCCAGTGCCACCAGAAAACTTTACATGTATATACTTTTTATCTTCCAGTATTCGCATGGTAAAGTAATCTAAAATGACGTATTTTTATCTTCCAGTATTCGCAGGTTGTTTTGTGGGTGTAATCTACTTACCTGGCCATGGACACTAGATTAAAAGTATTAATATGGATATGAACAAGACATTTAAGTTGAAATCAACTTTACCATTTTGATGGAAAAGAATATTTGGAAGCAATAACCGCAGCGAGCTCGGGAATCGAGACATTAACATGCAGGGGCTATTACAGGGCCAACTTTACCAGAAAGCCGTTGCCTCCGTTATTATAAAGGCCAATGTCAGAATCAAAATGCCAAAATTAAACTGGAGAAATTTCCCGTATACGGGCCTTTATAAAAACACAAGCAGTGGCGGATCCATAATTTTTGGAGGTAGGCTAGAATATGGAAAATGAATCCCTTATCCCACGTAATGACCAAAATTATCAATTTTGGCCCCCTCCAATATAAAGGATAGCCTAGTACCGCCACTTAAAACGAGGCACAGTGTCTAAAGCCTACGAAAAAGATTAAAAAATAATTACCATATTTCGAACAATCATTTTACCCTACAAACACACATACCCGACCTGTTGAGGTATATTTTTCAGCGAAGCTATTTAATCTACCTTTGAAATACCACAACACGGTATTGACTTAACGTACCATTTTGAAATGAGTTGAGTTCGTTGTCAAAGATTTGCCCACCATATTCACCTGTTGTTAAAAAAGAACAAAATTAAAGTGAATGCGTTAACGCTCAATTGGGATAAGCATTATCTAGGATTCGTTCACTTTTTCGTTCATTTTAATATAATAAGTACTATGTATACTGTACAAGAGAAAACGACTTAATTTTTAGGGTAAGTTTATAACAACCACCTATGGACTGCATAGCATTCGAAGATCTATTTGGTACGAGCTATTTGTAAGTTTTTTTAATTTCATCAAATTGGTTTAGTGTTTAGCTTTTTTCTCCCTTTTCATTATGGACTATTCAACCTATTCTCGTATTTTAATTTTTAGGACATGGTTAATTCATTTGTTTTTATTTACTCACTATCATCGACGAACACGCGCTTTATCAGCGTAAAGCTATCATTTAATATTTTAAATAGTTTTCAATTCTCATTGGTAAACAATGCGATTATTTCTGTGTTTTTGGCGGGTTGGTATTAATGAAATTCTGTCATTTAATTGTGTATGTTTTAGTTATTTATTAGACCACTCTCTAAAATAGGGGATCTTTCCCAATTGATCTATTTTCGGTACCATTGCAGTGTCTCCAATTATGAAAATGGTCCCAGTCACCCCGAGTTTCTGAAAAAATTGAAACGCTATTAACTGTCGCGTGATCGTGGCTTTAGGGATGGCAATTTTTGTTCACTGCTAGACGACGTACAGTTTTCAGAATAAAAACATTGATAAGCGGTTTTAAGAACGCAAAAATATGCATGTGGTCAAAGACAATAACGTAAAATTCTTTTACATAGACCAAGCAATATCCTTCAGCTACGGGGACAAGATAGTAGTATATTTCTCCTAGTTGGCAGAATGAGTACAAAGTTACATATAATATGGCGAAGGAGATTTATCGCTGACGTTACCCAAAGGTTACTCGCAACGCCAAGCATATATGTCTATAATTGTGTTTGGTTTCAACTTGAATTATATAGATCCTTTAAACGGATATATCTGAGGCAACTGTGTATAAGTCCTTGGTCGGATTCAAGCGCGAAAGGAAGGTCGACTACGCGCTTGTTCGGTTTACTCTGCCTCTTCGCTGCGATGCCCAGAGCGTAACCAGGATATTATTTCGAGTGGGGTTTAAACTGTGCACCCCTTTTTGACCTAAAAGTTGATCCATTTTGGGGAAAGGGTTTGTTTCAACCCGCATACAACACGAATAAGTCCTTAGGCCATTGTAAGGCTACTTCCAGTGAAAATACCGCATTTCATTTTCTAATTAAAGTGAATATGAATTGAAACGAAAAGTCGTCCGCTGGCACCCCACGACTTCTAACGGGTTGCGTACCCCACACAAGGAGTACGCAACCCGTCCAAAGTCGTGGATTTTCTTGAGTACAATTTTCATTGGTTAGACGCTTTAGCGCCTGCTGCCGTCGGAAGGGGAAAATTCGGAAATTGTGTTCCCCCTTTCCTTAAAACGTTCAGCGTAAAGGCTCGTCCAATGAAATTTGTACACCACACTGCATTAGCGTGTTTAAAGGCTAGCTGAATTCTCCTTGTGTTTGTTTCTCCTAGATCAAAGAGTGTGCATGCCTATAGCTTGACGCAGACAAACCAATTTTCGGAAATATGCATAAATATTAAGTTTCCGTTCCATGGTAAAAATATAACTAGTTAAAATTGTATAAATGATCAGTGTATACATGGATTTAAAATCCTTGTTTATTTACACAATAAACAATTATTTTAAATCCATGCAGTAACTGATCTTTTATACAATTTTTCGGAAATATATTAGGCTTTCATTAGTTTGTAGAACAAGTACTTCGTCGAATTTAAGCCTCGATCACACTATAGCTTTAAACCAGTTTTCATTGAAAGTTTCTCTTAATTTTATTGATCAAAGCTGGCATTCAAACCGACTTATACTGGGTTTTATGATCTAGTGTGACCCTGGCTTTAGTTTACGCTAGTGCTTCCAATCACGAATCTGTTGGTTATCTGATAACACCAACATTTTTTCAACTGTACCAAATGAGATGGAGCAATGGTTTTAACCATGTAGCAGTTGGGTGATTCACGGTACTCCGAATAATAGGAATAAAAGTATAAAAACAATAATCTTGGATTAAATTTACAATCTGTTTTAATCCTAAATGTCTCATCAGAAACGTAATGCGTTTTAAAGTCGCTTTGGACGAATGTTTTATTATTTACTAATAATTCAACCAAGAACGTATATATTTATAGCAAGAGCATATAGAAGTAACTAAGAACCATGAAAATATCAAACTCGGGGAATTAACTGGCGCTCTAGTGTTCATATTTTTATATGGTCGTGGACAATGGATTCTTTAAATTTAAATTTATTATTATTTATTACTACAATTATAAATTATAATACTTCAGTCAGTCAATGAAAATTCAAAAAATTATCTTTCCTTTTTTGAATCTGCAATCAGAGATGGGGAAATATCCCACTTTTTCACAGTTCATTCCATTCTGAGCAGCCGGGGGAAATTTCATCGTAGATAGTTCTTAATTGCTTCATGTTTATAAATACAATTTTACAAATTAATACATTCTCGGTTCAACATAAAAATCGGTGTTGGTCCATTTGATCGAAAAATATGTGATCGACAGTCGATCATTGTACGTTGCAATTGATCGAAATTCCATTTGATCGAATCCCATTTGTCATTTGTTTCATAAGATCGAACCTTCAAATGATCGAATAATATTTGATCGAATTCAAAAGTACATGTATTTATAGTACCAGTTGGTATGTTTTTATGTTACCGAATGTCAATATGAAGTGCAGAAGGAATAATGATGGAATAATTCATTGCTTAAGTGCAGAAGGAATAATGATGGAATAATTCATTGCTTCAACTGTATTAAGCCACAAAGATGAAGAGATTTTTACTTTATACACTATATGATGGAATTTTTTATGACATCGACGATAACGGCCCGTTGTTTTTGAAATATATAAATAGGGTCAGGTTAGGTTAGGTTAGGTTGATGTACGCGCGCCGTAGGCGCGTATGCACCGTTGTATACGAGGGGTTATTTTTCTTTAGTACAGTTTAAAGAAATAATTATTATTCAAAGAGTCTACTGTATCTCATTCTGACTAGATGTTGCCTTTTCGATTTACTCCCAAAAACTAGTAGTTTTACCCTACAGTAGCTTTCGATCAAATTTCGTTCGATCAAATGCAATTCGATCAAATGGAAATTCGATCAAATGGGACCCGTTCGATCATTTGGGAATCGATCAAATACACTCAAACCTAAAAATCTAGTACATTTGGCGGAAAGATACTAGCACGAATTTCCTGAAAATTTGGCCTATTTTCTGTCGAATTCCTAAAGGTTCCTGCGCGTGTTATATTAAGCCATTTTAGATATGATGTTGAAACTTTCGCGAATAGCCGTAATTTTTCTTTAATTAATTTTACTCAATTTAATAATGATTTAGTGTATTAATTTGCAATTGTTAACAATATTATGTAAAATCTATTATATTGCTTTTAGATTGTTCATTATTCTATAAATTATTTTATCGCTTGCTTCCGGTTCAGTTGGGCGGACCAAATACGGCGCGTGGAGAAAGGGTTTGGCCGGTGGACCGGAGCTTGGTGAAAGGAAATTTTATTTCTTAGTAAATGTTTTAATTAAGTTTTCAACCGCAGAGTTTTATTCCCTACAATTAAGTTCAGTTCATTCGTGGAAATATTTAGTCGATCGGTAGAAAGTCAACTGTAGAATTCTAACGCTTTTTCAGTCGGGTGTTAGGGTTAGTGTCCACCGAAATTAGCTCTCCCAATTAGGGTTAATGTTTAATTTAATGTTAACCCGAGCTACATCCCGAAACATATGGGAATCACAGTTTCTTCGCGTGATAATTTAAAAAAAGTACAAAATACCTTGGACGCATTTTTTACGGAATGAAAAAATCCAGAATTTTATCCAAGTAGATTAAACACTCCGATACGAAATAGAGAACTTTAAAAACTACGAAGTGGAAACCGTTCGTTCGTCAGATTAGACTATAATACACGTGTTGACTGTATTAACGCAATACCCAGAGAGTAAGCGGCTGAATCGTAAACCCAACCGCTGGCTTAAATCCTATTGTCAACTTTTTGCGTTCAGTTGTGTTTTTAGGATATTAACATAAAATAATGTTACGAAACTCGTTAAATCAGTAAATCACAAAGGCTTTTACGGTTTTCTATGTTATAGACGTTCTTCATCACGTATTACAGCATTTCATTTTCTAATTAAAGTGAATATGAATTGAAACGAAAAATCGTCCGCTGGCACGCGCTAAGACTTGTTTTTAATGTAATTAGCGACGCTCATCTCTAGCCTCAGAAGCTACCTGAGTACAAAAGTCAAGCGAATCTACAAAGCCCTATTTGAGAAAAATAGGTTTACAATTATGAGCATAGTTAAACCAAATATAATATAGAACTCCGTAACCTAAATTTAAATTCTGAGAGCTTTCTGATTGACGTTTTTTAACAAAGCTGAATACACGCGCCTTTATGCTCAATTCAAACTCAGGGGCCTTGATAGTCTTATGACGATATCTATAGGTACGATTCCTCTAAATACCATATCCTCTAGGTTAAAGGGTATATAACACGCAAAGCAATCTTTATGGTCTTGGAAGACCCCTTCAATTTTTCATACCGAATTGAAAATATATATTACCAAAAGCGACATAAGACCCAAAAGTGTGCCAGATCGTTATATTATCCACTGAAAACTTGTCGCGAAGTAATAAGAGATTGTAAAAGATGGGGTAAAGAATAAGGCAGCAAAATTTAAAATTTTCGCCACCCCAGCGCTTCCAAGTGAAAACAAATTAGTCCATAGACCAAATAGAACGCCTCCAATTTTAGCCAACTGGTTGACTTTCTAGCTCTCCTCAAAAGGCGCGAAGGTAAGGCTGACACAATTTTGGGTCTTATGTCACTTTTGATACTACTATAGTAAAAAAACAAGAATACTGAACAATCAGTATATTATTTTACTATTATATGAAAACCGTCAAATATTCGGTTATATTTTCGGTTGAATTTGTCTATTCGGTGAAATGATATATATCGATTAAATTGATTAATGGGAAATTACAAATGCGAATTTAAGAATGATTTTGGAGTTAAACACTTGCCTACGAAATTGAGCAGGATGAGGTGCAAAATGTATCATTTCTTTAAAGGGCCGGGAACAGAGATTCCATTTTCTCGTGCGATAATTTTAACCCCCGCAATATTGAGTGTCAGCGTGGACAGTTTGACCGACGACTCTGACTATTTTTGAATAGAATATACAGGGTGTATGAAATTGATCGATATAAGCGTTTTTCGCAAAAAAATGTATTGTAGAAGTGCGAAATTTTCAGGGGGTATTCGATGACTAGTAATCGTTATAAATTTTAATTTTCACGAAACTCAGGGCATTATTCATGGTTTTGGAAAACAATTATTTTTCACCGGTAGGTTGCAGACAAAACGTTTCCATGAGAAAGTGGAAGATCAGACTCTAATAGGTTAGAATAAATTTGGTTTGGTTAAAATTCGCCTATTTTTCACTGAAATATGAGATCACGAAAAAAAACAAGCTGGTCGTTGGAGGCCGTAGCGTTTTATTTCATTTGTTTTAATCTAAAATTGGCAAAAATGTTTCTATGTTGGAATTAACCAATTGGAATTTCCAAAAACAAAATTAGGTGGTCACTCAAGCTGTCAGAGCTGACAATCAAGTTGTCAGAGATGTCAATCGCTTGTCACTCGTCAATATTTGAATATAATACGGTTTTCCATCCATCGCTTTACATGAAACGCGTCAAATGTCCCTCGGAATATTTCTACTTTTTAATAAGTGAAATAGAAATGTTTATCCGCTGGAAAAGCAGTTTCCTGTATAACCGTCACCATAAGTAACATAAAATATCTAAGTATGACAATTAGCAAAAATTATCACCAAACTGATTTTCAGAGTTATATTGCACACAAAGCCCCCTAGTGTTTAAATATGTCTGAGCCGAAATATACCTCTACGAACGTAGTCGAAAAAATGAAAAGAGGTTAACAAAGAGTTTGTTGGCGTTAGACAGGATAAGCCAGCGCTAGTAAACGTAAGCGGGGATATTTGTAGCTGAGTGTAATCGTAGTTTTATTCTGTACAATCTACACTCCTACAAATGATGTGGCTGACGGTTTTTTTGACGTCACTATGTTAACATAACAAACAACTACGTGAGAGGGGAGCGCGCGCAAAGGGGACTTTTTATCTCGTAGGCGGGGTCAAAGCCGTCCAAGTTATCTTACCATACGTGATACGGCAGGATAAGCATTCCAAGTAGAGGTATGGAAAATCCGGCTATCTTTGTTTCCCCCCGAAAAAGATTGGCCCCTCAGTCTATGATGGGAGTTAAGTTCAGTACGTTCCAGTTCTAAAGCCGTCGGCGCGACTCGCATTAATCTACGTCAATAAGCTGGCAAACATGTTTCCCGAAAAATCTATAAAAACCAAAGACTACAGACAGTTACATGTCCCTTCCTAGAGTATACCACCTCCTAGGTTGTTTTTTTGATGGGGATTTTATGAAAACACCTATTATCTCAGCCCATTTCTCGTTCGCCGTTGATTTGATTTCGTTTTTGGTTTTACTTTTGTTTTTAAATAGATGTGCCACTTTGGAATTAAGGCCTTTTCACACGAGCCAACTTTTTGATCCAACTAGATGAGTCAACGTGAGTTGAGTCAACTAGTGGGTTCGTGTGAATAAAAGTTCGAAGAGTTGATCCACCCAAAATGTACGCTAGAAAAAAATGGATCACTGATCTATTTTTGCTGACTCAGCATTTTGATTTAAAAACTTGGCTCGTGTGAAAAGGTCTTAAGTTTTGTCACTTTTGTAGTTTGAAAACGCAAAAATATAAAAATTCCAAAAAACCCCAACCCGACTCAAATGTCACCCCGTTGAATCACTAGCTGAGGAACAACGGGCTGAAAGCTACGACCGTTGAGGGCCCATAACATCGCTAAACATTTCAATACCCTATTAATCGAAGAATCGGTTTTTTACCATCAGTACGCCCAAATCCGAAAAAAGGTACACTTATTGAAAACTAACATTTGGGAAATCCTCGACTAATTTCGTTTCAAGTTTAAGTTTGAGAATGTTAGTTTTGGGGACAAGTCAGCAGATGAAACATTTATGGAAACCTTTAAATGAAAAGCGGACCGATTTACAGCTTTGAGGTTATTTTAACGAATATTCTACCCGTTCCTATGCGAACCAAAACGTTGCTATTCATTTTCTGTATTTCTTCTACTGAATTCAAAGTTACTGATGTATCAGCTTCTCAAAACGTTGCAACATGAATAAATAAACTCAAAATTATAACGGGTCAAAACTTTTAAATACCTAAGACTTGAACTAGATGGAAAACTAACACGGGGTCTTAAAACCTATGAAAAAATCTTGGATAATTCATTCTCTTTGACCATTCCTAAACGTCTCTATATTAAAAATCTGGTTTAACTCGATTATTCAACATTAGAGACACACTTTATGAATCATCAACTAAAAATAAACTAAATAAGCTTAAAATTTGTAACGTTTTTCTAGTCGAGGTACTAATTTCCTACCGTGACCAGCGTAGTCAATATATATTGGGCAAATAATAGTATAATTTTAAAACAATGAACCTGGCTTTCAGCAAAAATTTCCAAGCGAATTTTATTTTAAATTGACGTCCAGTATGTATATCAAATAGGAAAGATAGAAATTGGCTTTCACTGAATACGAATGTATCTCCGTTACGCTTTCAGGACTGTCAGGTACTTCTAGACCTACCAATTGAAGCCATTGTTCATCGGGAAAGAAACAATTTCAAAACAATTATTTTTGACTAGTCTTTATTATTTGTTTGGTTGGAACTGTGATCTCGATTGTATCTTCCTTTTGCGTATCGGAATTACACTAATTAAAGCGTGTAAAAATATATATCTAGGCAATAAAGATTTGAAATTATAAACAATGGGATAAGTATTATAAGAAGGGCTAACAGACTGCCAAAAATGCTAGGGAATTATAAATTTCAACTAGTGTTGCGCTATCTTTAAATTTTACTCGCAATTGGATATAATGGAAAGGGTCATTTAAATATTAAATTAACTTTTAATTATAAAATTAGTTAAAAAATATTATAAAAGTTTTTAAAAATATGACATTTAAACTATTCCTAGATCAGAATTAAAATTCCTAAGCATTTTGGTATCATCCTGCGAACTTCTTTAGCTTAATTTCATTCACTTAAGTAAAAAGTTGTACTATACAGTCAATAATGACTCTGTTAATTAAATTAAATGTGGTCAACTGAACTTATCCGTTTTAATAAATCTTAAAGTATTTTTAATTTCAATTTTAAACCAATAATTCATAAATAAAATTACAGATATAATAAAAGAATAACGACTTTTTTCCGTAAATTCGTGTTTTCTAGTAGGCCATACGCAAATATTTCTAATAAAATACTGGTACGAATAAAGTTTTAATGCAGTGCAATAAAAAAGGTAATTATATATATATTTCCCTCGTATAATGCTTTTTCATGTTTAACATGTCGCTCTTAATGCAGCATATAATAGTGTGTTTTATAACACAAATATGGCATAAGCATTGGCAAGACGCGCAGGCATATTTCTATTTCCAACGATATACATGTACACGTAAATTTCCTATTAGTTTCCATAAACAATAGAAGCTTTGATGAAAAACATTCACTACGAATTATTTATTAATGCCTGGACGTGCTAGCTCGGTTAAATAAGGTCCATTTAGGGCTGTTTTTTAACAGGGCAAAAACGCTTATTAAAGCTTTTACACTTAGGAGACCATACATGGCTACGGCCTTGTGTCCTCCTATTTAACAAAGTTCCTTTTGGAAACGTTAGAAAGTAAGTGGTGTCGACAAATTTTCTAAATTTTAAACATATCAGTTATTTAGTTATATTAATATCGATTTTTTTGCAAGTCTTAAAGTGATGTTTTCTGTCCATAAAACATTTGCACATGCACTTAAATGTAAATGATTTTTACCATGATCTGATCGTTTTTGAGGGACCTAACGCTTATGATTTGTTTGCGATAATTTCGAACTTTTTTAGAGTTGATCGATATTGGCACTTCATGTGTGCAATGATTATCAACTGTGTGACGGTATAAATTAAGGTGGTACTATATGACACGGTTTTAGTGTTTCTATTTGAAGCTACTTAAAATTGTATTGTTTCATATAAGATAAGTAAAATATTTAGCAAACACTGTCAGGAGTTTTTCTTCTAAGTCCGTACACTCTTCTCATCTACAAGTTGATTTTGATGTAGTAGTTAAAATTCGCGAAATGGTAGAAACATCCATAATAAAAGGGGTCATAAAAAGCTTAACCAGAACAAATTAAAAGTAATGATAAAACGTACGAAATACTCAGACCAATAAGACTTCGAGGAAAAATTTAAAACGCGAAACTCGGACCAAATAGATCTTCGAGTCAAAAACCAATTAAAATAGAATTAAAAAAGCCAGAATTTCCAGCGGTTGACCGGTTTCGCACTATTTGAAGCTCATCAGTACCACGCACGGAATCTAGCTAGGTGACTAAACCGAAAAGAAAAGGTAAATCTAAACATGAAAAATTTCAAAACGCCTTGAATAGCAACGGTAAGTTAATTATGGTCTAAAGGTGGTTTTTATTGACTTTAAATTATCGTTCATTTAATTATCCACCAATTCGGCTTCCGTTGGAAGGATTTTAAAAAAATAACCACCTGAAATCATTGCCAAGTGAGTTGTTATGGCTGCAGTGGTGGTACTCACGATTTGGGGCAAAAACGTCTTTGAAAAGACATACTTGTTATTATAAAATTACAAAAACAAACTTTCATTGTTGGCATGAATAAGTAAAAAATTTATTAATTCCCGACTAGTTTCGAAACGACCATCGTTTCATTGTCAAGAGATACAAAGGAAAAAAATATTACACGCGTTTCGGTTAAAATACAATTCAATTCACTTAAAAAATACATTTCCAAACATTTGTTATTATATAATAAATTTACATTAAGCTTTGAAGGTCATGTTCCATTGTTATTAACTAATTTAGGAAGAGTGTCCCAAAATTTATCAAAATTGTTATTGGAAAGCTTCTTTAGTTTTAAATTTCTGTTTTTCTCCAAAATATAAATTTTGTAATAACCTAACTGTTTCTTCAATGAATGTTTTTTGAACAAGCACGTGCTCATCTCTAAAAATAAGAAAGAAATGACAGAGTTTACCATAAAAGGGTGTTAATAAAACTTTGTGATAGGACACAAGCTAACGGAAGTACGTCCAATTATTAAACTTAACTCGAAAGCTCCCGTATCGAGCTCTTATAGAAGAACGATTTCTAGGGATACAGGGCTATATGCTATCGATTTGCATTCGACATCGAAAAAGAACAACTAGGAAAATTAATATACAGACGATCCTCCGATTCAAGAATGCATTCAAAGAAAGGTTTTAAACGAGGTGCTGATAACCTCCTGTAACTAATGCTCAAGCCTGTAGCTTTGTGAAGTGATTACAAAGCTGATTACAGATTTAGCATAACCATATGAAAACTATTTACTTGTGCCTATAAACTCTGTGCAGAGTTTTACGAAATGGTTAACCCTTAAGTTTTAAGACGCATTGCAAGTTATATAACAAATGTAAAATTTGTTTCATTTCTGAAAGCGGACTTTTATTATCGCATCATTTGATTTAATCAATGGACCAGGACTCTTCATATGTATTTAACATCACCGTAGAGAAGGTATGGTTTCTTAAAACAGTTTCTAAAATAAAACTTACCGCTAAGCACAGAGTTCCTGTCTATTTTCCAGTTATATAGATAAAATATCAAGTTAGCTTTAATGTTTAAATATAGTAAAAGTGTTCGGGGTGCGGTGGAGGAGCTCAGATTGGGCTTCCTTCTCATAATTTAAGGCACGCGCCAGTTTTTATTAACGTAGTGAGCAATTCTAAATGTAACATTTATAACATACCATTTTTTCGGTAGTTTTATCAAGTTTACTATTTACACTATTGCAGAAAGATCTAACGAAGAAGTTATATAATAAGTTCATAAGTGGTAAGTTTCATTGGAAAAGCACCATCGTAACTGTGGACCAATTCATCTTACTCAGTTTGAAAAATGTTACGTAAGTATGACGTATTTAAAATATTTATCAATTAAATAAACCGATTTACTTATGAATTCAACTCAATTCCTAACATTTTTTGTAAAACGAGATCTCAAAACGCAAGACGAATCAAACGATTATAAAAGACAAGTAATAATAAAAATGATAAAAATTGGTTTATTGGCAATTAGTGGAAACTACATTGTAATATGGCCAAGTTGCGAAATAACTTTTAGGCCACGCCGAGGCGTTTTTACACACAATCCTAAGGATTTGTGTGTATTAGTCTCACGTACAGTGTAGCCGTTGCCGCCGATGCCGCCGATGGCGCCGTGTCGCGCATACCTCTTCAACAGTTATAGCTAGAAGAGTCAATGATATCTCGTTCGAATGTACATACATTACCATTGATAGCCTTTCATAAAGTTTTCAAATCGGAGCCCAAGAAGTTGGGCATTTGCCCGATTTACCGTTTTCGGTAGTTTGGCTTTGTGTGGTTGATATTTTGTTAAAAATTAGGTTCAGTAACGTTAAAAAAATATTATTGGATAGGTTAATTAGGATTCAGTGGAACTACAACTTCGGTTATATCAGTAAATATTAAATTTAAGTATAGTTTTCGGGGTTATTTACGGGACCCCAATGTTCGTGGTTTTATATTTCCGCCTGAAAGTCGACATAATGTTCTTTAATTTAAGTCCGATTTTCATGAAAGTTATATTTTTGAATAGCTGTGGTTTCCATAGCACATAGAATTGCAATTACGTTGCTTAATTTTATTTCGAAGTAAGGTTTTTTGGGCAGCGTATACGGACCCCCTAAACTTCCAACATTGGAAATACGCGTGGTTATAGAGACTATACGCGAATTTATCTCTGGTATTTTTCAAGGCCGTTCTAATATGGCCTAAAGTAACAAATAAGTGCGACACTTATCGGAGCAGTACGTGATGCTTGCAACGTATGACCTGAAGTAACTAAGAAGTGTGACACTTATCGGAGAAATACGCGATGCTTACAACGTATGACCTGAAGTAACAAATAAGTGTGACACTTATCGGAAAAATACGCTATGCTTATAACGTATGACCTGAAGTAACAAATAAGTGTGACACTTATCGGAGCAGTACGCGATGCTTGCAACGTATGCCCACAAGTAACAACTAAGTGTGATCTAAGTAAAAAATAAGAGTGACACTGATCGAAGGAATCTTCGATGCTTTCAAAGTATGACTAAAAGTAACAAATAAGTGTAAATACAATTATGTGTGGCCTTGGATATATATTGGTTGTGATACCGGCGTTGCAGGTTGCTGTGAATAGCTCAAACAAACTTAACACATTTGAAGGATTGTGTGTATTCTGACCGTCGCGTACGTCTTGTTAAACAAAGTTACAGATTTAATACATGGTTTTCACAAAAAAAATAACTATTTACATTTAGAAATAAAGTACCAAAAACCGAGGGGCAGGTCACTTCCATTTTGGGTGCGTCTTAATCATAGTAAAATGATTAAATCAGGGTAATCAAGATTAAAAAATTTAATCGATATTGTAAAATCTAATCACGATTTAATCAATCTAATCACAATTTAAACGTGATTTAATTATTCCAATCATGATCTAATCTTTTTATCAGGATTTAATCATTTTAATCAAATTTAATCATTTTAATCAGATTTAATCATTTTAATCAGATTTAATCATTTTAATCAGATTTAATCATTTTAATTAGATTTAATCATTTCAATCATATTTAATCATTCAATCATGATTAAATCAGATGTAAACATTCTAACCATGATTAAACGTGATTTAAGCATTCTAATCATGATCTAATTTTTTTAATCATGATCTAATCTTTTTAATTATGATCTATTCTTTTTAATCAGGATTTAATCATTTTAATCCGATTTAATCATTTAAACATTATTAAATCCGATTTAATCATTTAAACATTATTCAATCCGATTTAATCATTTAAACATTATTAAATCAGATTTAAACATTCTAAACATGATTTAAAATGATGTAATCAACATATTCGTGATTAAATCGAATTTAATCCAAGTAATCACGGTTAAATTGGATTGAATCTTTCGAGGGGTGCGTCGTTAATCAAGGAAGTGACCTGCCCCTCGCCAAAAACTACAAACTGGACAAATAAGTTCGGACATGTTTTTTTAAAAATGGCAAACCTTGTGATGTGAGTATATTAAGGGTGTTAAATAAAACGGTTGATTTACAGAAGATTGAGTTTCGTTTAAAGTCGGTTTTGGCAAAGGGAACTTCTAGGACGTAATTATTTCGCGTAAAATATTTCGATAGAGCACTGAATTTAAAAGGGTTATACATATTTATTACTAGTGATTTATAAATAAAAATTAAACAACAGTAATTAAAAATTTGGTATACTGTGAGTAGGTTTAATGATTTTAATAGTAGAGAAGTATGATCGTGGCAATTTTTATTTTCGATAATTACTCCGCTTTTGAAGCTTAAATTAACGAATTAGATTCATAATATGTGTTTCCCCAAATAAAAAAGCAAAAATAAAGATGAGGGTATACAAGACTGTAGTACAATTGTAATAGATATTTCTTGGTCAAAATAGCTCGGTTACGATTCATTAGGTATATATTGGAGGAAAATTTTTTTGCTACGCTATCAGTGTGCGTATTCCACGAGAGTCGGGGGTCGAACCAAAGACCTAGATATTTATACGAGTTAAGGGGGAAGAATACAGTAAAAGCCTCTTTTCGTTCAAACTGAACGTTTCTGTTTTAACAATGACATAATTGAATTATATTTTTCTTATTAGGCTGAACCTTCCTCTAGTGCTTAAAATAATTTTTATAATTCTAATATTAATAGTTAACGAGATATAAGGTCCTAACTAAAAGGTAGTTTGGGCGCTTGCCCAACTTGTTTAGCTCCGGGGGTCCGAATTAAAACGTAATAACTTAATTACTTTTAAATTTAAAATTGTCAAAATTATTTTAAGCACTAAACAAGAGGCTGTTCTACATTTAAATATTAATTTTATAAGTTAAAATACAAAATTAAAAGAGTTCAGCTTGAAATAGCGCGAAAGTAGACAATGACTACTGTAGTCTTCCCCCTTAACTTCTTTTAACAAATTATCTCCTATTTAATTTAAAAATATAATATAGACAGATTTATCTTCTTTTAGGAAGCCATTGCTTATATTTTTGTCGCAATTCGGTTGAAAACGTCATGTGAACATTTTTTATCTTTATCAACAAACACATGGAGAACGCGGCTAGTCTTTAAACACAATAACGCAGTGTTGTGTACAAATTTCATTGGACGAGCCTTTTCAATTTCCGGATTTTCCCCTTCCGACGGCAGCAGGCGCTAAAGCGTCTATACAATGAAAACTGTACGCAAGAAAATACGCGAATGCTTTAACGTAACAGCAGTAAATAGATTCAACAGTTTTGATAATATAAAAAGTATAAAAGTAGTATTTTGCTATAACGATAATAATTTAAGGTTATAAAATTTACATTTCCGTTTAAATATTATGTTTGAAAATTGCAGATTTAACTACATACCGATATCTGGTACATTTGGTAATTCCAAAGGAATCGGAAAGAAGTCTGATTTAAAAACGGAAGTGTTAACTTTGGTCTCAAATGGTGTAGGTATTTTAACTTCAATTTCTAATAAGTTAGAAAACAACACCGCCTGACATCTGTATAAATGGTCCTATTGGAAAATTTGGGCAGAAGGCCGGCTATCTTGTGTCGCTCAAAAGGCGAAAAATATCGTGCTCTACGAAAACTAAAGCTAAAAACTCTTTTATCAAACAACGTCAAAGACATTATTATTATCACTGTCAAGTATGAATAATTACTAATAAAGAACTCTTTTCGTGTAACGCAACGAAAGTCCTGATGCAGGATAAAATCTGCCTTCTGCGTATGCGCCTCTGAGAATGTAAAATAGAAGGAGCAAACCCCAAATTGGATACTTTCCTGCCCTGCCCGCAGATTCATAACGGTTCAAAAATAAAAGTACTTGAAAACGAGAAACCAATGTTTGAAGATTAAGTTCTAGGAGTATAAAGAAGGGCAATGGAAAGTGAATAGTTGGGTAAAAAATTAAAATTAATTTTGCTGGGAAATATGTAAATATGAAATTAATTCATATTATTTGGGGAATATTCATTAAACTTAAATATACCTATACATAATAAATTTGGTATTGCAGACTTAATACGATGTAGACTCCGCCGAGGGGCTAGCCACTCTCTGAAAATCTGTACACCGATTACATAAATTTGAAAATGAGTACAGCCTTTGGAAGTGTTAAATCTGTACTCACTTACGTAATCATTTTAGTGCAGTCAAAACTACAAGCTTGTACACCGACTACGGGGAGTGATCAGCCACTCGGTCTCTGCTGTAGAATTATTCAAACTAAGAGAGTTTTTCTTCCATTCTGAGTGTTTTAAAATGACATTTCAGATTCTATTCCTTATTGAGATCACATTAACGATGGTAAATGGAAAACGGTTTTATTCCAGAAAATATAAATCAGCCCAAGGTTTAAATGGTAATTACTCTATTGTCAGTACTATAAATGCACGTCTGTGTTCATTTCTAGTTGATTGACCATACGATGCGAATCTTTCAACCAAATCCTAAAGACGTAAACACTGTTCACTTTTCGCCAGCTGTTCTGGTAGAAAGCGAAGTCCCAATAACTTACGATGAAGAATGCAAATCACCAATTGATAAATTTTCATTCAACGGTTTTTCTAACGAAGTTTTACTAGCTTTGGTTCTGTCGGTATTGCTGGTGGCGAATATTTCCCAATATTTTAAAGGAATAGTTCCGCCACATGGAGCCCGAAATCGAGAGACAAAATCCACGGTGTATTTTTGGTGCTACGTTTCATCCTTGCTCTTAAATTGTAAGTACCGTCTTGAAAAAAATAATATGCATTGTTAGTTAATAAAGAGATTAATTTAGGTTAGATCGGAGGAGGGACTAATAATCATCAGCTAGGCTAATACCCATGCCACCACCTTATATTCATTAGGGATTTTTTTCGCCCGACCTGGCGTTCCTCGAAGTAAATCTATAAAGACGGCACTGAATACTACTCGCCCCTCCTAAATTACGGATCGCCCGGTCTACATCTAAAACCTGGCTACGGCCCTGTGGTCACTATAACTGGAATTCATCCAAGTCCTTAGATAGCTTTTCAGCTCTATCGTCATACTACTTCATGGCTACGTTTTCATGGTTTGATCAAGTTATTCCTTGAGAGATCTGCATATGCCATTGAAACTGTTGATGTTGTAATCGATAACACCGTAAGCCGCTTGCCATCATAAAACATGCGCGATCGTGTTGTGGCAGCTAGAGAAGGTGGGTTCGAACCTAGCGTGTGACATTGGGTAAATTACTCATAACAATTCCTTACCTCCGCAATGATTAACGGGGTTTTGTTTTCCCCGCAAAAAAGGGACTTTTGCGCCGTGGTATGACCATAGAAAAATTGAGCTTAAATCAACTGAAAAGTTTTATATTTTTAATAGCCTGCACGTCCTTTCTCACGAAGTGGGGAATTTGTTTTCTAGATTAACATTCATGAGTGAAGTAAATTCCTGTTGAGAGTACAATGCATTTGTCCTATGAAATTCTTTTTAGGTAATGCTCTCTGAAATTTACGACTTTGCGCTATTTGTAGTACTAGGGTCTTAAACTTAACTCACAAGGAGACATCCCGAAGTGTACCCACCAATTTTGTTAAAACTCGGGGGATTGGTAGACCTTCAATTGTAAAGGGAATTTATTCAATAAGCAACCGTTGTGCCATGGCAACAAAAAATGTTTTTGACCACAAAAAATTAAAATTTTACCATTGAAAATAACATGCGATTCTGACCGATTCCTAGCCCCCCCCCCCCCTGTGAAAATTTTTAACAAATTTAATAATTTTTAAAATGCCAAAAATAGAAAAAATAGATAAAAAAGTGACGAAAAAAATCAAAATTTATCCATTTTTTGATCAATTTGAACAAAATGGTTCAAAATGAACCAAAATGACTAAAATTTGGAAAATGTGAGAGAAAATTAAAAATAATACAAACATTGAAAATTAATTTTAATGACTTAGGATTAAGGTGGTGCCATGGGTATTAGCCTAGCTGATTATTATTATTATTAATAAAAACAAATAATAAATTTTAAAAAAATGATCAAAAGCAGTAAATTTGGTCAAAAACGATTATAATTGATTGAAATAGATTATTTGTGAAATATTTTAATAATATATAGATAAATTGGTGTATTTGAAAAATAAAATAATTGGGGTAAAGTTTGACCAAATTGATAAAAATAAATAAATTAAAAAAAACACACAATTTATCTGTATATATTAATCTAATTTTACACAAATTATAAATTTCAAATAATTTTTCAATTTTGAAAAAAAAATTATTTCAAACTAGGAATCGGTCAGAATCTCATGTTATTTTCAATGGGAAAATTTCCTTTTTTTGTTGTCAAAAACATTTTTCGTTGGATAAATTCCCTTTAGGATTTTTCAAGTTACATTATTATGATTATTATAAGGCCAACCACCACGCAAACGTCAAAAACCACTATAACTGTCCAAAATTAAAAAAAACCCCTTAAATCGTCCAATTTCTGAAAACGCAAAAATATACAAAATCAACTAATCCCCCCCAAAATTTCGAAAAGAGTCATTTTTACATCCCCAAATAAAATAATTTGATCCAGTAACACATTCAGTTTGAAAACAATTATATTCGGATCAAATAATTATGTTCAATTCCATAATACTTGTTATTAGATCGATTATATCCTTTTGAATCACTTATTTAATTCAGCTTGATAAAAATATTATATCGAATCTCTTTTATTTAAAATTAGATAAAACATAATTAGATCCAACCATATTTGAGTTAATTAGGAGAAACCATAGTTTCTAGGGACTGTCAGTTAACGTTAATAGGAAAACATGTCCCACCTACATTAACCTTAACATCTATCCAAGATTTGTGCATTTGATTTTTATGGACCAAAATAGATAAGGGAATTTATTCAATGAGCAACGGTTTTGCCATGGCAACGAAAAAGGTTTTTGACAACAACAAATGGAAATTTTCCCATTGATAATAACATGGGATTCTGACCGATTCCTAGGGCCCCCCCCCCCCCCTCCTGTAAAAATTTGAACAAATTTCAGAATTTGGAAAATGCCAAAAAAATAAAAAATAAATAAAAATTGACAATAAAAACATCAAAATTGATCAACTTTTGATCAATTTGAGGTCAAAATCCCACGTTATTTTCAATGGGAAAATTTAATATTTTGTATTGTCAAAAACATTTTTGGTTGCCATGGCAAAACGGTTGCCCATTGAATAAATTCCCTTTAGGATTTTTCATCATACATGAACGTATACCAATCCCCCGAGTTTGAACAAAATAGGTGGGTTACACTTCGGGATGTCTCCTTGTAAGTGCATAACGGACAAGTGAGGTATTATGCTTATTTAGACAGAAGACTTCTGCCCAACTTATTATTAACCGTTATTAACGTCTATGAGGTGTAGTTAGTGCCGGATTAAAAATGTTCAAAGGGGAAAATTTTAGTAACGGAAAGTGAAATTTTATTTTAATGAATATCGAAATATATGCTATATATGAAACCGGATCATTTAAACCAAAATTGAGGAAATAGTACCACCAAAATTTTATTATTAGGTGTGGGCTATTCGAATGCTCAAATCACGAGAATCTTGTAAAATATTGAATCAAGTATACAACGACCCTATATTTATCTAGCTTTTTTCACTTAAAAGTAATTTGGATCCTTCCATTCGGTCCATAAAACTTGCGGGGTCACTGACGGACTATAATAGTTGTCCCGAAATAAGGGAACATAAGTTGATTTTCCATCTGGACTAATTTAAGTATAATGCTTTTTAGTTAAAATTTCATCTTCCATCTTCGTAATGGATATCAATCCAACAATTTCAATAAAGGAACAATAATAACAATCATTTTGATCTTTCAGACAAATTTTTCACTCCAAACACCTTATCTGCTCAACTGTTGTTAATAAGTTGGATACTGTCATCGAACGTTCTTACAAAAGCGTATTCGGGTAATATCAAAAGTGATGTCTTGTCACTGAAGTCATCGTACGTCAATTCCATCGATGACTTATTTTCAAACAGAAATCTATTACCTTTTTTAAAGAACACATTTTATAAACAATTACTTCAGGTAAATACCTTCTTTTGTTTATTGGAAACTGAACGGGCAATCAGAGATATTCGTATAATAATTTTTTTTATCATCTCTTTGAACAATTATGTTAGGGATTAGATAAAATATTAAAAATAAAGATTTGTTACATTATACATTTATTCCAGTCTTTTTATTCGAAATATCGCTTCGGAACACGAATGGAAAAAGCCATATTTACATGTTTACTCTCAATAGGAAAAATACCCGAACCGTTATGCACAAATTGCAAACGAAATCAATACCATGAATTCAGCAGACAAAATGAAGTTTATCGAGTCTGACGTGTTTCTCAGTGGAAGGGGTGTCATTTTCGAAACTGAAACTTTTGCTATCAACATTGCCAGAAAAAATAAACTGAAGTTTAATCATTTAAAGATATACATAGGAAAAGAAGAGTACAATTTTAAAACCCAAAACCTGGCTTTCAGCAAACGAGTTCCAAAACGTATTTTATTTGAAATTGACGTCCAGTATGTTTATCAAATATGAAAAATAGTAAATGGCTTTCAATAAATACTAAAGATTTTACTTTATTATTTTCAGGACTGTCAGGTTATTCGAGACCTGCCAATTGAAACCATTGTTAATCAAGAAAGAAAAAATGTTCAAAAACTTTTTTTTGAAAGTAGATTCTACATTACCTCCACCCAGACCATTAGATCTATTCACGCTTAGGATAGTTTTCATTATTTGGTCTGTCGGAATTGTGATCTCGATTGTATCTTTCATTTTGTGTAACGGAATTCCACTAATTAAGGCTTGTGAACGACAGACTGAATAAAAAAAGCTAGATAATTATAAATTTAAACCACTCCCCCAGTGTTGCGTTTTCGTTAAATTTTACTTAAAATTGAATGTAATGTCAAAATGACATTTAACTTTATATATCTTGATAAATTAATGTATTATATTAGTTTCTAAAACAAACTTGGATAGTAAATTAAAAATATGGCATCTATAACTATAAGTCTTAAAGTGTGCCCTTTTATTTATAAATCTAAAACTATAAGTCTTAAAGTTTGTCCTTTTATTTATTTATTTATTTATTTATTACCAACATAGAGGGAGAAAAATACATGAAAAAGTACCAATAAAATAAAAGTTTGTAAGAAAATATAAAAGTCGACGAGATTAAGTGCAATGAGATGGAAAGGCAGTTAGGCCTTATATCCGCTAAATTATATAGTAGGGAAATACAATGCAATATAATAATTAATTATAATAATGAAATCTAATACAATGCAATATAATAATTAATTATAATAATGAAATGAAATACAATGCAATATAATAATTATAATGATGAAATGGAATACAATGCAATATAATAATTAATTATAATAATGAAATGAAATACAATGCAATATAATAATTAATTATAATAATGAAATGAAATACAATGCAATATAATAATTAATCATAATAATGAAATGAAATACAATGCAATATAATAATTAATCATAATAATGAAATGAAATACAATGCAATATAATAATTAATTATAATAATGAAATGAAATACAATTCAATATAATAATTAATCATAATAATGAAATGAAATACAATGCAATATAATAATTAATTATAATAATGAAATGAAATGCAATGCAATAGTTGTAAGCGAGGAGATATTGTGTACAAAACTAGTGAAATACTGAAGTGCGACCGATTTAATCTGAATATCACAGAATTAATCGCAGGGGAGAAACCACTCACTCAGACTGTCTAGACTTTCTATAAAAACAGAGACTCTTTTTATTTTTGACTTCGACTATCCATTTGGTCTCAGCGTGGGTATTTGCCTCACTGGCAGGGCCGTCGCCAGGGGGAGGGGGGGCAGGCGGGCCAGGCCCGCCCTGATATTCGATTGGCCCACCCTATGAATTTCAAAAAAAAATCTTTTTAGGGTGTTTGGCCCTACCAAAATTTACCAGTGCCCTACGAATTAATTGCCTGATACTCTAATAAACATTGTCATAGTAATAGTTACGAGTATGATATATATAACTATATATATTAACTACACCAACACCCTAGGCGACCAGACTCACTACACTTTTACAATATACAGACCATAGCTCGAGCCATCTACAAAAGGCTAATTTAACAACATTATATTTGGTCAAATGCCTGCATAGAAATCAGAAGATGACTAGAACGATTTTTACAATGGCGGAATAACCGTTAATTAGAACCGTAACTTTGATTTTACTAAAACTTGGCGGAATCTGCCGGTAGCGGCCTCTCTCGCTAATTTTGTATTTTAAAAAGTCTACCTTCGTTAGGAATAAAGCATATTGTTAAAAGACGGCGTTACTGACTAATCTACCAATTTCAAATCAGCGTGTGATCTACCATTTCAAAAATCGTTCTAGTTACTTTCTGATTTCTACGACTGCCAGGTACGATTATCTCCCTCGCCCGTATACATACGTTCTCAAACGCCACACTCGGCGGCACTGTAGTGGCTAAAATATACATTTTTGATAACGTATTTGCAACCTCTCGCTTTTTTTAACTTTAACTTTTAAATAGAAAAACTGAGTTCGATTTAACTGTTACTTTTATTTTGACTTTAAGTTTTGCCAAAAAAAAATTTATACCCAGGGTAAATGAATAAATTTAGACGATTTTTAGCGTTTTTTCCAACCTTCTCACCTTTCTTCTCTCAGTATGCTCGGCCCCTTTGAAATAAATCAAATCGTCCCGGTATATCATTGGCTCCTTAAAACAGACGTGGGTTACGCTTTAAAATAATCAGCTATGCTAATAACAAAGTCACCACTACAGATCTAAGTCAACTTGCCTTTTAACCAGTGGCCGGTTTATATAAAGTAGGTGGGTGGTGGGAGGCTCTTCATGCCACGCGAGCTAACCGACAGCTCCCTACAACTACTATTACCGTTAACCCGAGAAAGTTTTTACGCGAAGAGAAAATCGAAGATCTCGCAGAAGACACCTTTAACCAGTGAGGAGAGATCTTGCAAAATAAGCAGAAGGACTACTTCCGGATTTTCATACCAAGCTTAGATCGAACCCACGGCTTCACTTGCTGCAAGGCGTAAGCGCTAACTATTCCGCCACGACCCCGACTCCCCCCCACAACTCAGGATATATATATATGTATTTAAATACATTCTTGGTTTTGCAAAGTCAAACAAAATAATTTTAAACAATGTTATTAAAACTCCGATTATAATTGAAAAATCGTGCCCTACCATGGTCCTACCAAAGATTTCGGGCTGGCGACGGGACTACCGTCTTAATGCCATACTCTCTGTCCAATTGGGCAATTCTCTTGGTCCAAGCCGGTCCAAGCTGTATTATAGCCCTTCATCCGGATATATTCAAAGATTATTCTAGGTAGGCTTGTAGTATAGGTAGAAATTTCAGCCGTCCCAGATAACATAGCTTGCTACGTGCCTCTCTTTGGACCATTAGAGGCCATCCTAACCCCCCTGAACGGCCACCTTGGCATTTATGGCAGTTTTGCCCACCTCGTATTGCGTCCTTTCCAATACCTCAAGGGTCCTGTGACGAAAAACATAGAACCTCATTTCCATAGGTTAATGCTGGGATGGCTATAGATTTCCACAAAAGGCAGCCAACTGAATATGTATTATATGACCGGTTAGCAAGGTTTCTTACTGCCCACCGTAGCTTATTGCACCGTTGGAGTACTAATGATTAAATTTCCAACAGATAATGCCCGGAAGAGGTAAATGTAACACCTAAATATTTGAAACTTGTGACTAATGCAATGGGAGCTTGTTGGAGAGTCAGTGTAGTAGGTGTCTCTGAGCCATTCAGTGTCATATGAACCGATTTTTCAGCACTAAATGGTAACCCATACTTTTTTGAATAAGCTGTACATACATCTAACATCTTTTGCATATAGCTTTGGTATTCTGTATTCTTCTACCGAGGTCGTCATTGTAGTTCTCTTAAGCCTTGGTTCTTCTAACCTTTTTGCAAATAGCGTAGACTTTGGAAAGTTATGTCTTCTTTCCTTCAAAATACTTTTCTTCTTACACTATTTCTTCAGTTAACGCGATGCGCGGTGAAATTACTGCTTGTCTGAACCCATAACCTGTTAGAATTATTTATGAGCAGAAATAACGAGGCTCAAGTTAGAACAAAAATGGACGAACTAAAGTTTTTATTGGCGTCACTGTAGTCGTACATAAATAGAAACAAAAATAAAACAATGGTAAGGTGTCGCCATCTATAGTATTGGTTTTGGCGGCCTATTCAAACAACATAACAGGCATTCGTTATATTAACTAACATTTGCAAACAGCGCGATATCGTCCGCATAGAATAAACATGAGACAGAAAAAGGCACTCCAGGTCCATAGATATTAGAATCCAAATTCGCCCCAACTCCTAGATCGTCGAGGAATATTAAAAAAAGAACCGGAGATAAGGGACATCCTTGCCTTAGTCCCACTCGACTCTCCACTAAAGGCGTAATTATTGAATCAATTTTATAGGTGTAGAGACAAGATTCATATCGTGCCGAAATATAGTTAACCAAGGGTTCTGGAATGTCCCTCCGTCGCATGCAGTCCCATAATTTAGTTCTGTCTACACTGTCATACGGTTTCTTTATATCTAGAAATGCCATCTTCAGCCTCTTGTTCATAGTTATCAGTTTTATTTTCCAAATCATCTCGAGATATTAGCATATTTTCAGTTGGCTCTATGGTATGATCTATCGGCTGTGGACCCTTTACACTTCCCGTAGCTTCTGTGGTATGACATACGAGGTTATATTCCAATTCCTTAATATATTCAGTTATTCTATCGGAAACTTCTTGTCGCCTATAAAGAATGGAACCTTCCCGGGACTTAATGCAACCGAACCGACGTTTCATTTGCTCAATTGATTTCCTCAGTTTTTTCAGGAACTTCCAGAATTTTCTACCCTTCTCTTTGCCGGACTTTTCAATTGCCCGTTCGATCTTTCTATTGTATCCTGCGATTTTCCTGGAAATGATTGATTTAGCCTCTGTTCTTACTTTCTGGTAATCTTTCCACTTTTCTCGGATTAATTCTACCGACAGTCCCTGAGCTAACGCAGTTCTGTGATCTTTGTTGGCAAGCTTACGTTTCTTAATGCATGCATCGACCTCACAGTCCCACCAGGGTTTAGGAGTGATTCCTTCCTTTAGTACGCCTCCTACCCGCTTTTTCTTTAACGTCTGATTCATAGAATGTCTTATAGCGTCTACAAAACCATCATATGTATCAATTCCATTATCCACTTCATTTTCCATGTGTGAGGTAAAGTCTTTCATTGCCTGCTCATCTTCTAAGTCCCAGAATACTGTACGGGTAAGCAAGCTTTTGCCCATTTCTCCCTCCTGTTGTAGTTTTTGTACTGCTGTTGTGTTAACCGTAGCGAAAATACTATGATGATCAGTTGATCACTCGCCACACTATTCAGACCCAATTGATCGATTTCTATCTTCGTGATACAGTCAATAAAGCCCTCATCGTATAGAATATGATCGACCAGGGTCATTGAATTACAACCTTTCCGTCTTAATTTTCCCTCACACACTGGAGTGGTAATTCCAATTATAAGCCCAGTAGCTTCAGCAAATTTCTTGAGACGTGTTCCACTTATATTTTCCTCTCCTAGTTCTGCAATATGTCCATTGAAATCTCCCTTAATGCAGATATGTTTTCCATCCTCGACAAAACCAATAATGTCTCTTTCAAGACAGGTGCATAGTTTTTCATTCCACAGGCGTGCGGCAGTAGTATCTCCACTAGCGCAGTATACCAGACCAAAAACTATGCCAGGCGTCCCATCGATGGAAAACCACATATGCTCTTTACATTCTGTAATAACGGTTATAGGTTTCTTCTTAGAAAATAAAATTCCCAGGCCACCACCTTTTTTTTTCCTTTCTACTCGATTTACTCCACACCAGCCACAATCATCAGGTAAATCTGGAACTTCTCCTCCACGAAGATGGGTTTCAGTCATACCATAGTCCATAGAATGCACGCAAGTCCCTTTTTATTCATTAGTTCACCCACTTCTGCATATTTCAAAAACAAAGGCTATTTACTTTCTCTTTGGTTTCGACGTTTTCCCCGCTTTTTCCGTGGCCGCTCTGAGTGAGGAAGGGGATCAATACCGTTCTGAGAAGGCGGTTGATGAATCACGGACTAATTAATTAGTCCATGGATGAATTGTGAATATAAAAGGAAGGGATTCTCTTTTGTCCTCATTGGCATACAATACAACATTATCGTTATTATTTACATTATATACAACCATGCTCTTGGTTAAAATCCAGAGATAAAAATTCACTATGGGTAATATGTGCTATGAGGACTGATTCCCGGGGTGCCAGTGCCGTAACTAGGAACCCCGAGGTCCCCACACGAAAAACAACTCGGGGCCCTTTTAAATAGCACCGATTTTAATCATACATGTTTGGGGGCCCCCGCGCCGCGGGGTCTGCGGGGGCGCTATTTACGCCACTGCGGAGTGCATGCCAGGATTCTGGTTTTTGGCTCTAGTATTACCGTTGTTATCATTTGCATATCTTATTTTGGATTTATGTCCTCTACGCTGCCGAAAAGCGCGGAACCTCGCCATCATACGCTCTTCCAGGTACTTGATTCTTTCTCAGAGTTGGCGCCTCTTTAAGTATAACAAGACAATTTCCAGCGCTGTCTAAACACCCTCCTAGGCATTGTAACCCAGCCACCTGAATTAAAGGCTTCAAAAGTCGCCTGATGACTTAGGCCTAAGGTGGTGCCTTGGGTATTAGCCTAGCTGATTATTATTCTCCCAAACCGAGTACAAGTCTTCACAGAGAGGGGAAAATCCGAGGGGCTAACCACTCATAGAAAGTCTGTACACCGATTACGCCGGATTACGCTTAAATTACCACTGCCAAAGGCAGGGACTTCAAAGATTACACGTAATCCCATTAGTACAGTCAAAGGTACGGCTCTGTACACCGATTACGCGGAGTGATCAGCCCCTCGGGAAAATCCTCATCCAATTCGAGATTCTTACGTAACCACTTTTCGGGTCCATCAGGCGTATCTATATCGTCAAATATTACACCAAAGGCCAGTAAATTCTCGGCTGGGACCTTTTTTATCGTCTGGAGTTCCAAAGAGTGCTCTAACCCTCCTTTAGTCTCGCCCATCTTTGACTTAAGCATTTCGATTTGACCAGATAGATCCTTGACTGTTTTCGATACTTTTTCGGTCTCCGCCTCTTGCAGTATTTGGCATTCTGAAGTGAGATTTGAATTAAGTTGTATTATCGCATTTTGTACTTCCTCGACCTGTGTTTTAAGCTCGGTAGTGTTTTTCTCTTGAGTCGATTGCCTCTGCTGAATTTCTTCACAACGCTTTCTGTTTGCATGGTCTCTGCGATCTAACTCTGTCAGGAATGAGCTTTGCATCAATGCCAAATTTTTTTTAAAGGTGTTAAATCTGCTGCCAATAAGCTTATATTGGCAAGAAAACTTTCCAAACCATTCGTTCCCGGGTTGGTATGCTGTCTTGTTATTTGACAATCATTAAACGTAACGAGATTAGTGGTGGACTCTAAACGATTACCAGTGATTGCTGCATCATTGGGTTGACTAGAGGCAAAATCTTTGATGTTCATTTTGTTGCGAAACTTGCTGGTAATGTTGACTTGCAGTGACGTCTTTGCAGCAGCCACCTACCCAAGACTCCTGAATAGTGCTCACTTCCCCTGGGGGTACATCCACACATTCCGCATGATACCATTTTCTACATCCTACACATTTTATCCAAGTATTGTTTTTTCCCGAACCCCTATTTATCGGCATTCCTCACATATTGTTTTTTTTTTCAGCAGTCTCCAGCGAAGGTTTAAGATTAAGATTTAAGATTTATTTATTGACTTGTAAAGAGATACAGCCCATTTGGAACAGGGCGGCTCACCTTTTTATTCAGGGAGCACAGTCATACCTAGCCGCTATAAGATGGCGCCTCTTAACCCATACTAACGGCGACTCCACTAAGCCTAACACCTAAGTTTAAAAAATATAAACAAACTACTCACTAAAAGTCTAAAATAACGAGGAGAGTAAATAACTGTAACGTTTAATTAAACAATTCCGTACTATATTGAGTCCAAGTAATAATGTCCAAACTATCAAAACAATTGAAAGGACGGAGCGAGTGTTACGGCGGCTTCCAATAAAGGCTTTATCAGTAAGGTTTGTCAATCAACTAACTTACGATAATGGGAGTAAAAGTAAACCTATACACCAAAATAATTGTATACGACCATTGATACATTAAAGGTCTGGACAATTTTTAATAGATGCCTTTTTATAATTGCTCAAAAAAAGTCAATAAATGTAGAGCTTACCATAAGGTTATCGTTACTGACAACAGACATTGTAGTTATTATAGAAATTATGGCGGGATTAGCATTCTAAGTTAGCGGTATGGATCCTTCACGCTTAGACAATGTTCACTGGCTCATCGATAATTAGTCTTTCAAAATGCTGGTCAATTTTTGCTTGAGTATTGCCCAAACACACAGTTGTTAAGAATTTTGATCCTGTTTTATCTATGTTAATCGGGTTTCGGGTTTCGGGTCGGGTGAAGTCGGATTCCGGGTGATACTTTTATTATCGGGAAGGGTTCACGATAGACCATTTCGGTCAAGTTGAGTTCGAGTTACTTGAAACCCGATCCGACCCGACGGCAAGCCTTGATTATTCAATCTCATATTGAACCATTGTCATCCACTCGGTTTAAATTCGTAAAATGCGTTTGGGACTAAGCAAAGGTGATCTTCGTTTCCAGGTAGGACAAAACATTTTGGTAGAGCCAAACATATCTTTCTTATTCTCTATAAAGATAAGCGAATTTTATATAAATATGTCTGTGGTGCCAGCCAATACAAACTACAAAAATAAAATAAGTAGGCGTTTAAGAACAATAAAAACTACCGGTGAATATACTCGATGGTAACCCGAGCCATATTTCTAATACAAACCTTGTTTCAATGCATATACTCGGCGACTTCCAACAACTTACCTCAAACTAATTCCAATACGTCTAAAGAGATTGTCTAAAAAATTTGAAATTATAATATCAAAAGGTCAAGCTAGGCAGTGGCGTAATTAAAAATATTTTTATAAAAACGTTTGTTAATCGAACAAGCTTAGTCAGAAGTGTTACTGTTGAAATTAAATGGATTAAAAAGGGTTATACTACCTTCACTGAAAGAAATTCGTCTTGTCACCCGACTGCCTGCGTCAACTTTGAAAAAGAAGTTTGCTTTATTTTCACTATAAAGCTAATTATCCAAAAACTTTGATAAAAACGCGGGTTTTTCTAGTCCTTTAGCAGTCGGATAGCAATTTCAAATGGATGATCTCCTTCATCCCAGAATAAGTCGCAACTGTTTTTCGTTAACCATCGACACTGTCTTTTATCATCGTACGATTAGTCCGAAAACGGGCAAGTTTCGTTCAAAAATCCAGACATAAAACTCGCCCGTTTCCTTCAAGAATACGCGTATCTCTTTTAGAATCCATTCCCCTCGAGCTCTGAATAAGTTTACCTTGACGATCGAGTTCATTTGGGCATAAACACAGCTGCTTGTGCTTCTGGTAATATTCCAGTCCGTAGTCTTCTATATTCGAGGGTAGAGTATCCAAAGCTGATAACCTTAGCGTGTCTGAAAGCGTTGACAACGTATTAACTGTTGACTGTTGATATCTGCTTCGCCAAATGAAGAATAGCAGACCGGTCTCTGGGGGTTTAAAAGATTATCAAATAGTGAGTGTTGTGGTTCAATGTTCGAATTTGCTTTATTGGGTAATAGACGTATTCCGGTGATGAGACCCTTATGAACAAGTCCGTAATGTCTTTATTATTAGTGTTTTCGCGCAACAAATTGTCTAATATTACCAAGTTTCCAGTTTTCGCATTTAAATTGTTTACATCTTATAAACTAGTGAAATTCTATGCTTGGCGTATGACTCAGTATGGACTTAAGCCGTTTATCCTGGTATTTCGTGTAACACCAAATTATAAATCTGGGAAGGCTGTAATGAGTGTTTCTCTATGCTCAGCGTATGGTTTCCGTTGCTTTTTATACCTTAAATAAATTGACCTTTTTTTTGAAAATAGAGCTAATACCCAAGGCACCACCTTCGACCACATAAGCAATGTTGCTTGTGCGTGATCAAGTAACAGGTGGCCGGGTTACAATGCGTAGGAGGGTGGCGGCAAGCCCCTCATTCCACGCGAGCCAACAGCTCCCTACACTTACTATTGCCGTTAACCTCAACAAGTTTTTATGGAAGGGGAAACCGAAGAGTTCGGAGGAAAACCATTTAAACCAGTGGGGAAATAACTTGCAAACTCAACGCCCAGTGCCACAAGCCGGGATCAAACCCAGCTCCTTTTGCTGCGAGGCGATAGTGCTAACCACTCCTTTGGTACTTCTAGTTTGACCGTGTGACGTAATGTATTTTCCGATTTTCACTTAGCAGTGATGAAATGGGTTTTTTATAATTCATGTCTCTGTCCGCCAACTACCAAAGTAAGGTAAGCTAGAAAAATATCTGGACACTCAGTACCGGCCTTTTCTTACTGCTGAAATGGTTGGAGAAATTAAAACTGTGAACACAAATTTTGCATTTTTATTAATTAATTTGCGTGGTTAGATCCTTAAGAGAATACTTGGCCAAATAACATATACGGTTACAACATCAAAAATTATAAAATAAAATATAAAAAAACGTAGAAAATTTGGCAAACATTTCAAAGTAACGAGGTCGTTTTCTTTTCTTACATCCAATTTGTAAGCGTTTTTCTTAACTTTTAGCTAAGTTGCTATTCCTAGCCTTAATGAACCCTTGGCACCTAGCTTAGTTTAGTGTCAATGGAACTCCAGGGCCCCCACTCAAATCTTCAATTTTTCATAGGAAAAATAAGATTATATTTCTAAAAATATAGGAGTTTATAGGACTATTTTTTCAAATTATAGGATTTTATAGGACTAAATATGCTATTTCATTTACTAACTTTATGCATTTAAAAAACAAAATCTATATTTAGTGAAATAAATCTTTGATTTTCACTTGAAAAATAGAAACTATTGAACCATTTCATCACAAAAATATACAAGTAGCTAACCATGTTAACAATAACAAAAGTGTATACCAGAGTGACTTTGTATAGGAATTTATCCTATAGCTAAATCTAACAATTTAACAAAGTAGCGGGATTTGAAATGGGTAAAATATCAAAATTATAGGATTTTATAGGACTTTTTAGGGATTTTTCTAAAAATATAGGATGTTATAGGACATTTTTGAAAATATAGGATTTTATAGGAATTATAGGACCTCTGGGGGGCCCTGGTACTCTCTCCTGGCGTATTTTTGTCAATTGGGGCATCTAGGGGTAATTTGCCTAAATCACTGAATTGAGAATAGCCAAGTTGAAGAAATGAAATTAAAAATTAATACGCAAAACATTTCAAAATAATTATAAAGATATACTCTTGGTGATATAACACTTAAAACATATTAAAGATAACATTTCTCAAAAGACCCCTCTGGGCCATCACGGTTAGCATGGGTTTTACTTGGGCATAAACAACCGTTAATTGCAAAAGGACAGTGACTGAAAAAGGTTATACTTATTAAAAGTCCATAAGGCTGCTTCCTTCACGCAAGTTTGAAACGCACACAAAGCTAGCGGCACAGCCCCACTATGCATAAGGAGTAGGCACAGGGTTGCCACAAAATTTTGAGATTCAAATTCCCTGACTATTCCCTGTTTTGTCTGACCAATTTAAGGGATTTTCCCTGACTTTCTAAGGCCAAATTATTATTTTATATTTGAATTTTATCAGAAGTTAATAAATTTAAATGAAAATGTTATTGCAATGTTGAAAAAATTAGCCAAACTTTCAAGGAAATAAATGGTAATCATAGAATTTGTCATAGATCTGGTCTAAAAAATAACCTTAAAAAAGTGCCAAAATAAAATTAAATTCCCAGACTTTTTACAAATTCTAAAAATTCCCTGACATTTACCTGACTTTTTAGGTCCATTCTTAAATTCCCTGACTTTTCCCTGACGCGTGGCAACCCTGAGGCACCTACCGCCAGCTACGCGGATTTTATTAATAACGGCAATCTCGAATCTAAATTTAGATTCGTGAGAAAAAGCAGCGGAGCTTGGTGTTCGCGCTTTCATTCAAGAGTGACCAGTCTCGCTCACTTTTATAATTGGAATCCCACACGCGGAACACTTCAAAGGGTCGACCGGGTTTTCTCCAACAGCCCAACTCTTAAAATAATGTCTAGCCCGGCGCCATCAAGACGCCAGAAATACCTTAAACCAAAAATAAAACATAAAAAACCCACAATAATAATACAATGTAGTTTCAGATAACTCCGAAAATTGGCAACCCTGAATTCTGAATAATAATGAAGACTATGGCAGTAAGTCCCAAAACATTAATTTAACCTCTACTAATGTATAATTTAAGAAATTATATAATATCCGAAAAGTAAAAATATTGGGTAAAGAAATCAAAGCAAATACCTAAAACACCACAGTGGTCTAGAACAGAATGCGCAATAGAAAAAGCAACTGCTGGTCTACGAGGTATTGTTTTCCCAGAACGGGAAAAAATAATTTACAGAAAGTGACCGAACAATTACTCTACACAGTAAACAAGCGGTTAATAAATGAGCCTGACATGCGTCAACATTTTCCCAAATAAAAACACCGATGAATTAATATCAACTTAACTAACAGATGTTAACAAACGCCATCAAGAATTGCCACACCTGCCGCATTAGTGATCCTGCTAATCCAACCATACAATATCATCCTCACCAGGTTACAAGTCTGCCATGGGAACAAGTGGCCACGGACATATTCCAAGTGCAGGATGATAAATACATTTTATTACTTGACTAAAGAGTTAAAAACAACTAATGCCATCTCGGTGATTACCTTCTTGAAACCTAAATTCGTACGCTACGATGCGCCAATAAGAACTATACCAGACAACGGACCACCATTCCAATCATACCAATTTCAGGAATTTCTGAGAGCATGGGGCGTCAAACATATAACCAGCAGCCCACATTACCCCCGTAAAGATCAGTACAAACCATCAAGAACCTATTAATCAAAGCAACACTAGAAGGGCACGATTTACAATATATACTTAAGGAGTACCACTCAACACCTTTTGCAGACCTCTCGACACCGGCACAGATTCTGATGGAACGGCAACTGCGAACTGTAATTCGTACAATTATTGCATCTTTAATTCCAGAATACCCAATTGCTCTATCTCTCAGTAATTACACGATATGATGAACATATACTAAAAGGAAAAAAGTCCGATTTGTTTATTTATAATTAAAATTTAATTAATGAAAAATATGAAGCCCCCGAATAATTCGAGTAGCCAGATCTCCTTCAGTAAGTTTAGTAATACCAGTTTTTGCAGTTCGAACTGTTCTCTCGGCCAGCCCATTCGAAGCTGGGTGATAAGGCGGTGCAAATACTTGTTTGACGCCATTCAATTTGTGGAAGTCCACGGATTTTAAGGAAGGTGTGCACTGGAACGGGTATTTCCCCGGTAAAGAGTGCCGCCCCCTCGCCATATCCCCTCCAACGTGGGCTGGTCTTACCTCAAGGCTGAAGGAGGGAACGGGGCACGCCGAATTAGCCTGACCCTGTAGTGCAAGAGGCCAGTCATCAACTCTCGCCTGCTCTAATGAGCGGAGGCTTATGATCGCACCACTTGAGTGATGCATTCAGTATAGTTTCTTGATGTCACCCACCATGAGCATCCCACCGGGACGAGTTTCTTTCGACAGGTATGCATCACTCGCAATTTGGAATAAACCCCCCCGAGGTAATAGAATTTATGGGCTACAGCCCTAGCCTACACCGAGGTGCCTCCTTGGGATCTGCAAAAAAAAACCCTGCCTACCAGAAGAACGGAACCAATTCAGAACCCACTGGCGCCTTTGCACTGCTTATTTCACCCCCGGCTATCGGAGGGTTTACAGTACGATCCAAGCAACATGCGGGGACAGATGATATATACCCAGAAGTAATTTAAGCATTGCGACAAAATGCAAAAATAAATGTTTGCTAAAGGTGTTAAATAATGTTATGAGTCAAGAAGATATACCGCGTACGTGGAAAGAGTCAAGGGTAACTATGGCTTTCAAAGGCAAGGGTAAAAAGGAGGAAGACTTGGACGCTTATCGCCCTATAGCTGTTACTTCAATTTTATACAAATTATACGCGATTTTATGGAAGGAAAGAATTATTGTCTATTTTGAGCTCAATGACTTGCTACACGCTTCTCAATATGGGTTTCGCAGAAACCGTCGAATGTCGGACAATCTCTTTATCCTGTCCCAACTCATAGAACTCTACCAAGCAAAGAAGACATTACTTTATACGGCTTTTCTTGACCTACATAAAGCATACGATGGTGTTCGACAGCCAAAGTTGTGGGAGACCTTGGAAGGATTTGGGCTAACGCGAAGTGTTATAACTCAGCTATAAAAACTGTACGCTGATAGCTCATGCGTCTATAAAGCCCAGGGAATAGAGAGTACCCCATTGAAGTCCAGGGCTGGTCTGCGACAAGGTTGCCCTTTGTCTCCGGTTTTGTTTATAGCCTAAATCAATGGACTTGCTGAGAGCTTGACTGATTCTGTGGTGGGAGCTGAGGTAAATAAGGCCAGAGCAACAAGGAATGAACCAACTATGAAGATACGTATACCTTGTTTGTTATTCGCGGACGATATTCTGCTCTTGGCAAATTCCCGAAGTGATTTACAAATTCTGCTGGATAGGTGCTCTACATTTGCTGATTCTAAGGGGTTAAGGTTCATTGCAGCCAAGTCGAATGTCATGATCTTTGGTGAGCATTCGGGATCTACTGTTCCTAAATTCACACTACAAGGTGTTGGTCTTGATCTAGTGAAAAATTACACCTACTTATGGAGTTACGTTTTGCGACAAAACAAATTACACGGAAGAGTATGAACCGATGTTGGTTGCCAAAGCAACCCGTATGCAGTGGGCAGTGAAAAATATGTCCAGTCAATCGTACAATAAATTCACAGTTTCTCATACCCTTTGGAAGGCTGTTGCTGTACCTACCATTACCTTTGCGAACGATGTTTTGACTGTTTTACGTCCGCTTTAAAAGCGTTTGACTATGCCCAAAGGGAGGTTGGGCGTTCGGCACTGTCTGCGGGTCCGTTTGCATCTAACGCAGCTATCAGGAGCGAAATGGGCTGGAGCATTATGGAAGATAGAGAAGCGGCCAGTAAGTTAAAATACCTTTGTCGGCCCCGACCATGATACATGGGGTGGTATTCCGCTCGCTGAGGATTGCCCAATTGGATCGTAACTATGGCAAGGGCCCTACACGGGGAAGTGCTTCTACAGAGAGCCAGTGGTATAGTATAGTCAGTCGCAAAGTTCGGAAGGCAGCTGAGCTACGTTGGCAAAACGAGGTTAAAAATAAGGAAAGCTTGAGCTACTATAGTGCGAAGCCAAAACCCAAAGCTGAAACGTTTTACGATGGGTCCTGGAGAAGTGGACTGCTGTTTGATGCGCAGTCAGGATCATTGCTATAGTCGTTTCTCCAACCTGGCCTTGAATTATCCAATCGTGTTACCTTGATGGTGAGGAGCTTTCTACCTTATGTATTGTGACAACATTGACATTCCATGTTTCAAAAATTTAATCATTGCTTTGGCCAAGTGAATGTTACCGCCACACTTCAGACATTGTTGTCCGTATGAAGGACATTTCATTACTTCATGAGTTTCTTTGCATCTATAACAATTCTTAATTTGCTTAGTAGATGTTCGCTGTTGGACACGCGATTCGTCTGCAGGCTTTTATTTCAACACTTTTTTAACTTTCTTGTGGCTAATTGCATCGACTTTTCTTTGTGGGCTTAATGTGTAAAAACGTTCTCCCCCATGACTGAAGTTGCATTGCCAATGTTTCAGCTACTTGACACATTTACGTAACTTCTTATCTCGTATGTCAGTTAATATTAGATCTCTAATCATGTTGTCTTCTTCTGTAAAGTTGCGCATCTTATCTTTTAGTCTTACGTCTGTAACATACTGTTACAGAAATTCCCCTTCCAGCTGCATTCGCCAACGAAAAACTTGCCTTTCTTGTACTTCGTTCTTCTTAGGGCTACAATACTCTTCAAAGTTGACTAGGATATTTGTAAAATTCTTTGGCGCTGTATGCTCAAACACGAATGTGTTGTGGAGTTCAATTGCTGCATATCCAGCTACATGCAAAAGTAATGAGATTTTCTTAGAAGCCTCCTCATACAACGTAAACCTTTGCTTAAACAATCGCCAATTTTGGTTATCATTACCGACGAAGGCTGTCCTTCTTGCATTATACACATCAACACATTATACATGTGAGTGTTGCGAGGTAAGTAACTGATTGGCTGCTTTGTGGTAATTTCTGTCATTAAAAACTTTGGAAGTAGTGGTGCTTTAATTTCAATTGTAGGCCATTTCACAAGATGTAAGCAAATGTGAAACATGTACCTGTATGTCAAAAATCCAGTTAAGTAACCCCGCAATGACATTGGAACACCTTAGGCTTCGTATTCTGGGAAAAGTATCCTAATAAAACGATCTATATTAGTCACTTAAATAATTTTGTTGATACAAATATATCATTTTAAAATTCAATCTTGTTTACTTATTGGGAAACTATTTGTTTTCCACTTTTCATAGATAGGTCGATGACAAAGGCTTAGCCGAACTTATACTACGTTACTTCTTACACCGTGCGAATTCACAATAAATATCTAACATATTAATATTAATTCTACGTTGTGTTTAGTAAATATTTTAAGCGATTTACCTTTCAAATGATGTTAATTCCCTTCATTTGTTTACGTTATGTTATCCGGACTCTGGAACCGTTTTTCAAGCGTAGCCTACGTTAATCAAGGCCCGTGCGCCATATAATTTTTGATTTTTTTACTGGGTATTTAAGTTGCCGTATTTTTCCGCCGCGAGCGCTGCTCCTTGGACTTGTGTGACGTCATATATTTTAAAAACTCCTTTTTCCCGCGGGGTTTTAGAGGGAGGTCCGAGTTATTTCGTCTGCCATTTCGGTGTTTGGGTACGACCGTAGGTTACAAGTGCAGAATGGAATAACGCAGGTAATGTAATATTATGAATCTTTCAATTGTTTATATTCTACGGTATATAAAACCCTATTATTTAGGTTTATAATATATCTGAAGAGGTGGTATACTACACTGCATACGGATGATATCTTTGAAATATTGTAACGACCGGATTGTGCCGCGACAGCTTCCCAGTCATCCACCGCCAACCTGGTCTCCCTGACGTTCGCGCTCCGAACAATAGTGGATTGAGCTGCAACAGCTTCCGGAGGTTCGCGCTCCCGCTATATATGGGGGAGACGTAGAAGGGCCTAGTCAGTTCGAGTCTGGCTCTGAACCCAGCCGGATCTCTACCAAACCAGCCGTCCCAGCTTCGCCGAAACCAACTGCTCCTGTTTTGCCGAGGCCAGCCGTTCTCGTCCCGTCGCAGCCTGACATTGCCGTTAGTTCGCCGCTCACAGTGACTGCACCAGCCGGGTCTGCTGAGGCCATCGTAACTACTACGCCGTCGTCCGTTGTCGTCACGCCGCTGCCAGTTACCACGGACCTGCCGCCAGACGATACTAATCCTAGATCAACCACTACGCCCCAGCGTTATAACTTTCGGCCGCGAACGTTTCGTTCAAATTACAAAACTTGAACATTTGTAAATAAAGACTCAATAAAAATCCTCGGAACAAAACCTAACGTTTCACTGGTGGAGGCGCCGGTTCGAGTCCAACGATACCATGTCGCTCACACTGCAGCCGTTCCGAGGGACTCCGTCCGAAGATATCAACGCCTGGCTCAAACGCTTTATCCGCATCGCCACGTTGTCAAAATGGGTAATCACTGATTGGCCAACATACCTCGCCCTCAACATGGAGGGGATCGCTTCCACATACTGGGAAAACATCCTGGACATCCGACCCACCCGCTTCGTGGGACGCTGCGAAGGCACTTCTTTCCGCCACTTTTGGGACCACCGTCGATATTGCCGAGATTGAACAACGCCTTTTCACTCGTCGCCAAGGCCCGTCGGAACATTACGAACTCTACTGCGCCGACATTCTCAACCTCTGCAACCAGCTCGGCCGTACCGTCGACGAGAAAGAGAAGATTCGATGCATCATCCGGGGTCTTCGCTCTGATCTTATCGAAGGAGCACTCCAAGCCGAGCCTGCCACTGTCGACGAACTTGGTGCTACTATCAAGCTTCATACTACCGCCAGAGAGGCCGCTGCTCGTAGTCGTGCCGCTGCTAGACCAATTCAGTCATCGGTCGAGCGCCCCGACGCTGCTCGGATGAGGCACTTTCAGTCAAGAAACTTTCAAGCTCCACTGCTCAACCCAACAAGGCCTCCTACATCGTTCCAGCCACGACCCGCATTGTACCAACCACGTCCTACCTATCCACCGAATCTCGCTATCTTGCCTTCCCCTCAACAATCAGAGCAACCACTGCACCGTCGATCCGCACAGATGCGCACTCCCGAGGGTCGCCCCATCTGTTTTAATTGCAATCAAATCGGTCATGTCGCCAAGCACTGCGTCGTGCCTTTACACTCTGCGGTCTCGGGAAACTGGCCTCAGCAGTCGTGAAAGAAGAGGGTACGCCTGCTGTCCTATCATCAACCGCCTCTCCAAACGACGCATTAATCCGCCGTCCGTGCAAAGTTAACGGATCTCCAGCGACTGCATTGATCGATCCAGGAGCCGCGATTTCCGCCATCAGTCAGGAGTTTGTCAACGCCCACCAAATATCGTCGCAGCCTTGCCACACGCCGATTAAGTCCGCCAGTGGTCATGTCACTTTCTCGTCAGGAAGAGTCAACGTGGAACTACACCTTGCGGGAAAGGACGACTTCTGCTCTCGTCCTACCAAATTTACCGGCTGACGTACTGCTCGGAATTGACTGGTGTCATAACACCCAGCTCATTATAGACTTCGGTGCAGACGAAATTTTGAATTTCCCAACCAGGAAGCTGGAACCAGTTTACCCCGATGCTACCGCTCTCGAAGACTTACCAGGCAATCACCCATACCCTGAAGATACAACCGTGGTTGCATTCATCGCTATAGAGACACCTATGATACTTAAGCCTTGGACCGAGACTTTACTCCCAATCAAGCTTTCAAAATCCGTCAGCTACAGTGACGCTTTATTTACGCCTAGTCGTGAGCTAAATCGCAAAACCGGACTCTCAGCTCCGTATGCCATTCTGCCGTTAAAATCAGATCTCGCCGCCGCCATTGGAAACCTTTCCTTTGAAGATAAAGTTATTCAGCCTGGGATGAAAATTGGAACCATCGTTAATTTCGAACACCCTGTTGCTGCGATTTCTCAAATTAATCACTTGGCGCTCCCTGACCGTGCCGCATGGCGGCGTTCTACAGTTAACACCGAACTCTCCGAGGCCGAACGAGCCGACGTCCAATCAGTTTTACGAGAGTTCAATCACTGTTTCAAGAAGGCGGAAGATCCTCTACGCACTTCCCGCCTGCTATCTCACGCTATAGACACTCAGGGCCATCTCCCAGTGCATCTTCCGCCACGACGTACATCCTTCGTCGAACGTGACATCGTATGTGAAGAGGTTCGTAAAATGATGCAGGACAAGATTATTCGGCCGTCTTCAAGCCCTTGGGCCGCATGGGTCCGTTTGGTCGCAAAGAAAGACGGCACGCCACGATTTTGCATTGACTTTCGACGCCTCAATGATCTCACGAAAAGAGATGTCTATCCGTTACCACGGGTCGTTGACGCCCTCGACCGACTTCACGGCGCCCAGTATTTCAGCACAATGGACCTGGCCAAGGGTTATTGGCAAATTCCGCTTGTCGAAGCCGATAAAGAGAAGACAGCGTTCTGTACCCCAGACGGTCTTTTTGAGTTTAATGTCATGCCGATGGGCATCGCGAACGCCGCCGCAACTTTTCAACGTACCATGGACATCGTACTTGCGGGTCTGAAGTGGAATACTTGTTTGGTCTATCTCGACGATATTGTGGTCTTCTCCGAGACGTTCGCCGGTCACATCACACGTCTTCGTCAGGTTCTGGGTCGTTTAAGTGAAGCCGGCTTATCATTGAACGCTGAGAAATGTCACTTCGCTAGCAGCTCGATGAAATACCTCGGGCACATTATCTCTGCACAAGGCATCGCTCCAGATCCTGCGAAAACCCGCGCAGTGGACGAATTCCCATCACCATCAAATCGTAAAGACCTAAAGTCGTTCCTAGGACTCTGTTCCTACTATCGCCGTTTTGTCAAAGGCTTTTCAACTATTGCTCGTCCGTTAACGGAACTGACCAGCCCTAAGACGCTTTTCAAATGGGGACCAGCGCAAGCGAAGCGTTCAACACATTGCGGACGAAGCTCACACAGCCGCCGATTCTACGTCACTTCGATCCTCAGCTTCCGACGGAGATCCACCCAGACGCCTCAGACAAAGGCATAGGCGCTGTCCTCTCTCAGCGCAAAGACGGTATCGAGCAAGTCATCGCTTACGCCAGTCGATCCTTAACGGATCCCGAAGTTAACTACAGTACTACGGAGAAGGAATGTTTGGCACTAATATGGGCGCTGAAGCAATTTCGCCCGTACATATACGGAAAACATGTGCTCATTATCACTGATCACCATGCCCTTTGCTGGCTGCGCACGCTTAAAGACCCCCACGGTCGGCTAGCACGATGGTCTCTACAAGTACAAATACAAGATCAAGATATAGAGATCATACACCGAAGCGGTCGTCGTCACTCGAATGCCGATTGCCTTAGCCGCCTCATTGCACACCCTGAAATAAAGACCGTGGAATCTACAGATACTGACCCGATCAATTCGTTAGTCGACATGCCTGACGTACCCGCTCTACAAAGGGACGATCAAGTTTACGGACCAATCATCACACATCTTCAGGACCATTCCACACCAACATCAGTTGCCGTGCATCGCAAAGCCAAGAAGTACATCTTGGAGAACGGTATACTCTATCGCAGGGCAAAATTTCGGCCGTTGCTGGCCATTCCCTACTCACTACGGCCTATCACCCACAAACCAACGGGCTCACGGAGCGCCTCAACAAGACGTTAGCTAACATGTTGTCCATGTACGTAGATGAAGACCATCGCAACTGGGACGACGCCATCCCTGGCGTGACGTTCGCGTACAACACCGCCGTACAGGAATCGACCCGAGCCAGCCCTTTTTCACTCGTTTATGGCCGTGAGCCTTTTACCCCAATGGACCGCGTTTTACCTGTCACAGATTTTGTTCCGTTGGACGGTGATCACGTGCATGAAGCAAGGGATATCGCTCGTACTAACGCCGAAGCAGCCCAAATTCGACAAGCTACTCACTACGATCAAAACCGAAGCGATGATACCTTCACTCCTGGGCAATGGATCTACGTCCAGAAGCCGACTAGGAAGCGAGGTCGCGCCGAAAAATTACTTCACCAATTTCATGGACCTTATGAGATTATTCGCCGTACTGGTCCAGTTACCTTTGCTGTCAAAACCAATCCAGGACGCCGCCGCCACACTGAGACTATCCACGTCGCCCGAATGAAACCAGCGTACATTCGAGAGTCCGAGGAAGCCAGACCCGGGTCGGGTCTTCCGGAGAGGGGGAGCGATGTAACGACCGGATTGTGCCGCGACAGCTTCCCAGTCATCCACCGCCAACAGGGTCTCCCTGACGTTCGCGCTCCGAACAATAGTGGATTGAGCTGCAACAGCTTCCCCGAGGTTCGCGCTCCCGCTATATATGGGGGAGGCGTAGAAGGGCCTAGTCAGTTCGAGTCTGGCTCTGAACCCAGCCGCATCTCTACCAAACCAGCCGTCCCAGCTTCGCCGAAACCAACTGTTCCTGTTTTGCCGAGGCCAGCCGTTCTCGTCCCGTCGCAGCCTGACATTGCCGTTAGTTCGCCGCTCACAGTGACTGCACCAGCCGGGTCTGCTGAGGCCGTCGTAACTACTACGCCGTCGTCCGTTGTCGTCACGCCGCTGCCAGTCACCACGGACCTGCCGCCAGACGATACTAATCCTAGATCAACCACTACGCCCCAGCGTTATAACTTTCGGCCGCGAACGTTTCGTTCAAATTATAAAACTTGAACATTTGTAAATAAAGACTCAATAAAAATCCTCGGAACAAAACCTAACGTTTCAATATGAATAGCAACTAGCCAAGGCTTCAGTATGGTTGTATGCATTGTACCTGGTTGTGGTGAAAGTGAGAAAAAGAGGAGAGGAAAAATCCATTCGGAAAATGATGGAAAGCGCATTAGTTTTCAGATAATGCCAAGAGACCAAATTTTAAGAGAAAAATTGATTCAGGTGATATTTAATGCGAGTGATTGTGATATTAGCAAATACTTAAGGCCTGTATTATATAATCACGCTCGTGATGCATCAGACCGCCTTGAAATTAGGAAAACACTAAATTCAAAACCATTGTCAAGAATGTATTGAAAGTGTAAAAATGAACCACTACCAACATAACCTTAGAATAAACCCTTTTGAAATAAAATTATTTGCCTTATTATTCAATTACCACTTCTAATAAAAATTTTAGACTTGTATTAATCTATTTATAGAGAGCTCTTTTCTCTTATTAGCATAATATGTTAAAAGACTTTTATCGTAGGCTACGCTTTTATCATGACCCCTTTGGACTTTCCCGCCTAATCAAATTTAAATATATGGATGACCCCTTACACAGGTCAAGAGGAAAGAGACATCTCGCGGCATAGAAGCGAAAAAAACAAGACGTCATGTTTCTTAAAAGTCTCCCACCTCCGAATAGCCGCGCACGGGCCTTGATTAACGTAGGCTACGTTTCAAGTGTCCATGGTTTCAAGAAATGGTTTTAATTTTGATGACGTCAAAGCAACAGCCAATCGCGGAACGTTTGACTAAAAAAAACAAAAATTATCTAAGACTAGAAGTTCTACATCCAGAGGAGTAGACGACCCATGGCCGTGGGCGTTTGCTAAGTCTCTCGGGACTTAGCTTACCTTGGGATTATATATATATTTATTTATTTATTTTATACATATTTAATATTTATTTATTACATATATATTTAATATTTCTTTATTACATATATATATAATTAGAACAAAAACAGTTCTTCGAACTGAAAAAACAGTTTAGAGCTCGTTAAATATGCAGCCTTAAAGGGACATATATTATTTTTATTGTTGATTAATATGTCAAATTCATTTAAAGTATTAAAAAATATTCCTGTGAACAACAGAATGACGTCATTCCGCCTTTCAAATACAGTCCACTGCTCCTCCAATTTTTAACACAAAATCTTTGATCCAATTTTGCCCACAAAGGTTCCATATTTATATTTATTTTCTTCCCTACACATTTAACATAAAAAAAATTAAAATGTATTCTTATTATTATTTTATTTTTGTTGCAGATTATCTCAATAAATAAATTATAAATAATAATAAATTTTAAAATTTTTATGTTAAATGTGTTTAATCCATGATATGTCCCTTTAAGGCTGAATATTTTTATTTTTTTTTAGAAATAGAGCTAATACCCAAGGCACCACCTTCGACCACATAAGCAATGTTGCTTGTGCGTGATCAAGTAACAGGTGGCCGGGTTACAATGCGTAGGACGGTGGTGGCAAGCCCTTCATGCCACGCGAGCCAACAGCTCCCTACACTAACTATTACCGTTAACCTCAGCAAGTTTTTTCAGTTCGAAGAACTGTTTTTGTTCTAATATATGCCCATTTATGACACGTGGTGCTTTACAAGAATTACATCCCAATTTTATAATTTGTTAAAAAATTAGTGCTTTCTAAAATTAAAAATTAAATGTTTGTAGTGTCTCTAATAAAAGTGCCGAACTAAGGTTTGCATAGAAAAATAATTTAAAACTCAAAAAATATTGTTGAGTCATTCCAGGTCAAATCAACAAGGTGCAAACCCCTCAAGTCACAGATTTCGATGAAATTTGGTGAACTGGTGTAGTTTAGCATAAAACGATCCCACGTTAAGTAGTTCTGTCTAGAAAATTTTTTTATAGGTGTTATGGCTTAATGAACATTTTTCACATTTTCCCGAAGTACGTTGTACCCAATCACGAAAATGACTATAACTTGGGTTCTATTTGTGCTAGAGATGTGTTCTATGGCTCGTTTTGAAGGCAATGAACCACGTAATACACAAAAAAATAGTTTTCAAAAAATTTGAAATTTCGAATTTTTTTAAATTTTCAAATTTGAAAATCACTCACTGGCTGATACCCAAAATACCCCATTTTTGAAAAATTAATTTTTGGGCTCAATAAACTTATTTGGTAGTGTTACATAAAATATAAACGAGAAAACTTTGTGTATTTGGCTTTACCTCAAGTTATAGGCATTTTTTGTGACCCCCACCCCAAGTGATTTTCGTATTTTCGAATTTGTTTTTGGCGAAGGTTGCAACAGACAGCGCTGTTTTCCACGTGCTTCTTTATATTTATAGAATCTACACCAGGGTTGGACATAAGGATATTTTTTTAATAGTCAGCCTGACTAGTGAACCTCCTATCTTAATTTATTTTGGAAGTTACTGACTAATTCGGGTATGAAAACAAGGATATTTAAAGCATATTTAAAGCAAGTGTCGGCTCTAGTGTAGTGGCGCTCTGGCTCAACAGATGTCGACACTGTGTAAATTTAAACAAGTTGATTAAGCATATTACCCAGCATAATTTACCCATATAGCGTGGCCCAAAAGCATGCTTTTAGGTCATTGGGTATTCGTAATCACGTATCAGAAAAGACCATCGTAATCACGTGCTCAGTCGACCTCGTTTGGTAAAAACGTAAATGTCTACTAAATAAATGATAAAACGTTTTTGAAAGTCGCTACTAGGTAGAAGCTCCTTCGCGGCGATCTGAACAAATATAACCAAAATACCGTAGGCAATGATAGAGCCGACACTTGCTTTAAGTAAATTTTTCACTTGTCAAATTGACTAGTGAGCCCCCAGATTTCGATTAATTATAGTAGTCAGAGTATTTATTTTAGTAGTCAAATGCCTTATGTCCAACTCCAATCTACACTACGCGTGTCGTCGGTTTATCGTCTGCTAACGTATGTTGAAAACTTGTAGTCTTGTACCTTGCAACTCTAAATCACAATGGCTAAATCCGTGACAAAATGTTATTTTGGTGATATAAATAATGAGTGTTGTTATATAAATACCAACGTGGATGAACAAATAGAAGGATCTTCTACAAGTGACAATGTTGTTATTAAATGTAAAAGAAGGCAGAATTTCACTGCCGAAGAAGGCTGGCTGATTGAAATTAGAAGTGGACAAAGAAAGTGGAGTAATATTTGCCAACTGCACGAAAATAGATATTTGCACTATTTTGAAATTAAACAATCTTTATGCTGTGACCCACTTCAGAAACACCAGTCTACAATAAAGAAGAATTTAAGAAACGTAACGACAGACTTATATTACAAGTATAAAGGCTTGCAATTGGGAAAAAAGATTATGCAGGGAATGAAACTTTGCTTGAACTGCGTTAAATCATTATCAGTTATGCATCCAGTAAATATGGATAGTCATACTCCATCAAGCTCCCAAAACACAGATTCTAAAGGTCAAGACGTCATCATTGAAGAAGGTGGAGATTCATTATTCAGTTCACCCAAAACACCCATCATTTGCAAGGTCAACGAATCTTTGGCAATCATTGGGGAGTCACCAGTTAAAAAAGAGAGTCTTAAACAGAAAAGTTACCCATCAAAGAAATTGAAGTCCATTGAGGCAGTGTACGAGAAAGCTCTTAATGAAGCAATAGGTGTAACAGAAAATGAGACAAGTGAAGACACTGAAAGAGATTTTAATGAAATGATAAGTCAACTAAAAGAGAAATTTCAAAAATCTGAACGTCGTAGCGATAAAATGCAAATTCTATCAGTTTTACCTAAACGCTGGAGTGTCGCCAAGGTGCAACATGAGTTTGAAGCGACTAATTACATGGTGCGTCGCACTAAAAAGTTGGTGGAGGAAAAGGCAGTTTTAAGCACCCCAAATCTAAAACCAGGAAAAACTCTCTCTCTCGACGTCGTAAAAACTATTAAAGATTTCTATGAAAACAATGTAGTGGACGAACATTACCCGGTATCAAAGACTACAAAAGTGTGCGAATAGATGGCCGCAAAGAACACAAACAGAAAAGACTCGTTTTATGTAGTTTAAAAGAACTTTACGAAATGTTCAAGACCATGCATACAGAAATCCAAATATCTTTTTCTAAGTTCGCTGAACTACGACCCAGAAATTGCATTTTAGCTGGCTCTTCTGGTACGCCCTCGACATGTGTATGTAAGTACCACCAAAATGTAAAGCTTCAAATTGAAGGTATAAGACTCAATGAATTAACAAAAGATCGTGATTGGCATTTGAAAACCTACAAGGAGTGTTTGACGAAGGTTATTTGTAACGATCCAACAGAGGAGTGTTTTTGGAAGAAATGTCACCAATGCCCTAATTTTGAGGGTCTCAAACATTTCATTGAAAATGTACTTGAAGATGAAAATATAGACAGTGGGTAAATGTTGACCGGAGCACGCTTGAGGTTGTTCAAAAACCATCTACCGACTTTGTAGATGAATTTATTGAAAATTTAGAGGAACTATTGACGCACGATTTTATAGCAAAGGAACAATCGAAGTATTTGCAATGGAGAAAAGCTAATCTAGTCCCTAATGAGGTTCTCGTAATTGGTGATTTCTCTGAAAACTACACATTTCTTGTTCAAGATGCGATTCAGTCGTTCCACTGGGTCTCGAACCAAGCTACACTGCACCCATTTGTATGCTACTTTAAGGAATACCCAGAAGGCACACTAAAGCATATAAACTATGTGGTCATTTCTAATAGCATGAAGCACAATGCAACAGCTGTGCACATTTTTAAGATTAAACTTATTGAGTTTTTGAAGTTATGCTTGCCCAATTTGCAAAAAGTTGTGTATTTTTCAGATGGCGCTCCGTCACAGTACAAAAACTTCAAGAATATGATTAATTTAAGTCACCACGAAGAAGATACTGGAGGGATAGCTGCCGAATGGCACTTTTTTGCCACATCCCACGGGAAAGGACCATGCGATGGCCTCGGGGGTTCCGTAAAAAGGCTCGCAGCTATGGCCAGCTTAAATAATACCATCATTTTAAATACAGAGCAGCTCTTCGAATGGGCCAAATCTAAGTGGTCAGCTAATGAAGGAAATCAACCAAAGATTAATTTTGTGTACATAATGGAGGAAGAAGTTGACAAAATGGAAACTCATTTAAAACTCCGATATGCAACCGCATTTCGTATCAAAGCAATACGCTCTTTCCATTCGTTTATTCCTTCGTCAACGACTACATTAAATGCCAGACTAATGTCTTCTTCAAATAATTTTTCAACGATTACTATTGCGAAAGAAACTAACAAACATAACCTACCCTGGTCAACTATTCGTGGACTCGTATCTGTGAAGCGTGAGAACCAATGGTGGTTAGCTAGTGTGATAGAAAAGATTGATTTGTGTGAAGAACTGAACTTGTGCTTTCTCCATCCTCATGGACCAGCCTCCTCCTTTCGCTATCCCAGGCAAGAAGACACGGGAAGATTTTCACTTACTGATGTACTCTCAATAGCTAAACTTATTTTATTTATCTATGTATTTTTATAATTAAATATTTTTGAAGTGCAATTCTAGTCCTAACAATTAAAATATCATAAAAACTTCGTAAGGAAAAAATACTTTTCAGTCCCATAATAAAATTACAATTATCTCTTAAGCTATATAAAAAGATACCACCGTTGAAAGTAACCAAGCAAAAATGGGCCTAAATCACTTGGGGTGCGGGTCACAAAAAATGTCTATAACTTGGGGTAAAGCCAAATACACAAAGTTTTCTCGTTTATATTTTATGTAACACTACCAAATAAGTTTATTGAGCCCAAAAATTAATTTTTCAAAAATGGGGTATTTTGGGTATCAGCCAGTGAGTTATTTTCAAATTTGAAAATTTCAAAAAATTCGAAATTTCAAATTTTTTTTAAAATTAATTTATTTGTGTATTTTGTGGTTCATTGCCTTCAAAACTAGCCATAGAACACATCTCTAGCACAAATAGAACCCAAGTTATAGTCATTTTCGTGATTGGGTACAACGTACTTCGGGAAAATGTGAAAAATGTTCATTAAGCCATAACACCCCTAAAAAATTTTTCTAGACAAAACTACTTAACGTGGGATCGTTTTATGCTAAACTACACCAGTTCACCAAATTTCATCAAAATCTGTGACTTGAGGGGTTTGGACCTTGTTGATTTGACCTGGAATGACTCTGTTATATTAGTTCAACCACATATAACCTATTACCTTTGCTGCGCAAATACTCAGCCCGTCGTTTTGCCTCCTTGGCATTTCAAATTTTAAGCTCGAAAATTATTAGTTGTCAAACTTAACAGCCGTCAAACAATTAAACATTCAAACCAAATATAATACGTATCCTGTATTCGATATCACGGTGCTTTTACATTGACGATACGCCATGAAGCTGTTACCTAATTCCAGGCGAAATTCCGAAAAGTCAGGCTGCTAAATTATGGCAGTGATAATACCCAAGGCCCAAAATTTTAACCTAACTTTTATTTAAATCGATTTAGAATCACCAAATACCGTAAAGTGACAAAACTTAAGTTGAAATGAAAGCCAATTATATTATTTACCTTTTATCATCGAAGATTTGTTCGTTTTAAACATATGAATATGAACATTAACATTTCACGCGGACAGCCGAGCACGCGGCATTAAAACTGCCGTCAAAGCGAAGCCGTGTCGGCAAGTTGGCAACTTTTTTCCGAATTCCACCCGTTCCCGTTGCGCATGCGCGCCAATCTGAACTTAAAAGGGATAATGGATGCCTCGCCGGGAGTAGTGGCTCACTCCTGTAATCCCAGGTTTGTGGATGGCCGTGTGAGGACGACAGGGTTGGCAAAATCCTTGTTTTTTTCAAAAAGAGCAAAAACAATGTTTTTTATTGTTTTAAACAAGATTCATTGTTTTAAACTGTTTTTAAAGCGAACAATAAAAAACACATAATAAACAATAAAAAACTATGTTTAAAACACGTTTTAAACTAATCATTATACTTATGAATCACGAGTAAACTCATTTAAAGTAATATTACGTATCATTAAACGTATTATCATAAGTGGCATAATTACCCTAAGTGTGTCAATAAGATGAATTTTTCCATGATACCTTGTTTAACGAAATTGACGTAAATGACGTCATTTTTCCAGTGACGAAATTTACGTAATGTGTTTGCGAAGCGGCGTCTGCGGCGCGAGCATTAAAAATACCATATAGAGTACTTGAACGGAATTCGCGAGTCCTACGGTTCTTTGGTCTGTTTAGAACAAGCTCAAATTGAAGATTTTCTGTGGGAAAGGCTCCTATTGGCACACTTAGGGTAATTATGCCACTTATGGTATTATAAATAAACTCACAGGGAGAAGAACCAATGAGTACACGCTTATTTAAACGAGCCAAGAATTTCGCTAAGCGTTTTTGACCAACCATTGACGGCCTTAGGGTTTTCGATGCCCCATGCAAATACTACCTAACCCGTAGTAGGGTTTTTAATATAGTTATCAACCTGAAATTTTTGGTCGCATAGAACTAAGAAAAGGGAAAATATCCACCCATTGTTTTTAGTTTTGGTTTATTGAAATGTGCACGTCTGCAGTCATAAATCATCACAAATAAACAATGTTACATAAAATAAGATTTTAGGTACCTCTATAATCTTAAAACTTCCATCACGTCATAAAATTTCTAAAAAATCGAGAAAGGGGACCGAAATCCCTTGATTTTTATCTTGGAGTGCCGCCTAGTCGGTTTTAGCCCGATCTGTCCAGACCGGCCGTGCTTCTTGTTACTTAAAACCCGGCACAACCCGACTAAACAGCAACCCTACTTTTATCTCGTGCATAGGTAGTGTCCCAAATAGATGTATATTGGCAGCTATATAAATTCTATTTAAACAAAAAGACAAAATTCAATGCGCTCGTAGGATTTTTGCACTGGTAGGAAATTTATGAAATCATATCGAGCCTTTTCAGTCGCTCTTTTCAGAGAATCTTAAAATCAAACTACCCGTTATAAATACAATTTACCTTTCTTAGAGCCTTGGAATGGTTTTTTCTACCTTTTCCCTCATATTGAATAACGAAAATCTTACAAAAAACAATGAAAATTTACCTTATAAAAAACATGTTTAAAACAGATAGTTTAAAACGTTTAAAACAAATTGGTGTTTGTTTAAAATAATTGTTTTAAACGTGTTTTAAACACTTGTTTTAAACCTTTTGTTTAAAACTTGCCAACCCTGGAGGACGACCACCACTCCCCCAACGGGTGGTCGGAATACATCCGCCACGGGTGTCCCCACCCCTGTCCCCACGTATCCAACCGTTGGCGTGGCCGGCACACATCTCTCGCCCTGATTAATCAGCTGGTGTCTTCGCCGGGCTCGCGGTCTTCTCAGACTCAATCAGCCCTTTCTTCTTTGAATAAAAAAAAATGGATGCCTCGAAATCGTAATTTCCTGGCATCAAAAATTTATAATTTCTCGGCGTTATTGATTAAATTATAAATCGTGAATTAAAATACGAGAAGTGGTTGAGGTTAAAGCGCGACCCAAAAAAGGCCTAAAAGTCACTCAAGCTGACTTGACGTCTTCCACAACCAAACCGGTAAATTGCCAATATATGCGCAGCAGAGGTGGAAATGGGGAAAAAAGATGAGCTCTAAATATACCCGCGGAGTATAATATTTATTTATTACATATATATTTAATAATTATTTATTACATATATATTTAATAATTATTTATTACATATATATTTAATAATTATTTATTACATATATATTTAATAATTATTTATTACATATATATTTAATAATTATTTATTACATATATATTTAATAATTATTTATTACATATATATTTAATAATTATTTATTACATATATATTTAATAATTATTTATTACATATATATTTAATAATTATTTATTACATATATATTTAATAATTATTTAGTACATATATATTTAATAATTATTTATTACATATATATTTAATAATTATTTATTACATATATATTTAATAATTATTTATTACATATATATTTAATAATTATTTATTACATATATATTTAATAATTATTTATTACATATATATTATTTATTTATTTAATGCATGCCACGCGAGCCAACAGCTCCCTACACTTACTAAAAAAGGTGGACTACGTTAGATTTTAACCTTTTTATTCATCCTAGTAATTTTGGGAATCACACTATTGTTTAGTAACATATTTATTTAAGCCAATGAAAAACCTCTAAATTGAGAAGGAATTTTTGGCGTCGGAATTTTAGTCTGCCCAATGTAGCTTTATTGAAATTTATAAACTCGCTCGGTTTGTGCGGATGAAGTTAAATTATGAGTAATTTAGAAAAATAAAGGTTTTTGGAAAATGACCTTTAAGGGATCGCTTTCCGGAAATGGAACAAGTCGTCGTAGTGGGATATTCCATCAGCGTTATTAAATCCCATATCAAGCCTAGAAGAGTTAGGCCTAGGCTCAAAAGAATCTGTAGATGCGCCAGAAAAGCTCAATCTGAATTTCAACTATTTTTTCCAATAAACTTGCTTCTTTTATTAGACAATTCAAATTTATTTTAGAACGTGAGTCTCCGAGAACTTCATTAATTTGCAAATTAATTACATTAACAGAACTTGACACTATATTGTAGTTCGTTTTAGCTCCTAAGCCTTGGTTATTCAAACCGCTTTGTTTACTAAAATAATGGCCGTCGGTTTATCAGGCGTAGAGCTAATTATACGAAGGAATTATCGGCATTTGAGATTCGATGACGTCAAATATGACGTAGGGTTCGGATGACGCGATATCTGTAAAACAAACCGTTCGTGAAGAAATAGAGCTAGTGGAATACTTATGAGCAATTATGTTACATATGCTATTACCGTTAACCTCAACAAGTTTTTACGAAAGGGCAAACCGAAGAGCTACGGGGGGAAACCCCTTAAACCAGTGGGGAGAGAAATTGCAAACTCTTGCTGCGAGTCGAAAGTGCTAACTCCTTCAGTTTATACTTTATAGTGGGAAAAAGCCTTGTTCACGGAATTTCGGCGAATGGGTTGGCTACTATAGACTCTTTAATGCGAGTTTTTTCCGCCCGCGGATTTTTTCCCCTCATCTTCCATTTTGATGTTCCAGGGGTAGAAAGGGGGTAAAATAGAAAGCTCCTGGCATGCGCAAACACGGCGACGATCCCAGCTGACTCCAAACGGGGACGGCGTGCTTTTTAGGCTTAGTAATTTATATGTGCAACGGGCAAACAATTATTATAATTTATTAGGGTAATTTGTCAAACGAGTAACGTATAATCTTAAGTAAAGATCGGGAAGATGTCAGTGGCGGCGCTAGGGGGTAGGCCAGGTAGGCCACCAGTGGCGTCGCCAGGGGTGGAAGTTTGGGGGCGCTTAAGCCACAAACCCTGGAGGGATGTCCGTTGGGGGGAGGGAGTGGGAGTATCACCCCTAAAGTTTAGTTTTCGATGAACCTTTTTTGGACCAATTAACTCTTTTCAAGACAAATTCCAAGATTTCGCCTAAATTAAGAAGGAGTTGGCGCATACCTCGAATCCTCGGTACGCCCTGTTTTATGTGGTTCTTAATATTTACTTTCACCGGGTAAACCGGCTTTACAAAAAAATAATTTCCTTTTGTTTAGAATAGGAGGGTAACGAGAGTAGCCAGTAAACATAGAAATAAAGGTATATAACGACACATTTGAAAAACTCAAGAGCGAAGCGGGACACACTTTTGATGGTTTTACTAGAATTTTTCGGAAATTTTAGTAGAAGCAATAGTTTCAATTTAGGAGGCGTTTATAAGAAATTTTAGGTGGCGCTTTTAAGAAATTTTGGGTAGCGCTTTTAAGAAATTTTAGGTGGCGCTTCTGAAATATTACAGGTGGCTCAAGCGCCTCCTAAAACAGCCTAGCGACGCCACTGTAGGCCACTGCCTACCTTAAAATTTTGAGGGGCCCCAAAATCACCCTATAAGGGGCCCCAAATTGATCTAGAAAGGGTCTCAAAATTGTCCCAAGAGATAAAATTATTTATAAATAACAATGAAACAATTGTCGATAATGTATCTCCTAGAAAATAAAACCAGTTCTGTTATATTTGGACTCGCTTTACTATTGTTAGAACTTTTTTGTTTGTCATGTACATCACTACTTTATTTTATTGAAGCATTTCGTTGAGAACAGGGGGGTCCCGGGTCGGGGGCCCATTTATTTGGTTTGCCTACCCTCGCGAGAATTCCTGGCGCCGCCACTGGAAGATGTTGTAAAGTCAAGACTTGTAAAAATAGTCAACAATATTTATTTATGTGGAAAAATTCATTTTGTACCATTCAAAAAGGGGCAAAGCATAGTGAATGCCCTTGTTTAGTTCCATTTGGTTTTCACTCCTTCCCCAAAGACGGTAAACTAAAAAACCTTTGGACTAAAGCATTAGGACTTAAAGATAAAGAAATATCTAAATATGCAAAGGTAAATAAAATTAATACAATTAATTTCATACTGCTTGAAAGCCATCTTTAACTAAAATTTTAATTTTTTTTGGAGGTGTGTGGTATTCATTTTGAAGACGGAAGACCCACTAAAAGGTTCCCATTTCCAACAGTCAATCTTGGACAAGATGAAAATGTATCGTATTAACTCATAAATTTAATAATAAAATTAGTTTTTTAAAATTACTGTTTTAGGATGAGTCCAATCAAATCGTGGATCAGCTACTGTCTACCGAAGGGTTCTTCCCCACAGAATTGAATAAAAATGTACGTTATTACTATTGTAGAAATTATTGGTAGTGTATTTTTAACTTGAGTGAAAGGTTTTTTTGAAAGTCTTGACTCTTCAATGTAAAATTTTAAAAGCATATTTATATACAAAACTTACAGCCGCTTTCAGACCATGGTCCATCTTCAGCTGCTTCTGCACAATTAAAACATTATTATTGTTAATAATAATTTTAATTGTGAGACAGTCTCAGATAATCTGTACACAGAGTTCGTGCATTTAGCACTGTTAAAGGTATATATTTTCCAGGGTTCGCAAGTTCCATTTAGCACTGTCAAAGGTACACTGCACACCGAATTTGCAGAGTGTCTTACCCCTCGGGTTCGAAAGGTGTTGCACTTTTTTTATGATTTTAAATATTTTCATGAAGTAGCAGACTTCTATTAATCTTATAAACCTCAAGTTAATTATAACCATTGATCAATTTTAAATAGTTTTTTTGGGTTAACTTTGTTTTAGGTATCTCCAGAAAAAACACACATGAAATTCAAAATTTCAAATGCAAGCCCATGTCGTTTAAAGTTTCCCCCAGCCGAACCTTTATCACCTCATAATATTTTATCATCAAATTCAAATGTAATATGTTTAAATTAAGTACTTGAAAATTAACTCCAGTATTAGCAATTTTTAAATTGTTTTCTTTTTAGGGTGATGATTTCATAGCACCCGCACCTCTAAATACAAGTCCATGCCATGTACGGAGGACTCCGGCTAGGTCGTCTTTAACACCACAAAAAGTGTCACCACCAAATTTAAATGTAAACTTGTTGATCTTAAATTGATTATAAATTTATTTTGAGATTTCTTGAAATATTAGATGATTCTGGTTTTGTTGATAAATTCAATAGTGAAATAGAGCAGAACAACAATGGAAAACAGTGTGGAGTCATATCAGAAGATGTTGAACCTCTGTGTGAAGTTTCTCGTGATATCTCAACTCAATGTGGAAGTGACTTGCGTGATGTTTCAACTCAGTGGGAAGACATTTTTCTACGTGACCATTCTTACATTGAAATTAAGTCATCACCAAAAATAAAGGAGGTTGCAAGTGTGGGGTCTCAAATAAGCTTGACACCTATATTTTATGAGACCATGTCTAATAGCGACAGTATTTTTTATACTAGTCTACCTTTACAGATATTTATTTTGTTGCTTGACTATTTAAATAAGTATGTTTCACACTTCAATTTTAAAATGTCTTTAGGTAATCAGTTCCTAATGGTTTTGATGCGCTTAAGATTGGGACTTTTATTGGAAGATTTATCAAGGAGGTTCTTGGTATCCCCTGCGCTAATATGTAATATTTTTCAAATGTGGTTACCTGTAATGGCAGAAAAGCTAAAACCTTTTGTGTTTTGGATGCCTAGAGAGTCAATACGAGCAACTCTGCCGTCATGTTTCAAGGAGTGTTATCCAAACACCACTTGCATTATAGACTGTGCAGAAGTTTTCATTAACCGCCCATCTCTTCTGCGTGCCCGAGCTCAAACATACAGTTCTTACAAGATGCACAACACTGTTAAATTTTTGGTTGGAGTGGCTCCAAATGGGTTTTTCATATTCCTTTCAAAGTGTTACGGTGGAAGAGCCAGTGATAAGTTTATATTCAGCGATTCACAATTTACAAAATACACCCTTCCAGGTGATGAAATAATGGCAGACCGTGGCTTTACTGTTACAGATGAGCTTGCTATTCGTCAAGTCAAATTAAATGTACCAGCATTTACTAAAGGAAAAAAACAGCTTTCTGAACAAGAAGTTGTAAGTAGTAGAAGAATTGCCAGTGTTCGAATACATGTGGAAAGGGCCATAAAAAGGTTAAAGGAATTTAGAATTCTCAAACAAGAAATACATTTAAATAAACTATCTAATAACATTGATAATATATTAATTGTATGTGCTAGTTTATCAAATCTAAAGACTAATTTGATTAGAGAAAAAAAAGCAATGAAATAACAGATTAAATGAAATAAAAATTGTTTATTTGTTTTTATCGAAAATGATCAAAATCATTTTCGAGAGACAAACCTTTGGTAGTTTTGATTTATAACCATATGATTGACTTGCATGTCATCAACCATTTTTGGGAGCATGTTATTAAAGTAAAAACTTCTAAGTCTTCCTATGAGAGCTGCTGTGGCATTTTCATCGTAATCACAATCAATCCAGTGTGTTTTACTGGGATCCGAAGAGTTGTACACAAAAAAATGAGCATTATTTCTTCCTGTACAATACATACTAAGTTGAACCTGTGTGTAGTAGCCCATTTTCCCCTTAGGGTTTAATGTAATAGACCCATTTTCTTCTTTTAAGTCTACATTTTCAAGTTCTATGGCTCTCCCATTTGGGTAAGGACATTTCACTTCCAAGATATAATCATCATTCACCAACCCATCTGGGCTTGCTGACAACCATGGTTCAGTTTTAGATACGTATGTTCCACATTTCTCGACTACATAGTCCGTAATTTTTTCAAAATGCTTTATGGCATTTGATTCTTCATCCAGCCCGTGTTTAGTAAACTTATTTCCAGTAAAAGTTTTGTATAATTTCCTTATAAGGAATTTCTTTGGGTCGGTGTGCAGACGTTTTGGAACGCTATTGGCTGATGAAGCGGTTATTCTTAAACGCCTGCTTTCACACCAATAATCATATTGGTACCCTAAGCCTTTAGACTGGTTGATAGTTTCTTTACTAAGAACTTCATGCTTCCCATTTGTAATATTAATAAACACATTATAAAACTTTATACAAGGATTACACGAATGGGGCAGATTTTCTGCGTCAGAATGATCATGTAATGGGTGAGCTATGGCATTTGATTCATGTCTGACCAAAATATTTGGAGTGGTTGAAACCACTGTATGGAATATAGTTCCCGGAACATTCATGAAATCCTCTAGTCCTTGAGCCTTTAGGTTTTCAATCATATCTTTATGACTGTCGTATTGCTTCAAATTAAAAGTGTTATTACTCTCATTATTTTGCTTTAAGTGTAATGAAACTTCATCATCATGTTTTGGCTTTTCTATTTCTTTTTGTTCCCATATTCCATTTAGCTTCTTTATCTGTGGCAGCTACACCAACAAAGCCCTTTCGATTGGCCATTTCTATCTTCCAAAGAAGCGCACCCACATGACTACAAGTTTTACCAAGCCCACCCATACAAGAACAGCCACCTCTCAAAATTTCACCATTTTCACCTATTTTCCGTATGCACACCCAAGCATTGTGAGGTGGATTAGACAGAGCTTGGGAAGGTGTCACTAAACATTTCAAATACACAACATTTTCCTTAACGATGTGTATATAGACAGTTTGCACCCATCCACTTTCCAATTGATTCACCGATTGGAGGCTCATATAAGATTTCATATCCCGTAAGTCACACGCTTTTGAATGCACTTAATAATAGACAATATGTGGTTGGTCCAGCTTTGGCCATAGTTTCATATTGTCTTTCCACAGAGCTTCACTTATTTTCATTGGGTGTGGGAGAACTGTTTGATCATCTTAAAATAAATAAAATCGCCTTAAGTATGCTATTTGGTTACCAAGGCTTAAAAATTTAGAGGTTTTTCTTACCAAGAACTATATCTTCCAAGTCACTTTGGTTTTTAGCCATTTTTTTAGAAGCGTGTCACATTAAATATAATATAAAATTAAATCTAATAGCTGCTAAATTGTAAAAATTTAAAAATTAACCTAGCCGATCAGAAGAATTGAAAAGCTTGTAAAAATATAATTTATAATTCTAAAACATAGCGATAGATGGCGATACAGTACGTGTAGTAATAAAATGGCGGGTCTCACGACAAAGATGGCTGCGACCATGCAAATTCCAAAATAAAAGAGACTATAGCGCGAAATCATCAAAGTTGGTCGTGCTGCATACTACAGGCGTAACAAGATGAACTAGATAAAATTGATACGAATGAGGAGGTAGTTAAAGATTTGATTAATAAAGAGAGTATGATAAAATAAAATAAAATTTGGCCGAATATTCTGCGTAATTATTTTTGGGTAGTTTAATTCCGTTAACCGATCTAGTCGGACTTCCTAGCTCGTTTGATTCTAACTTGGTTAATACTGCTTAATTCGACTAAAATCGCCGATTTAAAAGTTAAAGAAATCTGGAAATATGCGTTAAATAACTCGAAAAAAATCTAGCGCTATCGGCTCCCACTCAGACATCCATTTACGATTCTTTGTACCCCCCCTTCAAAAGAAAAAAACCTTCCGCTGCCGCTGAACTATAGGTATGTCACTCTTAATTTTTGTCCGTGTAAAATGTCATGAGATTCGACTTCACTAAATTCACTCGCTGTCTGGATAAAGGGAAAACCCCCGGAATGTAAAGTCATGTTTTCCGCCACTAGATGATGCAAGGACTCCCTCAATTCGAGCTATATTGTTAGATTAAAAAATTCCCGTTCTTACGCGTTGATTAGCACTAGTGACGTTAAAAACGAGTCGTATCCCGAGTTAGCGGACGATTTTCGATTGAATTTCCTCTCCCTTCAACCGTATGAAGCGTATCGCGACTCCTCGCGAGTTTTTAAAACACCCGGAAAACCAGATTTCAACACGAGTAAGGTTTTAAATATCAGAATCCATCCAACCGGCGAAAAGGCGGGTATCTAGCGCGGCTAGGAGCATCGAGATGTAAATAACGGCCTACAACCAGCTTGCCTATCTAAAACATGACCATAATTACGGTCAAAATCACATTTAGCTACCAAGTACGATACAAAGCTCCAAAATATCTATTTTCTTTCCAGTGTCAAATCAGCGCTATTTTACTTTTACGCAATAACCCTCGGAAGCACTCGGCGGAAGACTCGAAAACAAACTCGCCTTATTAGTTTAATACTAGGGATTTCAGGGTAGGGTAAGAAGAGTAACCCTAAGACGTCATTTACTCCGAATCTGCGGTGGAAAATAGTTTGAGTCGGAGTAAAAACGTTTTTCCAAAATGGCTACTTGGGCCCCTTTTACTGGCCAAGAAATACAAGTCGACGCAGCCCTAATACGAGTTCTGAGAATGGTCGGAAGGCCCGTTAAAAATGACATTGTCGGCGAACGAAAAACCACGTAAATAAGCTAAGCCTTGTCGATAGGCGTATTACGTGCAAGCGTATCAGAAATATGATTTCCCCTTTACTTCTGGTAAAAAAAACTTATATACCAATAAGGAACCCGAGCCGGTAAAAGAAGTTCATTTACTTTTTGTAAGAAATTAAAAAAGTCAACGAAGTTGTAACGAATTATTATCAATTTAATTACTTCAAATTAAATTAAGCTTATGTCCCTTATATTTTTCGTTATAAATGCTTTGTATAATTTGAAAACTTTTTCGTTTTGAAATATTTGTAATCCCCAATATTCCTTTTGTGAAATACTCATGGTGTATAAAGGCTGGTATCCCCAAAACTGGTAAACCCCTTGTCCCTTTCGCGCAGCCCAGGAAATTCCAGGCGCTACTACGTCAAGCAGTTTCCTTCGCTCTCGAAAGAAACTTTTCCATACAGGCAGGTGCAGTTAAAAGTCGTCATCGGATTAGGCCCAATATCCGGGGATCATTTTTACCTCGTTTATCGCAATCTGGGATTCCCAGAACCAAAAGAAGCGAGACTGACAACCCTTGAAGCGAGGGAAGGAGATTCGAAAAGGAGAATAATGTTCTTGTTTTTTTGACCGAGGAGGACCGCGAACGTTTGGGTCTTCACCTCGCCCTGGGAAGACAATGTCGGGTCCAGCTCTCGCGCCGGTATTTCCGACTCGTGTCCGTTCACTTTTCACTAAGTCCGCCGTGTAAATTCTTCGGTCATCGTACGTCGCCGCAAAGAGTTCCCTGGAACGCCGAGCAAACTTCCGTGCCCTCCATGGTTTGCCTAGCCTGGTACCTTCGTTAATAGAGGTGGCTCAAATATGAACCATTTTATTTCCAAGATGGCCGCCAAGATGGCCGCCAAAACACCCTCCCAAATATTTCCAAAAACAAAATTTTTGTCCTTGGAAAAAGTCATATTTAAATCTCAAATTTCACCTTGAAGATGATCTTTGACCTCGACGCTCGAGCAATGTTCACAACCTCTAAGCCTCGGTCTATCACCCCAACAAGTTTGGTCACGATCGGACAAGGTCGAACCGAGATATCGGCGGTAATATGTGACCCCACCAAATACTTCAACTTATTTACTTTTGGTGTCACTTTTTTCGTTTTTTCGTTTTTTAGCGGTTTAAAATGCTAATTAGTTATTTGCGAGATGGGGAAACGAATTCGCGACCTTCTTTTAATACCCTTGACAACTTTTGGCCCCACCCAAAATATTTTAAATAACTAAACTAATATAAATGAGTTTTTCATTTTTTCGCAAATATTTTAATAGATTTATTATTTTAAATGTGAGTTTTAGTAAAAGTAAAAACACAATTAGTTATTATAATATTTAATAACCCCTAAGCCTCGGTCTATACTCCCAACAAGTTGGGACACGATCGGACAAGGTCGGCCCGAGATATCTGCGGTAATATGTGACCCCACCATATACTTCAACTTATTTACTTTTGGTGTCACTTTTTTCGTTTTTTCGTTTTTTCGCCATTTAAAATGCTAATTAGTTATTTGCGAGATGGGGAAACCTTCGCTTTATAGCCTTGGCAACTTTTAGCCACAGCCAATCACGTGATATCCAACTTACCCCTGTTGAAAATTAAACTTTATTTACTTTTTGGAAATAAATAAATAAACAATCAATACACATGGGGAAACGAATTCGAGACCTTCGCTTTATACCCTTGACAAGTTTGTCTGTCACGTGCTATCTAACTTACCCCTGTCGAAATAAAACACATATTTTAAAACACAACAAATTGCAATAGGCCTGATTGGTCAATATCCTCCCAATAACTTATGTTTTACCCCTGTTGAAATGAAACTTTATTTACTTTTGGAGATAAATAAATAATACAATAACGACCTAATAAACAATCAATACATATTTTAAAAACACAACAAATTACAATGTGGCTGGTCAATATCCGCCCGAGATATAGCCCCTTATGTATAACCCCGGTCGAAATAAAATACAATTTAACTTACCCCTGTCGAAATAAAATACATATTTTAAAACACAACAAATTGCAATAGGCCTGATTGGTCAATATCCGCCCAATAACTTATGTTTTACCCCTGTTGAAATGAAACTTTATTTACTTTTGGAGATAAATAAATAATACAATAACGACATAATAAACAATCAATACATATTTTAAAAACACAACAAATTACAATGAATAAAAGCGGTATTTATTTAAGTAATTGTTTGTTTTTATTTAAATAATAGGCTTATTCACTTTCAATTATTTAAACATTTTGCAATTTTTATTAAACTATTAGTTATTTAAATAAATATTGAAATATAGCCGAGCTTATTTTATTCATGGAAAAAAATTAATCGACTGCCGAGCACTAACTTTTGCAACTCGAAAGACTAATTTTACACAAATGGATGGCTGGTTAATTTTTAATAGTAAAATAATATATTCTAAAGTTGGAAAATCATTTTTAAGTTACATAATCAATAAAAATTCCAAAAACCATTTATTGAAAATAAATAAAAAAGAATTAACTTTTTTAAATTAAAAATAGCAACATTGTAAATAGAATTTTCTCTGACTATACACAGTAAACGAACGGGTGTTTAACGGTGGCTAAATTAAAACAACATTAAGTTTAAAAATTTTAATTATTTTCAAAATTAAACATTACTTACATTGATTGATAATTTTTTAACTTTATGTTGAACAGCGTTACCAGAAACACGCTCTATGAAATTCTGCCGGATTGCGAGCGATATCTTTAAATTCATAAATTATAATTACCTCTAGGATATAACTGGTTCAACATTCTATTGTATTAGCCTTGTAAAACTGATTTTATAACCACACCCTAATTATCGTCATGCGTAGAATTTATCAACTCATTACAACCTTGTAAAACTAGATTGGATTTTTCAACAATTTACTGTCACACTTTCAAACGCAAAAATCTTCATAAAAATCGATTTTACCCTTATCTTGTCAAATACATTGTAACACATCTCCGCGGTAAAACGATAAAATTATAAACCCAGATCACGTTTCGCCAGGAGACATTCAACAGAGCCAGTGAGAAGAAAAAACTGGTTTTTACAAACAACCGCTAGATATTAATAAAATATCAATTAATAAATCCTCTAATTTGAAAAAAATTGTTAATAAAAATGAATGTTTTTAAAAACAAAGCTTATTGACAATTTACTTTTTGAAGATACAATCGTTTATAATACTTAACAACTATTGATAATAATAATACTTCTTTCGCAAAAGACTAAATGTATTGGTTACCAGGATATTGCAATAAATAAGATAAAAGAATTTACACCAATAAAATTATTTTTTAAACAATTGCAAATTAAATTATATAAACAATAAAGATTAACAAAACAATCTCAAAATATGTACAAAATAGCCTATTTAATTAAGAGATAATTAGTAATATGAAAAAAATTAAAGGTTGTAAATATAGAAATATAAAAAACAAATTATAAGGACACAAATAAATATAGTTATATTTACCTGAATTCGTAGAAGATATTTCTTTACTAAGAAATTAGGTATCAGGTTTGAAATTCGGGCTAAAACTTGTAATTGTTAATTAGTATATTAAATAAATATAATGATAAATATTAACTAACAAATTATTTGATTTTATGCTGTTGTAATGTGTTTACGTTGTTAAAAGAGCGGTTTTTATGCTGAATTCCCCTACACATTTGAACAACAGCATCATTGCTAATAATGGAATGGATTTGGTTTTGAATATAAAAATGTTTTTAAATTTAATTATTAAAAAACGTAAAAATAAATAAAAAACAGTATCATTTTTGTATTTTTATATTGTAAGCGTAGTTTCTATAAATCAATTATCTGTAAAAGCTTTTATTATAAATTAAGATAAAAAATATAAGAATCATTATTAAGATTTCACTAGAATAAAGTGAATTTTCTCAAAAATACTTTTATCTTATATTAATAAATAATAAGTGTAACCTGGTACACTATCGAATGTTAATTATAAAACAATTTAATTTTATCGTATATGTTTTTATATAGAGGGAATTATTTACGTGTTTAAACAGGCAACGTAATTTGTTGAACTTGTGTGCTTTTTCGAACGTAGGGGCGCAACGGTCTTAGATTTTGTTATTCTAATAAAAAGAAAACTAAACAATAATTAACACAAATTATATTCTGTTTTCAATCCAAGGTATCAGATTTCGAACAATTTAGCTTAAATTATTATTTACTAATTAGACGACATGTTCTACAACCTGTGTCATATAACCGTTTTATTTATGGATTTCAGTTTAAACAGCAGAACAGTTATCATATTCCCAATCACAAAGACAATTCAACTGTTAAGTACACGTTTTTAATTTTACATTAACTGTGGAATTCAAAATAGAAATATTAATTGCAGAAGCATGTTCCTTAAAAAAGAGGATATTTAAATCGATTATTTTTTTTATTTTAAACCTTAATTACCGTGTCATTATTAATTCTGTTACATTCACAATGCGCTTCTGATTTCACCTGTCTGTTATTAAAATTTAAATATTCGGTTTTTATGTTTGCAAAGCGAATTTTACATTTTCAACTAATTTTAAATATGTTATGAATTCTATTTATAAAAATATTTTAAAAATTAATTTAAATTTTATTTTTAATATTTGTTAAAAAAAATTCAAAACAACCATTTACTTTCATTGAAGATATTCAATAATAATTATAATTTATATTAACCAAAACGAACTTTGCAGATAAAAAAAGGATGTTTATATATGTTGGTAAACAAGACAACACAAACAAATATACTAAATTAATATTGAGTTAATTAAAAAATTAAATTAAACCAAAAACAAAAAAAAGAATAATAATTTAATAGAAAAAATAATCAAAAGATTCATTAAAAATAAGTTTGAACTCTATTAAAAGAAAAATTAATTAGTTTATAACAATTTAAATAACAATGTTATAAATACCTCTATCCGTAAATAATATTTGTATCTGTTGTCAAGTAGTTGAGATTTAAATTAAAAAAAAATAAGTTTGATATTTTGAAACAAATGTTAGGTTGATGTTCTAAATAAAATAGCCTTTGTTGAATATTTCAATTTGAATTGATTATGATTTTGTTGTTTTTGATGTATAATAATATAAACCCAATATCATTTTTCTTTATATATGTGCACGGTAACTTTCCACCAACTATTTTAATTTCTATTACAAACATTGAAGATTTAAACAACATTAGCAATTGGTGGCTCAAGGTTTTAACATAAATATATAAATAAATAATAATCAGCTAGGCTAATACCCAAGGCACCACCCTAGGCCTAAGTCATCGAGCGACTTTTAAAGCCTTTAATTCAGGTGGCCGGGTTACAATGCGTAGGAGGGTGGTGGCCAGCCCTTCACGCGAGCCAACAGCTCCCTACACTAACTATTACCGTTAACCTCAACATTACAACCATTTTTCGTTCCGAATACAAGATCTTTACGACGTTCTAATTCTATAATAAAGAAAATCTACAATTAACGTGGAAATTGTAGATATCCTTTCCAGTACCAAGATCCACATTTGGAAAAATTATAATTTTATTTAAAATCTATTTTTTTTGGACAAACATTTCCGTCATAGTCCTACAAAACTGTTAAATGTACACATAAGACAAGAAAATTTACACTTATACGAAATGTTTATTATATTTTCTACAAAAGCATGTTTGGATGTATTATGCAATAACCGTATGATTAAATCTTATAAGAATTATCGCGATGTTTAGTGTTATTTAAAACTTTGAATGCTTGAATTAGTAAAATATTTCAAACCAGGCAAGAATAAGTTCCACTTAACCGAGAGAAGAGTATATGAATCGCAAAACACATTCTAGCCGGGGGCCACACTATTAATGGATAGGTAATTAACTTCTAGTCGTTTTACCTGTGGGTAAAAGTGATGAAAATGGAGTCAATCGAACCTCTGGTAATACTGTGATGTTATCATGTTGCCGAGCTTGTTCACCTTGGTATTAGGTATTATTTTTACGGTCTGTTATTGAACGTTTACAATTCACTTCTCTGTGATTCAATAGGATTTATTGACCATCGCCTTGATTAATGTGTATTGTATGTTACAATTATTACAACCAGTTAAATTTATTCCGATAGTTGGATTTACCACATACTATACAAATAATCCTTTAAAGTTGATCATAGCAAATTTAACATATTAATAATGGTGTCCTAGGTAAAATATTTACATGCCAAAAGAACATTATTAGATAAATAGACCAAACTTAAAGACCATTTTCAATATAATAATATATCAAATGGGCTTTGAATTTTAAAATGTAAAATATATTATAACAGATTTGACATACTATGAATTACATTATTTTTGCGGTATTTATTAAGATTATAGTAGAATATCGCATTAGGAAACATTTCCATAATTTTAGTTTTAATGTAGTACAGGGTTGGCAAGTTTTAAACAAAAGGTTTAAAACAAGTGTTTAAAACACGTTTAAAACAATTATTTTAAACAAACACCAATTTGTTTTAAACGTTTTAAACTATCTGTTTTAAACATGTTTTTTATAAGGTAAATTTTCATTGTTTTTTGTAAGATTTTCGTTATTCAATATGAGGGAAAAGGTAGAAAAAACCATTCCAAGGCTCTAAGAAAGGTAAATTGTATTTATAACGGGTAGTTTGATTTTAAGATTCTCTGAAAAGAGCGACTGAAAAGGCTCGATATGATTTCATAAATTTCCTACCAGTGCAAAAATCCTACGAGCGCATTGAATTTTGTCTTTTTGTTTAAATAGAATTTATATAGCTGCCAATATACATCTATTTGGGACACTACCTATGCACGAGATAAAAGTAGGGTTGCTGTTTAGTCGGGTTGTGCCGGGTTTTAAGTAACAAGAAGCACGGCCGGTCTGGACAGATCGGGCTAAAACCGACTAGGCGGCACTCCAAGATAAAAATCAAGGGATTTCGGTCCCCTTTCTCGATTTTTTAGAAATTTTATGACGTGATGGAAGTTTTAAGATTATAGAGGTACCTAAAATCTTATTTTATGTAACATTGTTTATTTGTGATGATTTATGACTGCAGACGTGCACATTTCAATAAACCAAAACTAAAAACAATGGGTGGATATTTTCCCTTTTCTTAGTTCTATGCGACCAAAAATTTCAGGTTGATAACTATATTAAAAACCCTACTACGGGTTAGGTAGTATTTGCATGGGGCATCGAAAACCCTAAGGCCGTCAATGGTTGGTCAAAAACGCTTAGCGAAATTCTTGGCTCGTTTAAATAAGCGTGTACTCATTGGTTCTTCTCCCTGTGAGTTTATTTATAATACCATAAGTGGCATAATTACCCTAAGTGTGCCAATAGGAGCCTTTCCCACAGAAAATCTTCAATTTGAGCTTGTTCTAAACAGACCAAAGAACCGTAGGACTCGCGAATTCCGTTCAAGTACTCTATATGGTATTTTTAATGCTCGCGCCGCAGACGCCGCTTCGCAAACACATTACGTAAATTTCGTCACTGGAAAAATGACGTCATTTACGTCAATTTCGTTAAACAAGGTATCATGGAAAAATTCATCTTATTGACACACTTAGGGTAATTATGCCACTTATGATAATACGTTTAATGATACGTAATATTACTTTAAATGAGTTTACTCGTGATTCATAAGTATAATGATTAGTTTAAAACGTGTTTTAAACATAGTTTTTTATTGTTTATTATGTGTTTTTTATTGTTCGCTTTAAAAACAGTTTAAAACAATGAATCTTGTTTAAAACAATAAAAAACATTGTTTTTGCTCTTTTTGAAAAAAACAAGGATTTTGCCAACCCTGATGTAGTATGAGATTGTCAATTTAAAAGTAACAGTCCATCAGTTTGATATTTAAGAACATTTTGCAAATTATGTGATTATTAAATTTTAGAGTCATTCCAGGTGAGATAATATTAAATTATTTTAGAATAAAGTCTTTATCTTTCAAGATTTACTGGTTCTATTAAATAACATGGAACAATGACAACATTTTTATCATCAGAGTAAATCAATCCTATTTCTTTTGAAAGAAATTGTGCACCCTTTTGCAAAATAGCGCAAATTAATGTATCTTTGTAGCGATAAATTCTATATTATTAGTGATTTGAAGAAAAAACCCATGGACAATTTCATATAAAATGGGTAAATTTGAATACATTTCGGCTAAATCAAATTAAATTGGGTAAGTTCTTATATTATTGGATTAACTGAAATTATTATGATTGACTTGATAATAAATTGAAAACTTTCGAATACATTTTGGTAAATTCTTGTATCTTGGGTTAATTGAAATAAATAAATTTAGTAGAAACAACATTGTCTACATTTATATAAATTTTAAGAAATTCAAATGTTATTTTTTATTTGAATAATTTTTGGTAAATTCCAATGATATTGCGTAATTAATATCATTTTGTTTACAGTCTATTAGTTTTGACTAAGTTCAATTTACAAAGTGTAAGTTCATTTACCATTGGGTGGTGCCTCAGGTATTAACTTAGGTGATTATTATTATTAATGGGAATAATATCGATACATTTATTATCTAATTAAAATAAATATTGGGTAAATTTATGTAATGTTTTTGTAAATAGATGAGTGCTTGCAACGAACAAATAGACCGAATTATTGAAGAATAACTACGGATTTTATCGGAACATGAGGTATTTGATGGCAGGTGTTTTGAAAACAAATGGCATAATTAAGAACTAGCTCAAAAACAGGTAGCTGATTTAAACAGCCCTATAATATTACAAATCTTTGTAAAACTTTAGTTTTGGGAAATACCGCTAGAAGACACCAGTCACATTTAACCATCATGTGACTACAGCAACTTTTTCTTGATTTTTATAATCATCCAGCATTTATCAACGAATCTTTTCCGATGACTGACAGTCAGTAAAATACGTAAGAAATGCATTTTGAAAGTAAAAGGATAAAGAGTTTCAGCTCAAATTATAAGGCAACCCTTTTTAAATGTAAACGAGTTGGCAGTTGTAGAAAGGGTGATCATCCTTTACTAATTCATATACAGCGGTATCCGAATTGCAAATTTGTTCAGGATGAATCTACAGAAAATGTTCCCGTGCTACGCATAACGAACAATCCTTGCAATTTAAGCCCAATGCGATCTGAATTGGTACGAATACAATCGTTTAAAAATTTCCCGATCGATCACATAGACGTAAGAGATTTGGCACAAGCCGGTTTTTACTACACAGATTTCAAAGATTGTGTGAAATGTTTCTCCTGCAATGGAAAGCTGCTATGCTGGAAAAAGAACGATATTCCTTTCGAAGAACATGCAAAATATTACCCGAGATGTAAATTTGTTTTAAAGCAGAACTGTGGTAATATACCGTGCGAGTATCGTTCAAATCAAAAACCCTATTCTAGCTTAAGCGAGAAGGTTTTGGTCTATTGTTTAATTAATAATTTAATTAACAGTCTAGATCGAAAGAAATCTAAACCATTTTGTAGCATTTTATAATTAATTTTTTAGCAAAATATCCGTCGATCGAGTACTATAAAAAATATTATTTAGTTAACATTTAAATTAAAACAAAAGATAAAATAAATATTAAATTGTTTGTAATTTAGACTAAAAATATTACGTTGAATAATAAAAAAAGGTAGTATGAGTTTGAAAGACTTTTATTTTTGAACATGTTTTCAATACTTATAATTGTGTCTAAAAGAAAAGTTAACTACCGAAAAACTCCTAAAATTAAAACAGTAAAAATGTTTCAAAGTTAAAAAACCAATGTTTCAAACTTTAAAAAAAAAAATGTGTGTGGAATATATAAACCTTACGAACCACCATACAAGTTACAAGCAAGTGTTTTGATAGGTCACAAAACGTCAAACATCAAAGAAATTGGTAAATTATATAAACGGCAAAACTGACAATCAAATATAGAATTATACAAATAATTTCAATCCTTATGTGCAAAGATTTATTGAAAAGTTACTCCATCGGATGATATTACTGAAAGCACCCGAATCCAATTTCTACAGGGTTAACATCCAAGGAAAAATTGAACGAATTTTTTACACAACGCTATCAACATAATGAAAAATTGAAATTATTTAGAAGTTTGTAAACTTTTGAAATTACTTTGAATAAATTTTTTTTAAACCTTATCAAGCTGGCTTATTTCATATTTACTAAACATTTTGGCTGAGGCAAGGAGGTTTGTACTTTTTTACAGACAAAAATACATTTAAAAAATCGAGATTGTTAATTTTGTGCGACATTATCATTCGTCTAACTTGTTTTCCTCGAGAACGGTGTAAATGACTAAAAACTATGCAAAATTGGTAGTTTGAAATGTTTTTCGTGACAGTGTGCTCAATTCGTGTAAGACTGTTTTATAAAACTTGAAACTATTGCGAAAATATAAAATTTGTTAAGTAGTAAATTTATGAAATTTTGTTTTAATAAATATTTATTTAAATGTGATGACAGAGAATACATTATTTATTTACAAGCTGAAAACACTTTTTAAATATTGTACGTCATTTAAACAATGATCCATTAATTCCCTTACGTCAAATGGGCAATAACCTATAAATTGATCCAAAAAAACTTCTTCCACTTGATAATCCTGTGAAATACGAAAGGCAGCGTAGACTTCTACGAAATCACAGAGTGCGTCTCGCTTTTCCAGTGGTTTATAAAACTCTTGAAATTTCGAAAAATTATCAACCAATACAGAAAACATTTGATTTACAGCAAACATGCTATTTCTTAACAGATTTAACTGTTCATCTATACGCAGTTTAAATTCGTCTAAAGCTATCACTTGCACTCTACTAAGTGAAAAACTGGTTGAATAGTTCATTTCGTATTCAAGATACTTTTGCGTAAAAGGTAATAATGACCACATAAATTTTCCACCATCGGAAGACACTTCAAAACTGTGATGGAAAGTACAATCGGAATAAGGATCAACGATCGGAATTGGCAGGTTAACTTTTTTTTTGATGTAGAGCTTAGATTTTCAATAATTGAAGACCATGATTTTGTGAGGGCGTCCCATGTTTGCAAGGAAATGATAGTGCTTTGGTTCCCATTGGAAATGTAAATTCCGGGCTCTTTCCGAAAAATTGATACTGTTACAACTAGTCGACTGTCCGACCTAAATTTTAAAGATACTACAACAACAAAAAACAATTTTAAAACAATATAAGTTATTTTAAAAATACAAGTTTTAACGTACCCTTTTTAAAAACCATTGTGTATTTAATGAATTCTTCAAGAGAAATAGTACCAAAAATCCACTTTTTTGTGATCAAAATACACAATTTTTGCCGAGTTAATTAGAAATTCCACGTAACGGTTATAAACCACAGTAAATTTAGTTCTAGCTAGATCGAATAAAACGTGCAGGAATGGTTTAATAGAGCGCGGCGCGTTTCTCACCGTTCTTCCTTATCGTAAGGCTTTTTCTCCCGGTATACCCTGGAGTTGATGCACGTAACGTTTTCCCTCACGCTAAGATACCCCGCCGGCTAAGACAGTTGGGGAAACTCCACCTTGATGAGGGTTGTTTTATCTGATTGTTTAGTATGTAATAGTATTATGTAAATTTATAACGCTACCAAGTAAAAACGGTTTTAAATGTGCGGTAGATGGCCAAGTCAAATAGCGATTTAAAATCCTACTGTATTCATCCATATAACATATTATAAATATAACTATTAAAATATAACTTAACATTTTTAAAGACAATATTAATTAAAATTTAAAAAATGCAGCCGATACATTTAAGCGATCGTACAAAATAGTAAGAAATCAATTACACGAAACATCGTTAATTTGTTTGATTTATAATACATTTTTAAGACTCGCTTTTACTGTCTGCTACGTTTTACAGTCTGTGAGGTTGATATGTTAATTTTTGGGTTTTAGTTCTTTAACAATTAATCTAGTTTACATCTAAAAAGACTAACTTATACCGCCAATGTCTTGCTTATTTGAATAAAATTGATAATAGAACTTTTTTTACAAAACTTTATTTTTAACATAAAACTCAAAAATGAATAATACAATGTTATAAAATAATTTTCAACTCTGAACCTGAAATTAAATGTTTGTAAAAAATGGTTATAATTTGTTTTTTAAATTATCTCACATCCTTCTAGCTGTCACACAAATAAAAACTCTGATTTAAAATTTAAAACTTTATAAATATTTTACAACATTTTTTGTTGACACAAAGGAACTATCGTTAATAACATTTAACACGCTATCTATAAAAACCACTAAATCGTCTATCGCCTTTAAGAACCCAGTTTTTGGGGCTCCTTCCAAAAGCATTTCGTGAGAATTATGCTCTTTTTGAAAATATCTCATTCTTTGTGCAATTAAATCCATTTCAAGTCTTCGATTTAGATTTTTCAATTCTTTATTTAAATGTTTAATCAGTTCATAGTCCTTAAACGGTTCCTTATTTTCTTTATAAGTCATTATTCGCCAACAAAAATCAAAGCGAAACTAGTTTGTATAGAAAGCGATGTGGTTTGTTTTTTTCTAACAGACCACGTAATATAAACTACATTAACAACCCGATTTTAAACAGGTTACACAAAAATATTTTATCGTTACACCTTGAAATAAAAATTATAAATAAAAATTTTTTTAAACTTTTTTTGTGATATTATTTTACATTTCCAATTTGGTAAGAATAAATGGACACAAATGAATCTGATTACCGCGAACTATTAATGGTACATCACAATCTTTCCGTCTTTCAACAATTAAACCGTAGAAAGGGCGAAAAAAGCCCCAGGTGGATAATTCATCTTAACTCAATAATCTTTTTTCTTCCGAAATCCTTTGCAAATATTCGTTAGATAGGTTCCTTTCGTATGAAAGGTAACAAACTTTCAAGGAGTATTATCTCTGCTATATATTCCGCTTGAAGTTTTCGTTTCTGTTTTTTCAATTCTATAATTGTATGCTGTAGTGACAACAATTCATTCTCCTTACACAATTCTTTATTTTGTTCAGCACTCATTTTTTTCGACTGTCGTCAACAGATTTTATTCTGTTATGTGTCAAAAGTAATGAAATAGGCAAAAATCCATAAAAATCAAAATTTTTGGTATTTGTTCATAGAGTGCCGGTTTTAAATAAAATTCTTTTTTTAATCATCACACTAACATCATTATCGAAAGCACGTGCCAGTTCTATTATTCCCGCCCATTATTTCGTTTTCCATGAAACCTAACGATCGTTTTGTCGTTATAAAATACCAACTAGCTTGTGAAAATGATAATTTGACTAATCTAAGTTATATATATTATATTTGCTGTTGCCAATAACTAAGTCTTTAAATCAATCTTGTGACGTATACGCTAAAATGTAAAATAATAATAGATGGCTGTATGTATTAAAAATGCAATATACATACATACATACATTTTTGTAACGAAATTTTCCATTATTTAATATTTGTACCCAATTAAATTAATTATAAATATAATTAAAATGAAGCATAAGCAAGCGACAATAAAAACCATTGACTGTACGCTTAATAAAGAAACCATTCAAATTAAAAATACAGCCCTCTAGAAATTATAATAGTGGTAATAATAAATGTAATTATAAATGTATTTCATAGTTTACACATAATATAGGTTGTTTACATTAAAAGACGGGAGATAAATAACTCCATATGTCATCTTCAAAACTTATTGTAGCCTATTGAACCAGAAAACGTACAAATACAATAAACAGACGAAGATACGATAAGAACGATTTATTCTTAATTTGTTACGTTTATTCAATACACGAAGAGAAACGTTCACGAATGCAAATTTTTTCACGCGGACAAATACATGAAATTAAGTTTTAATACGCTTATACTAGTTAAGATGCCTAAAAATTCCAGATAATAAGACGTACGTAAATTCTGGTACCTTACAATATTCATTTACCTAATTTTAAGTTTAATTTACGCTTAGATTTATCTTTGTTGTCAACTTATTTCAGAAAATTCAAACTGATCCCAGTTTTTTACAAGCTCAGTGAAATATTTCATGCTTCACATTTATAATTTTTAAAGCTTTTAAATAATTTTGTGTGGCAATATAAATTTAGTTTGAGGTCGATGCTATCAATTGTTAATAAAAAAATTATGTGTTATTGAGTTTTTATTACTAAACTTGGAGAGACTTATTTTATCAATAATTATATTCATCAAACAATCATAGAAGGGATGATCTGATTTAGAAAGAATTGGTCATATATACCCAGTTAATTTTTTAATCAGAATTGTATTTATACATTGTTGTTTTCTTGTAATAAAATTATATTAACTCTATTTTAACAAATTCTATATATAATCATATATACCAATATTTGTTTATATAAAAATTAAATAAAACATTTTTTAACTGTTGATTAAATATTTATTTAATTATTTTACATAAATTAAATTATAAACATTAAGTTGTGTTAGTTGGTTGAACCGAACCCATGACATCCTCTTTCCGTTTCTTTAAATTTCTGTTTAATAACAAGAAATAGTATATTATGTCAAAACTTTAGGTAAAGTCTTGGTTAAACATACTTCACACTCTACTACTGATGGATAAAATATTCTCTCACAAATCAATTGCGCTATTTTATCACCTCTTAAAATTTTATAATCAACTTTCCCATGATTGATTAAAACAATACCAATTGGTCCAGTATAGTCTATGTCAATAACTCCGGCTAAAACATCAATTCCGTAATGAAGGGCCAAACCACTGCGAGGAGCTTTTTAAACATGGTAAATTAAGAACTGATTTCTTAAATTTTTACAACATTAGGAAAAATTTTACCAATACGACCATAGGTGTTTTCGGGAAGTAAAATTTTTAAATCTGTTTCTATTAACAATCTGGCTCCAGAAACCAATATATAATCATATGCAGATTTTAAATCTAAGCCTGCTGAAAATTTGGTTGCGCGAACTGGATCGAAAGCATTCTTTGATATTTTTACAAATTTTATTTCCATTTAAATCTAGTTCACTTTTATGTAAGAAAAATGTTCAAACACTTGTCTTATTTGAACTACGTCCCCGGAACGAAACAAATTTGTCAGTCAGTGTGCTTTCCTACCATGCAAATGTCACCTTTTTATACAGAATGTTACTGTATGTGTAATACTATTAACCGTAATTTTTTTAATCTGACAACGCCCTATTTTTATACAAAAGAATACGCATGTCTAAAAAAGATAATTAACATTTAACTATACTTAATGTATAATATATCCAAGGTTAGGTTTATAATTTTAAAAATAAGTATAGTTCGTTTTTGTTTTAAATTTGAAATCACCCTTTTAATATGTTTAAAGGATATGCATTTACGAGAATGATGTATTATAATTTACGTTTGATATTAAGTTAGAAGGTTACACCTATTATTTATAATTATAAGAAATTAATTATTTTTGAGACATAGTTATTTGATTAATCATTTCTAGAAATGTTTTTTAAAATATGTGACAGTATTAAAAAACTGTACCTTGACACAAATTTGATCAATATTTTTAACTCTCAGCATTCTAATTTAAATTCTTTACTAATTTATATATTTATATTTATCTCACAAAATAAATAAAAACTTGAGAATTTATCTTCAATTAGTTAATAGTAAGATATTTTTGGTTAAAACAGTTATAAGTAAATAGATATATTACCTCATTTTTTAGTTAAGAAGAAAAACTTCTACGAAATAATGTAATTATAATTATTTTTAATTATATCGTTATAATATTTCTAGTTGTTTACAACCATTATTTTTTTCATATTCCTAATAATATCTTTATTGGATGGTTTATTTTGTACAGATTTTTGGAATTGATTTATTATTAAAATCTTTATAAATTGTATAATTTATTTTGTAATTCTTCGCAAAAATGATTTTATTCGAGTAAAATTTTATTTATTTTAATCTTATTGAGTGGTTTGTACTAGGATGGTATTCGTTACCTATAGACTTTCTGTGGTCGCCTACAAATTTTGTCTTTGGCAAAATAAATATTATTAAATATTATAAAAAATTGTATCTTCAAAAGTAAATTGTTATTGAATTTTGTTTGAAAGAAATCTTACGTAGGAAAATAATAACAGTGGATTTTATAGAAAAAAGATTTATTTACATGTTTTAAATCATTTTACAAGTTTTTTCAAGATTTTGCAATACTTCAATAGAAGTTTCCGCATTGTTGGGGATTAAAATTTGATTATTTTTACAATATTCTTCAAAATAAATAAGTGCTTCCGGCTGATTATCGCTCGGCATTTTCAAATCGTTTGTAAGCACAGGGTTAGACTCCATTAAAGAATTCAACGTTTCTTCAGCCATGTTAAGAATATTCGAATCTATACTTTCTTCTTTACTAGTTGGTTCAACATTTGAGTTCGAAGGTTGAATCTTACCGTCGATTACTAAATCATCGTACCATTCTTGATTTTTTACGTTAAACTCGTTCAAATAATCAATAATTTGATCGTCTAATAGTTCATCTTCGAGTGTGTATTTCTGGTGTTTTGAATTTAAACAATCACACACTCTTTTATTAGTGAGTGTTTTATTCGAAAAACTACATGTTAAATGGTTCATTAAATGTTGCTTAAAAATTCTCCTGTCTAGAAATAGATCTTGACAAATCCAACATTTTTCCTTAAAGGTAAATCCCTCCATACTTTTAAACGCGTGTTTTTGACATGTCATGTCAAAATAACACGAATTATCAACGAGTGAATCGCATTTAAATTCTGGTTTCCCCATAAATAACTTCATTTTTTTAACTTTTAAAGGGGGCGATTTTTGAGACATCTTGCGTTTTCCCATTTCAACTGTGATATAATAAAAAAAATTTACTCGCAATTAGGTTTTTACAGTGATATTATACAGCTCAGTCGGGCCCACTACCTGTTGAAAAAACAAGGTCAACAAATAACTTAAATTTTGAAAAATATTAAATTCCTCAAGGTTAGCAGGTTTGTGTATTGATGGGGGAAAGCACATTCCAACGATACGAACACCCTTTTTAATATATAAAAAGTACATGTATTTACGATAAATTTGTATTATAATTAACGTTTAATAAGGATGAAAATAATTACAAAATATAAATAATTTTTGAGACATAATTATTTGATTAATCATTTCTAAAGGTGATTTTAAATATACTATATTATGAAAAAAGATTTTACCTTGACTTATTTTTATATAACTTGAAATCTTCGGGGTTTTTAATTTATGATAATACTAATATCTACACATACAACATTTGTATAAAAAACTTGAATTATACCTTTAATCATTAGAAATATATTCGCCGTGTAAACGAGAGAGTTGAATATTAAGAAATACAGTTTTTCTTCAATTTTGGAGATAAAAGTATGTTATTTAGTAATTTTAATATTCTTTAATTATATTTTTTTTATTATTTCTTCATTTTATATAGTGGACGAGAGTTCTTGCAAAAATTTGTTAGAAAGAGGTTCTGTTAAAGTACAAAAAGATGGTTTTATTTGTTGTCCTTATTGTTTTGGATATACTGAGTCGTTAGAAACCTATGGAGGACTCCTATATTATTGTTGGAATAAACAATGTCGATTTTACTACCAACCTGTTGTTTTTAGACAAGGCAATTGTTTATCAATGAGAATTCCATCGGATGCATTATTAATCTTTCCTCAACATTTAATTTGTATAATATGTGGTGTAAGAGGAAATAGAAGACGTTCGAGAGATACAGATTGTATAGAATCCGAATATAGTTCGGTATGTATTTATCCTCAATCTAAAAAAAACACTGTGTATAAAATGAAATAAATCTTTTTTTATAAATATTTCTTGTATTATATAGAGAAAAGTTACATAAACAACAGAGCAATACAAAATAAAATTGAATTTTTTGAAAAAAAACCGTTTTTTAATTTCACATTAAATATAAACAACGTTTGTTAGAGCAACCAGTTTTTTTTCTCTTTATAACGGGGCTCTGTGGAATGTCTCCTGGCAAAACGTGATCTGCGTTTATAATTTTATTGTTTAATTCAATCTGGCGCGGAGATGCGAAAGTTGGGGAAAAATAGAGTAGGATCAATGATGCCAGATGTTAATAAACATTTTTGCGTTTAATTGATATAATTAGTCAATTGTTGAAAAATCCAAACTAGTTTTACAAGGCTGTAACTGTAGTTGATAACGTTTACACGTGACGATAATTAAGGGTGGGTATCAAATCAGTTTTACAAGGCTAATGCAATTGAACCTGTTCTATCCTAGAGGTAATTATAATTTAGGAATTTAAAGATATATAGATATTTTTTATAGTTCACAATGCGGCAGAGTTTCATAGAGCTTGCTTCTGGTAATGCTGATCAACAGAAAGTTAAAAAATTATAAATCAAAGTAAGTAATATTTAATTTAAAAATAATTAAAATTAATAAACTTAATTTTGTTTTAATTTAGCCACAAATAAATACCCGTTGGTTTACTGTTTATAATCATCAACCAATCAAGCCCATTGTAAGGTTTTAACATATTAATTAATTGTGTATTGATTGTTTTTGATTGTTTATTATGTAATTAGTTTATTATTTAAAAAAATAGTTTTATTTGATTTTGTTACTTTAGAATGTATTGGAGTACTATTGAAAACCAATTTCCCTGATAAAATTACACCTTTGTATTGCAAATGTTAAAAACAATGTATCTCCAAAAGTAAATACATTTTATTTTATTTATTATAAACAAAATTGGCTATATCTCAGGTGGATATTGACCAGCGCCATTGTAATTTGTTGTGTTTTTAAAATATGTATTGATTGTTTATTATGTCGTTATTGTATTATTTATTTATCTCCAAAAGTAAATAAAGTTTCATTTCAACAGGGGTAAAACATAAGTTATTGGGCGGATATTGACCAATCAGGCCTATTGCAATTTGTTGTGTTTTAAAATATGTATTTTATTTCGACAGGGGTAAGTTAAATTGTATTTTATTTCGACCGGGGTTATACATAAGGGGCTATATCTCGGGCGGATATTGACCAGCCACATTGTAATTTGTTGTGTTTTTAAAATATGTATTGATTGTTTATTAGGTCGTTATTGTATTATTTATTTATCTCCAAAAGTAAATAAAGTTTCATTTCAACAGGGGTAAAACATAAGTTATTGGGCGGATATTGACCAATCAGGCCTATTGCAATTTGTTGTGTTTTAAAATATGTATTTTATTTCGACAGGGGTAAGTTAGATAGCACGTGACAAACAAACTTGTCAAGGGTATAAAGCGAAGGTCTCGAATTCGTTTCCCCATGTGTATTGATTGTTTATTTATTTATTTCCAAAAAGTAAATAAAGTTTAATTTTCAACAGGGGTAAGTTGGATATCACGTGATTGGCTGTGGCTAAAAGTTGCCAAGGCTATAAAGCGAAGGTTTCCCCATCTCGCAAATAACTAATTAGCATTTTAAATGGCGAAAAAACGAAAAAACGAAAAAAGTGACACCAAAAGTAAATAAGTTGACGTAATCAGGGGGGTCACATATTACCGCCGATATCTCGGGCCGACCTTGTCCGATCGTGTCCCAACTTGTTGGGAGTATAGACCGAGGCTTAGCGGTTATTAAATATTATAATAACTAATTGTGTTTTTACTTTTACTAAAACTCACATTTAAAATAATAAATCTATTAAAATATTTGCGAAAAAATGAAAAACTCATTTATATTAGTTTAGTTATTTAAAATATTTTGGGTGGGGCCAAAAGTTGTCAAGGGTATAAAAAGAAGGTCGCGAATTCGTTTCCCCATCTCGCAAATAACTAATTAGCATTTTAAACCGCTAAAAAACGAAAAAACGAAAAAAGTGACACCGAAAGTAAATAAGTTGAAGTATTTGGTGGGGTCACATATTACCGCCGATATCTCGGTTCGACCTTGTCCGATCGTGACCAAACTTGTTGGGGTGATAGACCGAGGCTTAGGGGGGTAGACAGTGCTCGAGCGTCGAGGTCAAAGATCATATTCAAGGTGAAATTTGAGACAAAAATATGTTTTTTCGATTTTTCCAAGGACAAAAATTTTGTTTTTGGAAAATATTTTGGGGGTGTTTTTGGGGGGGGTGTTATGGCGGCCATCTTGGCGGCCATCTTGGAAATAACTTGTTGGGGTGATAGACCGAGGCTTAGAGGTTGTGAACATTGCTCGAGCGTCGAGGTCAAGGATCATCTTCAAGGTGAAATTGAAAACAAAAATATGACTTTTTCCAAGGACAAAAATTTTTGTTTTTGAAAATATTTTGGGGGGGTGTTTTGGCGGCCATCTTGGCGGCCATCTTGGAAATAAAATGGTTCATATTTGAGCCACCTCTACTCTTATGGGCTCGTTACAGGATCCGAAGTAAGCCAACAAACCGCCCAAAACCTATTTCCTGTTGCAGAGTTCCCTGACGTGCACATTTCAACAGACGATTTCCTTTTGGCATCTGTTGTCATGGCTGCGCACAAAATCTTGCTGATGCGGGTGTTACAGCGAGCCCATGAGGTAGGCCTCTGTTTTGGCCGGAAGAAAATGTTCATGGAAACTGATCGCGTTAAATATGTTGGTCATATAATCACGCCTGCCAGAGTAGAAGTAAATCCCGCAAGAGTTTCTGCCATCTGTACTCTACCACCATTCGGTCCAACCGACAAATCTTACAACAGCAACAGGATTCCAAGTTCTCAAGAGCTAACTGCCACACAAATGACCTACCACCCCTAACAACTGAATCAGAGTGTACTATACCAAGGAGCCCATCGCAACTGGCTACCTGCAACTATCCGCTCTATGGGACCAGAACCCCGATCTTACACGATCCGTACCAACCGGCAACGTGTTCAACTCAAAACCATGCAGCCATTCGAAGGTCCACCTTCACATACCACAACGTTTCAGCCACCTGATGCTAACTACGAAGAAACCAGCGATGGCACGCAAATGCTTCAAAAATTGACCACAACAAGCATAACGAACCACAACAGGGCTCCCAATTCTAATATTCCACTCTTCAATAACGCACGACCAAACCTAACCACAACAAACCACAACGGGGCACCCAATGCTGAACCTACAGCAAACGGACCAATTCCTGGACAATTGACGTTTCAAATACACGGACGACCACAAAACTACCATAACAATTCTACTCCAATGCTTTTAGAAGAAAACTTTGATCCAACCATCATACCCGGAAACTCCCCCTGTACAACGATTAGGAGACCTCACGCTACGGGTTCAATTACCCAACCACCTAACACCTATCCAACCATCACTAATTCACCCACTCGCACGGGTCCCCCATTTGCTGGCCCTGCTTTTTCAAAACGACAGGATGAACGGAAAAGTATTACTAATAATGCTTGGCCAACTACTCGCTGCGGAAGACCACGCATCCCTCCTCAACGACAGAAACACTAACTCTCCAACTATTATCTTAAAAGACTAACATTTTACCTAAATCTTACTTAACGAATTTCTATAACCATATTCCTAACTGATTCATTTGAACTATGACTATTCTCTCCAGATACTGTACAATGTACTCTGGGAGATAGAGCTCGGCGTTTGGATAAGAAATAATCACTTTATTTATTTTTATCCATAAACGAAAATTATCCGGGAAAAAACGATTATTTTACATGTTAAATTTCTATATAGCCGTGGATAATATCCATGGATAAACAGTTAATCGTAATTTTTATGGTTAATCAAAACTTTAGCGGTTAATTTATCTGTTTCGCCGAGCTCTACTGGGAAAAAAACGATGTTATATATATATATATATATATTGTGATGCATGCCATCCCCTCCAGGGGCGCGCGGTGATAGAAATGTAACGGGAGCTTGTAAGACACTTCTAGACGCGCAAGCTTGATAGACAGAAATGTGAATTAAAGTGAGTTTTTAATCTAACCCCATCGGGCTCATTATTAACAACTTAACATCCTCCACAAGGACCTAAAAGCTATTTAAACAATAATTGTAAACAACTTTAAGCTCCAGACGACCGTATCTGAAGCAGGACTCATGGCCTTGGATGGATCCAGCCATAGAATCGACGACCCAAATACCAACCCTGGGGGTTGAACATGAACTCTTCCAGCCTTTCATTAAAGCGGAACTAGATAAGGTCCTAAGGGGTATAAAGCAGGAAAAGGCAGAAGGCCCAGATGATGTGCCAAACGAATTTTTAAAAGTGCTAGGTCCGACGGTTCAAGGGAACTTTCTGAGCCTTTTCAACGACATTCGGGAGACTAACGACATCACCGGAGCCAACGGAAAGGCGCTACAAACTATACATCTTGCTGTGGCTAAACCAACTAATGTCCTGGCTGGAATCTCGTAGCGCCTTGGGTGACATGCAAAATGGCTTTCGACCTAACCACTCCCTGGTGGACAACATTTTTGTCCTAACCAACCTCATCAAGACAGCACGAATGGAAGAGTGTGAACTGTAAGTCGCCTTCCTAGACCTGAAATCAGCATATGATAGCATACAATACCCAGTCCTGTGGGAGGCCATGAGGCACGTGGGTATCACGGAAGCCATCATAATCCACATTGGGGAAATCTATAATGGCGCCACCGTTTGCATTCAGTGGGAAGATGTCGTCACCGATACCGTGGTCGTGACTGTCGGGGTCAAACAAGGATGCCCTCTCTCATCCCTCCTGTTTGCTCTGGTGCTTGAAGAACTTGAGAGTCGACTCCGGGCAACAGGTTGGGGCTTCCATCTGCCATGGCCGCTTTCCAACAGAACATAAGCGAACATTCCCGGTTCCTTCTTCGCTGATTATATCGGCCTCGTTGCGAACTCTGAAGGGAACCGGTAGATTCAGCTCAACGTTTCAGGAAAATTTACAAAAGACAAGGCGTTGTGTTTCGGCACGACAAAATCGGGGGTTAAGGACTTCGCCCCAAAATCACTTCAAATATAGCGCCCCTCAACCGCGCGCTTCCTCATCGACAATACGCTCCGCCAAGAGATGGACGAGACGCGGTACCTTGGAGTAGTGACGTGACGATTATCTTGACACTACCAATCAAACGAGGGTCACTAAGGCGCGTATGATCGCAAAGAGGCGATATGCCTACCAGAGGTGACCTGGACCACCCTGGAACGCAAACCACGGGCAGTCGGGAAGGTGGCTCTGGGTGTAAACTGGATTTTCTCGATACAAGTTAGAGATGAGTCTTGGGCCCGCTAAAGGCGGGCGTACCCGATGGAGACCACCTCGAGGCGGGTCGGGTTTTCGATATCGAAGTTTTTGGCAGGTCAGGTTGGGTCGGGTTTAATTTTATAATTGGCCGGGTCGGACTTTTTAAAGCGGTCGGGCTTTTTATATATAAGTGATCATGATTTCAAGTTTCTATTTTATTCGCAACAGCAAATATCTACATACAGTAAGCGAATCATCATGTTAAGCATACTCTTGGCACGTTCACTAATTTTTAACCATTTCTCAAAGAGTTCCAAGCGCCATCTACTGATATTTCGTACAAGCGTATACTATAAACATAAAAAGGTTTTCGGGTCGGGTCGGGTTTCAATTTTATCGGGCTGGTTCGGGTCTGGTTTATCATTTTAAAAATTTAATCGGGCCGGGTCGGATCGGGTTTTCGTAATAAATAATTTTGGTGAGCCGGGTCGGGTAAGGTTTCCATTTTGTATTTTTTAATCGGGTTGGGTTGGGTTGGGTCAGGTCGGATCGGGTCGGGCTTTAAAAAGAGCCGGCTTGACTCATCTCTAGTACGTGTCTCCGAGCCAGTCCGAACCGGCAGATAAGAGAGGTGTACGACTCCAGGCCACCATACGCAATGAATTAGACGTAATGCTGGTTGAAAACTGTTGACTCAGTAAGATGAGCCTTTGCGGAAACGATTACGACCTTTTCTTCGTCTTTGATTATATCGACGGAATCCTGGTCTACTTCATGCTTCGAAGTACTTGGTCTAGACTGGAGATCTGATAGCCACGGTGGCCGTTTCCACAAAAGGCTGTGGTTCGCCAACTCTTCGACGGAGCATCAGCTGGATTCTCTTCATTGCCAGCTCACGAGAATTCCCAAGTGTGACCTTCGGCTCTTTCATTGGCATTCGCACCACGAATCTTCCAGGTTCATATCTATAAAGGTGTTTCCGAAAATCTTCCTCACAATCCTTCTCCTTTTGCGTCATATGCTGTTTCTTTGAGACCTGTTCCACCGCCCAAAACCTACTCATGGTTTTTTCAAGTTTGAGTAAGTGGTGAATTTGAATTCTTGGTTGTTAAAGTCCAGTTGAACCCGAAACAATCCATCCTAGCTTTGAATGTATAGCATCTCGGGACGTAGAATTGCCGATTCGTTTTCCATTTCGCGGTATCCTGAAAAATGCGTCAGCTCCCAAGAGGATATCCACATCAGCCGGTATGTTGAAACCACGATCTGCTAGCTTGGGGTTATTGAGGTGACTCCAATTTCCTGTGTAGTATATCCTGACAGGAACTTGGCAAGTAATTTTGTTGAGTACGTAGGCGTTGACGAAGAACTTATCTATGTTCTTAGAGTCGAAATATGGCTTGAAATGTACTTGGGTGAATCCTCTTTGTTCTGCCGAGTTGAATCGAACCTAGTTAAACTACCTCTTTGTTGACTCTTCCTCTTTCAAGACCCAGCTGTCCAATACAAGATTCAGATATGCATCCGCCATCTAGTATAAATGTTCGAAACTGACGTCTTTATTCGGATGACGGTGGTAGCCAACATAGCGTCGTACTTCGAAAGACAGACTACTTGAGAATGGAAGCTTTGTACTGGATTTGATTGTTGGCTACTGAACTCTTGAGCTCCGGGCTGTTGATTACCGGATCTTTGAATTGGGTTCTCCGAATGAAGGAGCGAATGATGTTTTCTTTCGTTAGAGCGATGACCAGTTTGGAGACAGTTGAAACAAATTTGGTTTGCTACGCTATAGATCGCCGTTCGGTGAACTTCAATGCGATGAATTTCGGACTACAGAAGCCGGAACAAAATATGCAATTACCACCTGTAGGCTTTATTCCAGTTCTTGCATGCAAAGTGACTGTCTTGCTTTGCCCCCCCCCTTGAGGGTCGTTCCTTGCCGTGGTAAGGGGGCTAGCGCGGGTTGGGGCTAAGCTGACGGGGACTGGTGGGTCTTCGAACGCCAGAAACCGGATGTGTTTCCCCAACCCCAGACTAAACGCGACCCAGTTTTCCCAAATGGTCACGCCTTGCATGGTGGGGAGCTTAAGGTGGTTGTTGACACAAAGGGCCGTTGGCGCAGTTGATTTATCCTGTGACCAGCTCGTCCCGGCGGAGAGACCCCGACCGAAGTGACTGATCCCCCTAACGGTTACACCTTGATGGTGGGGGGCTTAAGGGAATTGTTTGACGTGCGGGCTATGCTGGGTTAAGGTCTCCTATACCAGATTGGTCGTGCTTAGATTCCTAACCGATAGTAACCACCCTCTGTCGAGGTTTCAGGTCCTGACTATGGCCTGTTTAAAACTAGTCCCATCTGTTTGCCGTGGACGGCGACCTGTAAGCCATGCGATGGGAGTCCTGGAGGTTGAGTTTGTTGACATACTGCGGTTAGTTTTCAGACAACACGCCTCTTCGGTCCTTGAGTGTAGTTAGACAGGAGGTCTACGCTAGTCCGACGTAGATCAATCGGCTCCTATACGGGGATTGTAGTCCCCGGTAGGGAGGACTAACTGGGCATCGTGATACTGCTAGTTATCCGTGCCTGGGTATATCTCTCTCATATCACTTATCTTGCTTGCAAGATACCCATGTTGGGCTCCGTGGTGGGCGGTGAGTGGGGTAGATGAAATGTTTTGTTTTTCTTTATGGCTACCGAAAACAACTACCTTGAAACTGGATTCCTCGAGTTTCAAGAAATTTCCGATTCGGAAGACACTGTCTTCCAGAGGTCCAAGCGACCTCGAAATGACTTTCCAGAGGTAGAAGAGGCGGTTAAAGAGAGTGTCGAAGCTACACTCGCTAGGGAATTCCTCGCCCTAGATAGAGTCCTTTGCAACAAGGACAATAAAGTGCAAATGGCAGTTGCACAGAAGATCAGGACGGTCTTCAAAGCGGTGGAGACCATGGTATACACCAGTCACCTGGAACTTGCTAGGGTGCAGGGTGCTTTTGAACAACTTAATGAGACTGTGAAAGATCTCAGAAAGCAGAAAATGAGCTTCGCTACTGTTGCAGCCAGTAATGTAAGTTCAAAGGTTCCTGAAATTACCAAGGGCAGGAAAAAGTCCACCGTTAAGAAAGGGGGACCGAAGGTTCCGCCAAGGGGAAAAAATGTGGTACTGCTCTATCCCACAGAGCAAGGTGAGACTTCTAATTCTCTCAAGAAGAGATTAGAGAAGGAGGTTGATCCCTCCAAACTGCAAATAAGTGTTCAGAGTGTCCGGTCCTGTAGGAATGAGGGTCTGGTGGTACAGGTCAAAACCGCTGAGGATATGGAGAAGCTGAAGAGGGGAATCAGCGATTGTGCTGCCTTGGCAGACAAAGTTAGTGTTAGAGCTCCAAAGCTCAATAACCCTAGGGTTATCCTTTACGGTGTTGATGAGGACATCGTAAAGGAAGAAATTGTTGCTAAGCTTATAAGCAACAATAAGCTCTCCTGCAAGGAGACGGATATTGTCCCTAAGTTCTCGCTGAGGAACAGGAAGGGTGGTGTTAACTGGGTGCTGGAGGGGCCTCCAGCCCTGCTTAATTCGTGGAAGGCGAAAAAGAAGCTCAATTTGGGCTACTCTGTGGTTGGAGTCAAAAGTTATGTGTATCTTCCAAGATGCTTTAAGTGCATGAAGATTGGACACATAGAAGGTGGGTGCATTGAGAATAGAAGGTATTGTTCCCTATGCTCAGAGGATCACAGCTACAAGGATTGTAAGAGTGATCTTAAAACTTGCAGAAACTGTGCCCTGAGTAATAGGGACAAGAATACCAAACACAACACTGCGCATTCAGCCCTGGATGGCCAGTGTCCTGTGTATAAGAAGGAGTTGGAGTTTCTAAAGAGTAGAACCAACTATGGAGGTGAGTAGGAAGCTAAGCTGTCTGCAGGTCAACTTAGGCAAGGGCAAAACTGCAACCTCTGCGCTTAGGCAGTCTTGCCAGGAAGGCTCTATAGACATTGCCTTACTACAGGAACCATATGCAATTAACGGTCGGGTAATAGGTTTACCCATGGGAACAAGGATCGTATGTTCCCAGGACAATCCAAAGGCAGCTGTAGCTGTCTTCAACCCTCAGGCACAAGTGATCGTGCTCTACGAAGACTCTCACATGGTTGTGGTGGACGTGCTTTTGGGGAATCTAAGCTTATGCCTGTTCTCCATTTACATACCACCAAATGATGACATTGAATTCCATATCGATAAGATTGCGAATCAATTGGAAGTACAGAGTGGAAAAAAGGTTATCTTGTGTGGTGACTTTAACGCCCATCACGCGCTTTGGGGATCAAAGCATCACGATGAGAGGGGTAGGTTGTTAATCGACTTGTTCAACTCGTTTGATTTGAATGTCGAGAACGATCCGGGTAGTGGCCCGACGTTCTGGACCGTTAATGGTAAGAGTTGGGTGGATCTTACGGTATCCAGTATGGCAATTGCGAGTAGAGTAATTGAATGGCGTGTCAGCAAAGAGGAAACATGCAGTGATCACAAATACATTTTCTTTGAAATTGGTGATCTTGTCCTGGAGAATGATTCGAATGCAATTCGTGTCAAGGATATCGATCTTGAAAGGTTACAAGATATTATCGTGCCTGACTTGGAGAGGTTGATGGAGTCTCCACTCAACAATGAGGTTGAGGTCGAGGCATGCGCGGTGGAGATTAATAATCTCATTATTGAGCGTTCAAAAGAATGTTCAAGGTTGCGTAAGAATAAGGGGCACAAGTCCACTCCCTGGTGGACGAGCGAACTCAGTGAGAAGAGGAAGGAGTTACGAACGCTCAGGAGGAGGTTCCAAAGAACCAGGGACCATGCAGCCCGGGAGGCGCTAAAGGTCGAGTACCGTCGTGAGTCAAAAAGCTATAAAGCACTTATAGCGGACTCAAAGCTTAAGTCCTGGCAGGATTTCTGCACTAGGGTTTCAAGGGAGGATCCTTTCTCCCTACCCTATAAGTTGGCCACAAAGAAGGTCAAATGTAAGAATGCATTAAATTGCATCAAGAAACCGAATGGTTCTTTGACCTCAGGTATTGAGGAGACGTGGTCTACTCTGATGGATACTCTTTTTAAAGAGGACTCCTTAAATGATGATGAGGAGGTTCATACGACAATAAGGGAGTCATTGCACGAAGACTTCATGAGTCAGAATGATGAGCCATTTACGAGTGATGAGGTCTTGGAGACTATCAACTCTTTTAAGAAGGGCAAGGCTCCTGGTGAGGATGGTATCACCATCGAGCTCTTCAAGATATTTTTCTTAGCTTGCCCAGCGTTGTTTGTCAGGCTTTTCAACACTTGCCTCAGTATGGGATACTTCCCAAAACTTTGGAAGGTTGCTAAGTTAGTTTTTCTTTATAAAGAAGGCAGAGACAGGCAGGACGCTAAGGCCTACAGGCCAATCTCGCTTCTTCCGGTGGTAGGGAAGGTGCTTGATAAGCTGTTGTCAAGAAGGTTGTATTACTTTCTCCACAGCAACAAATTGCTTAGCGATAAGCAATTTGGGTTTAGACATAGTCGATCCACGACTCACTGTCTAACCAATATGGTGAACCAAATCAGGGATAACAAAGAAAATAATTGTCACACCAGTCTGATATCTCTAGATATCGAGGGTGCTTTTGACAATGTGTGGATTCCAGGAATCCTACACGGTTTAAGGAACTTTAAGTGTCCGAAGAACATATATGACACATATGTTAACTATCTGAAGGATAGAGTTGCAGTGGTGAGGGCAGGTAGTACCTGTGTACGGAGAGTACTGACCCGCGGCTGCCCTCAGGGTTCATGCAGTGGACCTCTGCTATTCAATGTGGTTATGGATAGCGCACTGAGGATTGAGTATCCAGAGGATTCTCTAATCCAAGCCTTCGCGGATGACTTGCAGTCATTATTTTGGGGCACGTCCAGGCGTGCTCTCGAAACCACGGGTAAGGTGATCGTGGATAAATTGACTAAGTGGAGCCAAGTCTATAAGCTGAGTTTTTCCATTAAAAAGTCGGCGGCTATCACCTTCGCCGCAAAATGCATAATGAAAAGGCTCCCAATCTATAAGATGGGAGCCGTCAACATTGCAAATGTTGACAAGTTGAAAGTTGTCGGTGTCACCATCGACAGCAAGCTTTCCTTTCTTCCTCATCTCGAGGAAGTAAGTGTCCGGGTGACGAAGCTGGTGCAAAGCATTGCTTGTTTTGCAAAGGTTGAGTGGGGCCTCGACCATAAAGCGTTAAGGACTATCTACAATGGGTGTATTGTGAGAGTAGTGGCTTACGCTTGCGGTGCTTGGTGGAAGAGCACGCAAAATAGTGTGATGGTGAGGAAGTTGAGCTCAATTCAGAGAATTGCGGCCCTTCGTATTACTTGTGCTTACCGGACTGTCTCGAGCGATGCGCTGCGGATCCTTGCTGGTATTCAACCGTTAGACCTGGTGGTGAGTCAGGAAGCTGCTGTGTTCAGGTCCTTTTCTTTTAGGGAAGACAGTAAGCATTGTGGGGTGGAGTTACGTGGTGGTAACTACCTCTACCCAGGCGACCCATGGGAGGACCACCCAGCGGTCAGTAGCAGTATAAACATCACAGAGCAACTACCCAATGGCAATGGGATAGAGGTGTTTACTGACGGTTCGTTATCCGGTCGGGGTGCCGGAGTGGCATTTGCTGTGTACAGAGATGGTGTGGAAGTGTACAATGAGGTCACTCGCATTAATGGTAAGGTGGATGCGTTTTCTCTTGAGCTGTTAGCAATACACGAGGGTATTTGCTGGTTAAGGACGCATGGTCAACGTCCTGGTGATGGTGCAACGGTTTTTACAGATTGTCTTTTTGCTATTAACGCAATAAGCAATCATAAAAACAATCATGGTTTATGCCATGATATCCGTAAGGTGTTAAAACGGATGGAGACTCAAGTCAACTTTACTTGGATAAAGTCGAATGGGACTAAAGCAAAAATAACGCCAAGTGTTTGGGTTTTAATTTTCGCCGCCATCTTAGGGGCTGCCGCCAGCGCCCCTAACCCCGTATGAGCGATTTGCGAACTATCCTAACTTTTAAAATCGCGCAATTTAGGCTTAGGTGTCTTACAACTGGAACGCGCCGCGCGTGCAAAACCATTTTTTTGCGTCTTCAGCAACGCGCGCTTTTACGTTTTTTTTTCTATCTCACCGACTTCTCACCAGGTGTCGCGGCGGACGCGTGCTTTTCGATTTCCCGAAATTTCTTTATTGTATTAAAAATTAACCACTCAATATTTTTTTATGCGGTTTTCGCCATAAATTTTAGTTATTAATGGGCTATAGGGCTATCTAACTGGTTAAAGCTTGACCGTTCCCCTTTAAGTTGAAAACCCGTTTTATCAGAAGTAAATGAACCGAAGTTATCGAAATAGCGCTCAGAATCGGAAGGCGTTTTCCTTATGAAAATCGAGTCAAATAAAAGCTAATTTCCATCCCCGTCTTTTTACGTGATAAATTGCACTTGGGAATTGTGGGTCATGGACTAATTAACAACAGGGACGGTCCGGCCCGGGAAAAAAGTAAAAAGAACAAGCATCGACGCACTCTAGCGGTACTCGCGGGCATAACAGGAAATGCTTGTATAGGCTGGTGATTCAAAATAAGCGGGTGGGGGGGGGGGTAAATAGGGAAAGAAGCTTCCTTGGAATGCTTGGAATTTAAAAGTTGAATCACGAGATTACCATGCGGTGCTAATATATTAGTCTTTTAAATTAATCGTCGTAAAAATTTTTAATGTCGAGCTTTTCCGATCGTACATATAGTAAAATATTCTGCTTACCGTCTGAAAGCAATTCCCAAATTTGTTACGGTAATTATTATTATCATAATATAATATTATTCATAAATTTAAATGATTGTACCAAGGCTTAATAGTTGTTTACCTTTTTTTGATGATGAATAATTTCCGAGATAATTTCGAATCTATCTTACAGTCGGAGGTGGAAAAAATATCATTTAACTATACCAATTATACTAAAATAATAGTTATTTAACGTGATAACATGGATGGTTATGAGAGACGTTTGGGGTTTTCTTTGTAAACAACAATCTGAAAATTCAAATCACAACCATAGATATAAGAAATGTATATAAAGGTCTAGATAAATTTCGGGGCGTCTAAGCCTAACATAAAATACGGAATTGACACCTAGCAGACACCGACGAAGGCACGTGACCAAGAGCGCGAGCTCTCTTAGCATTTTAGTACTAAGTGCTTGACCTTTCCCCAGGCCGTAGTCTTTAGACGCCATCTGTTGGTGACTTTTAGTATAATTTTTAAGCCGAAGAAAATGGCTCTCGCGACGATAGCACGAGCTTTCTTACCGATAGATAGCGCTTTATAAGGATAGCCTGCAGAAATTACGCGTTTCTGCTAGCTGTCACCTCCGTATTCACTCCCTTTGAAATATTTTATCTAGACCTTTATATACGTTTCCTATATCTATGATCACAACCGCTAAAACCGTTAAAAATCTGTTTAATGTTTATGACGTTTGAATCACCAGGATAAGAAATATTTGCCTGGCAACGCTGCTGAACGCGTTAACACTTTTTTTTTGGGTTCTTTATAGGGAAATGTTACAGATCTGGGTCGTCCCTGTTGATAATTAGTCCATGTGTGGGTATAGCTATTTCTATGTATAAAAAATGGTTTCATAAAAACCAAAACGTTCTTTTTTCGGCCTAGGAGCGCGCAAAATTTCAAATTCGAGATAAAAATGTAACTTCATAAGGAAAACGCATCCAACATGGGGAGTATAGCAGTCTGATAACTTCGGTTCATTTACTTCTGGTTTTATTTGTTGATAAAATCTCCATCACACAAAATTTTTATATTTGGTAGAATATTTTTATAATTTTCAAACCTCGCGGTATTTGGTCGAATTAGTTGGTCGTTTTAATAATTCGATTTGACTGTTGGTTTTCAAAAAAAGAAGTATTTGGAGTGTAACAAATACCCAAAAAAGTGCTATTGGACAGCGGTCAGTTTAGAGCCTAGCGCCGCCAATCAAACGCCGCCGCGGCGATATTTTCTATGGCGCTAAACTTCCGCCGCCGATAAATTTAATCCCGCTGGAGGGAACTTTTTTGAGTTTTTCTACTTATCTTTATTTTATTCTTTCAAAAACAGTTCGGAACTTTTTTCAAAATTATCAAATGGGGGGAGTAATTTTTTCCCTTCGAGCCGCCGCCACCGGAAAAAAAACACGCCGCCGAAGATTTTTGAAAAGGCGGCGCACCGTGACGCCGCTGATCCAAATAATATCGGCACCATGGTCAAAGCCAGGATATTTTCCTTTGTATCATTCAACCAAAATTGACGTAGCGGCGGCGATAGGAAAAAATCCGCCCCCCCCCCCCTCGGCCATTTTTTATTAAGAAATTTACATACTTAAAACTTAAGCAATAAAATGTACAGCTCTAAATCGTTATTTCTATATGTCTTAAAAAGGGGTCTTTCTAATACTTCATCCGTCATCGAATTTATTGATGAAATTAAAAAAAAATCTTTGCGTACATGGATCAAGGCTAGATATTTAAGCTTTTCTTGGCCACATGCATTACGAAGGTATTTTAGGCTATCTAGAAAATTGGATAAAACCGAGTACACGATGACGCATTTTTTGTTTGGAAAAATATATTCAAATCAGTTTTATGCTTATTTCATCTTAATGTTACCCGCATCTTCACTAAATAAAATAACTTCTGCAAAAAGACTGAAGAAATGAAAGTCAAGTCTTGTGGTATTGTTTTGCAGTTATCTTCTTTAAGAGGCGAGCCCAGAAAAGAATTTCAGGCCAAATAATCTTTCTTCTCAAGTTGATGACTTTTTTCGTTATTGTAGATGATAATATTATTTTATTCCCTATAAACGAACTCTCGTTATACAGGGTGTTAATTCAAAAACGATACAGAGCTAATAACTCAAAATATAATTAAGGTACGAATTTGAAATGCCAAGGGTGTATAAAGCGTGTAGGGGACATCCAACAATGAAATTTTCAATGATCTTGAACCATGCCTTCAAGGTCATTCAAAATGTATGTTTAAAGACATTTAAAGTCACTCGATGACTTGGGACGAAGGTGGTGCCTTGAGTATTAGCCTAGACGATTATTATTATGATTATCCATTAAGGATAGAAACTTGGTTACAATTTATATTGAAATGGCTTAAATTCCACGGAATGTGACCAACCGGAACCTGACAAATTTTATACCAAACACAAGAAGGTCGTAAAAGGAATAATGATCAAGAGACAACACTTAAAGGAGAACTGTCACCACCCTAAAATTGGTTAAAAACTATTTAAAAGGATAGAGGACGTCCGAAAAGGGTTATAAAAAAAATTATTATTATTTGATTTATTATAAGCAACCAAATTTCGTAATTTTATACCCCCCCCCCTCCCCACTTCCGGCGACTCGAGAATCTCAGAACCGATTGGTGTAACCTACCTGCAGCGCCATCTCGTGAACGAAATATTTTTTCCCCGGTTTTATCGTTTTTCGGTCGAGACTGCCGTCTACTACGACATTCTCCTTGGCTTTTTAACCTAGTTATACTGGTAGAATGTATTTAATCTGGTTTTTAATATGCCTTACACGCCGCCCTTTCTCAAATTTTTGCCGCTTCATTCTTTTGGCGCTGCACGTAGGTTCAACCGCTTTTTCTGAAATTTTTGGAGCCTTTTGATGTAGGTTGCGGAAAAAGTAGGGTAACTTTTTAAATACTTTTCCAATAACTATAAAATTTCAGGGACATAATTATTAATATATTTTCTATCTTTCTGTAAACAAACCTCGTAAATTTTGGTTTTGGTGACAGTTTTCCTTTAAGGGCTGATAAATCGAAAACTACTAATTATAATTAGGCATCCACATTTTCACTAACTAGGTTTAGTGAGGGAATTCGAAATTTGCAAATTATGGGGACATTTTTTTTCAGGTCACTCAAAATTGGGAATGGTTCCAATTAGAAAAATTCTATATGCTTAGCTAAAATTATTAAAGAAAAAGATAAAACTTCGTTAAATTTGCATATATATTTACAATTAAAAAGGCCTAGGCCTAGTGTCTGACAAGTTTCGATCAGCTTTGCCGATCATCTTTGATAGCTTATCGAAACTTGTCAGACACTAGGCCTAGGCCTTTTTAATTGTAAATATATATGCAAATTTAACGAAGTTTTATCTTTTTCTTTAATAATTTTTACTGATTTAAGATCACACAGCGAATGTTTGGCAGCACTAGATTTAAACTCCCGCGAATTCGTAATGTCAAAGTGTTATGATAAATTAAACGTTGTTCGACTTAAGGATATTTTAATATTTAACAAAATAAACAAATTCCCAAATTTTATTTTAGATTAGTCTCTTACAAAGTTGCCTGTAAAATGAACAATTTGTGTTTTTCAGTATTTCGCCCACTTTGCGATTTTTAAACAATTCTTATAATGTTATTCCAAAATGGTCTCTCCTGTTGCGGCAGTTAAAACAACTCTTACTTTTAAAAAAACAATGAAACTGGAGAAGATCACACGGTATAAATTTATTATTTGGAAACGTTTCGAGCCGTGGCCCTTAATCAATCCACTTGTTTAAGCCTATTAATATAAATTTAAAAAACACGATATTTTAAAGCATGTCGCGTGAGGCACTTGTGTGACAAAAAAAAAGGAAGAACGTGAAACAAAACAGATACCAAATGGAATAAATACTACAATAAAAATATAATTTTAAACATTAAGTAGACATTATCCCATTTTATCGAGTGAGAGTCATTTTCCCAAATATGCTTCGCAATAACATTTGTCAAATCACAGTTCTTTACACAAATTGTATCTAATTTTATCAAATAAGCAAACGGAGACAGCCTCCAGCACCCAAAAAGTCAGATGAAGACGCAATCCGTAAGACTATATACAGGGTGTTTCAAAAGGTTACGCAAAAATTGTAAGGAGTTGCAGCAGGGAAATTCGAACATTGAGGTTTGGGTTCGTGTGGTAGGTAAAAAAGGACTTTGCAAACAAATCGAGGTAACCAGCGTAAAAAAAAGTAAACTTAAACAGTATTTAAAGTCCCTGCTGCTTGGTTTGGCGCTTGTTTCAGCCTACTTCCAGGGGCTAGTAGGCCACACTTTGAAGCTCTCTGGCGCTCTTTTAACTCATCGTAGGAAAATAGAAAAAAACAGGCATACTTCTCAACTCACCCCCTGCAATTCCTTAAAAATTTTGCATAACCTTTTGAAACACCCTGTATATTCAAGGTCCACACTGGCGTTTTAAATATTTGTGTGAAAATGGTGTAGCTCCTCCCTTTCCATATCTCGTGATGGCTCTTGATTTCCATTTCTATTTCCGGAGCTCAGGTGGGAAACATTGCAGATGGTTTGTCTGTTAAAACAGGCTTAGACAGCTTTATTACCATTGAAACCTGAATATATAAAAAAAACTTTATGAGTTTAATGCCTTTAGATACATCACTTTCTGGTTTTGAAGCATAGGTCAACGCCAAGAGCTGGGTTCGAGCTCACCTCACTGAATTCGTATATGAGCTTACGGTTGGTCTCGGGCTCACCTTGGGCTCACCAATTATTGGCCGGGTCTCGAGCTCGAGCTCGCAATCTAAATTTCCCCGCCGATGTGAGGTCTCGAGCTCAGTAGATTTAAAACTTACAAACTGTCTTGGGCTCGGACTCACTGTAGTTATAAATATGCGAGCAGTCTTGGGCTTGCACTCACCATATTTTCAAATTGACGGGTGGTATCGGGCTCGGGCTCGGGCTCGGGCTCTGGCCGGGCTCGCAACAACTACAATTCGACGTGTGATCTCGGGCTCAGGTTCACTATAGTTACTTACAAATAAAATGGTGGCCTCGAGCTCGGTATCACTATGTTTTAAAACTACTAAAGGCTCAAGCTCGAGCTCGATGTTTCGTCGCACAATTTATTTATTTAATTTAATAATTAGTGTTTTCAAGCTCCATTCCGGCATCACTGGCACACCTGGTAGACAGCCGGAGGTGGTCAGGCAGCCCTGAGCCCGGGAATCCAGACCGCTCTAGGCCGCGCTAGCTTCTAATGCTTTTTTGCCAAAATAAATTTCGAACGTGGGCTTAGGGCTAAACAATATCGCGAATTGAAAGGAGATAGAGCTCATCCTCAGATACGGAAATAGTATTCAAATCGGTCTTGGTCTCGGGCTCGGGCTCGGGCTCAATCGTAATCGTGAATTGAGCTCGGGCTCACCTCAGAGTATGTCGAGCTCAAGGTTGAGCTCTTAGTACGTTAATTTTTAATACGGGCTCGGGCTAGAGCTCCAAGTAATGTGAATCATGAAATGGGCTCAAGCTCGAGCTCGAAGTAATTTGTATTTTATATAACAGGGGTTCACTAGTTACAATATGCATTCCACAATACCTCAGCTCGAGCTCGGTTTTAACGTGAAAACCTTTTGGTCTCGTCTCAGGCTCACAATATTTATTTAAAATACCTGAGCTTGGTCTCAAATTGAGCTCGGGATCACCTTGTGAGCCCGAGCCCATTAGCCTATGCTGTGAAGTCGCTAATAATAGACGTGAAATCTATTTCCTGGAGGACATTATCAACCGAATGTTTAATGATTTTAATCTGTATATGAGCGTTCTCCACTGCAGTCCGTCACCAGTGTAAACAAAAAATAATTCGCAAAGCTATTTCAATGTTAGGGAATGTGGAATCCGAATTGTCGGTTTTAATCTTGGAATAAATACTCGACATAGACATTCGTGTATTTTTTTTCCGAAATGGTGAAATTTCAAAATTAGTTCCACTTTGACCAGATTTTTATAGTGGCGTGGAAAGATTTCGACATTGCCGCGAAATTTTTTCCCAATTTATTTTCTGTAGTATTACCAATTTAAAATAGAAATATCTTTAAATAAAAAAAAGAATAATAAAATAAATAATTTGAAGTTACGAATGGCATTTAGGTTGAATTTAGGCTTAGCTTTTAATCTAAGAAATAGTAATAATGAAATAAGCTCACCCTGTTGACAAAGAGTCCGCCGTTCCCATAATCGAGACGTAAATGATCTGGCCATCGGAATGGTCATCGGACAAGCTAGCGTATATCAAGTACCGTCAAGTTTCCTATTGCGCCACAAAAATACCTTATTAATTCAAATTACAGAGTGCCAATGGTCAATTAAACTTTGCCATAAAATAGTTCATCGTGTACCACAGATGGTTGATGATCATGGTCTCACTGAATTTGGCTTGGAAGTGACACCTGCCACGTGCTCTTACAAGTTAGAACCCACCGCTGAGATGTCCGCTACAATTGGAATCCAGATAAAAATCATTAGAAATGTACCTTATATATAAGTTTTCTTTAGCACAATACAACTTATTTCAATAAATTTTGCTTAGTACGACATACGTTAAAAGTTTCCAAGTGGTCTTTGGATCCAGCTCCGGATATTATCAACAGCTAGGGTACTTCAAAAGTTACAGCTGATAATATAACTTCACGTTGAGCATGGAATAATAACTATGTAGTGTCTTTTGTACAGAACCCCAATGGCACGGTCATTATCATCGAAAAGAACCTACCATTAAAATTAAGAAAGGGCAAAAATGATGCAACAAAAGTAATTGAAACAAAATTTTGTATTTACCGAGGGAACGAAACCATACGACACAATTTCCAGGTAGGGTCTGCCATAGGTTGCCTTAGGAATGCCCTTTTCGGTACTGCACCTGGAACCATTTAGAAATGTGGCTTGGTTCGATAGAAAACCTATAAAAAACGAACCCATTATCAAGCCCATAGATGTCGTAACAAATTTTCTAAAGCACAGGGTCCTGCTTCTAAACTAATCATGGACAAATAAACTACTCGAATATTTTGCGATATTGGAAAGCGTTCCACCCAAATATTAAACACGTGCACAATATAATAAGTGAACGAAGTTAAGCCTAATACCTTTAGCACGTGCTTGGTATTTGGGTGAATCAGTTCTTGATTATCTCGGTCGCAGCACTAGCGAGTGATGCTTTTTTCCTTATGATTCAAGTTAATTAATTTAATTTTCCAACCTTTAATTGCTAACGCGTATTAACGAAAGCAAATTTTCGTTTGTGAATATCATTTCAATGGGGCTAACGATAATTTTATGTCGTTATATCTTGGTGGAGTTACCGGTGTATTAGTCAATCGTAACGACTGATATTTAAGACAGTGTAAGAACGATTTTCCCTAGATTGAGATACATTAAAAATATTAAGGCTATCGTGAGTTCTACTGCACCCAAAAGCCAATTTGGTTTTGTATTTCCTTATTTTATCGTAACAACTCTAGATAGAACGAAACGAATTGCGGCAGTTCAATTTGATTCGTAATTAATTATAAGTTTTAATAAATTTGGAAAATGCGTCGATTCCGAAAGTCGGTGGTAAAATTCGGCATAATTTCCTGTTTTGTTAGATGTTTGTTTCCTAAGTATTCTCGATATGCGTAGGATATCATCAAATGTTGTTGCTAACAAGACAATTCAAGAATCAACTATAGGAGTATGAACAAATCGAGACGCAATCATGGATTTATATTAAAAATTAGATTATCAGAATCTAAGCAGAATGTAAGAATAGACTCCTTTAATCCTGCTTGGTAAATAATTCCAAAGCCTACGCCGCGCCGGGTGACTAAAAAGGTCTAGAATATTTGATCCGATTGATCCTAAATAACTTAAAATATTGAAATTTCACATCTTTATTAGTGTTATTTAACGTATATTTTTTGGCAATTCATGTATTCTTAAAATAATTATAAGTTATTTTTTCGTCGGTTAAATTGAGAAATTGCTCGTCAGTTGATGATAGTGCTCAGCATTCGATTAATTTTTATCCACGAATAAAATAAGCTCGGCGATTTTTAAATAATATTTATTTAAATAACCAATAGTTGAATAAAAATAGTAAAATGTTTAAATAATAGAAAGTGAATAAGCCTATTATTTAAATAAATACCACTTTTATTCAAATAAATGCTTGGTTGCGTAAAAAACATAATTAAATAAGTTAAAATGATATTCTTTTTACCAACGTTTTTTAAATAAATCGGAAAATTTGTGGATAATGAATAAACAATTTCGAGCACTAGTTAATGATATATAATATTTTGGGCAAGCACTACGACAAGGGGATTTCATACAGTGCTTATTTTAAGGATTTTTTAGAACTACCCAAAATAAAACTTTTGCAAAAATTTAGTTTAGATTTTCACCACTACCCAAAATAATTTACAGAACTAAACTATTTGGTATAGTACACAATTTTAGAACTACCCAAATGGGGCAGAACTGGCCACTAAAGTACGCTATATGAAAGTACTATATGAAAAAGCATATAATTTCAAGGAATTTTCTTTGTAGCCTCCCAAAATCACGTTACTGACTAGGCAGGGTATAGGAAAGTGCTTAGAGCCCGCACTTTCGAAGGGCCCAGATTCTAAATTAAGGTTTCCTTACAATATAGTAAAAAATAAAATGCAACATTCGGGCCCGGTTAGAAGCCTTTGGCCCGATAAACTACTAACGCGGCCCTGGAGCCGCCAATAAACTTGCTCTACGGGAAAAATAAGAGATTAGGAAATTCCTGCGTTACAACACCTATGTAAGAAATGCAATATGGTAAAATGGGAACTTATAATTTTGAGGACTGTACATATAAAATGTTGTATCTCCACTACAGAACACAAAGGCGTTTTGAGGCGGTGATCTCATCGGCTCCATTCGTCCGTGAGACTCCACAATAGAGAATTGAAGAGTGGTACGTCCGGGAGCCCTCGTATGAGATTGATGGGTGATTTCCCCATTCCCCCTTCAACAGTGACTCGAAACGCGCCCCTATAAAAGATACGTTCGATAATATTTTAACAAAGTAGATATTGTTAAGTGACTACAGCATTTCCCTCCAATGAAAATAGATTCTTTTGTCAGCTTGACTACCAATAGCATTGAAGCTTAGGTGGTTCTTTTGGAACATAAGGCTTGTTATTCCTTATGAACAAATCATTATATTTATCCTATGTATTCCGCGATGATATAGTGTATAGAGTGTGTAGTACAATCAAGTATGTACAGGGTGTTTCAAAAGGTTATGCAATAATTTGAATGTGTTGTAGCGGGTGAGTTGAGAAGTATGCCTGTTTCTTTCCCACTTTCCTACGATGAGTTAAAAGAGTGCCATACAGCTTCAAAGTGTGGCCTACTGTCCCTGGAAGTAGGCTGCAACAAGCGCAAAACCAAATAGCAGGTAAATGCAAACATTAAGGTTTGGGTTCGTGTGATAGGTAAAAAAGGACTTTGTAAAAAAATCGAGGTAACCTGCGTAAAAAAGTAAACTTAAACAGTATTTAAAGTCCCTGTTGCTTAGTTTTACGCTTGTTGCAGCCTACTTCCTGGGGCTAGTAGGCCACACTTTGGAGCTCTCTGGCTCTCTTTTCACTCATTGTAGGCAAATGGGACAAAAACAGGCATACTTCTCTGCAAATTTTTCCATAACCTTTTGAAACACCCTGTATAACACCACATTCAGCTAATTGGCAAATTCCTTAAACTAGATGAAAGCCTCGATGAAAGACTTGTTTCGAGCGCTGTGCGATTAGTGGTTTAAGGCAATCAAGTTGGTTATCGAGCATCAAATTTTTTCATCGAATATTCGAGTCGAGTAATCGAGTACTTGATTAAGGGAAAATTTTCTCTTATTCAAGTCGAGTAACTAAAAAAAACCTAGAGTCATATTTTTAACGAGTCGGGTTATCAAGTAGTTGATTAGGAGCTGGAGTGTAAAGTAGCATTCAATGACGTTTATTGGCCCCCAAAAAGTGGTAAAAACCCCTCTTTGAACTTTGAAACAACGAGGATAGAAAAAACAAATACTTGAAGATATTAGAGAGCCGCTTATTCGAGTAATCGGGTTCCCGAATGTGCAATTTTTTTTGGTACTCGGTAATCGACGAGTATTCTCCGATTACTTATTCGAGGTAAAATGGCCGAGTACTCAATGATGTTCGAGTACTCGCCTTAATTCCGGCAATCACGGACATGGCTCGATTTCATCGGTGGATGGCTTGACTATTCAGGCATCGTAGAGGTCGGGGATGGTTAACTTTTATTCAATAGATAAAGCTCTCAAAATTATTCGTAAAATGTTTTGATCAAGTAAATTATATTTCTGTATTATCCGATTAATTTTTTGATAAATTTGTAAAATTAATCGGAAAAACGACGTTTTTTTCGATAAAAAGCTCAAATTTTACGAATAATACATGTTTTTTAATCGTTTTCCGAAATATTAACCGGTAAATTTCTTTGTTTACATTTTTCCCCCAAAAAATTCCATTTAATCATGGATAATGATTAACCGTTACCGACCTCTAAGGCATCGGTTCTGCTCCCAGATTCGGGTTTCTGGCTGGAAAGTCCAAATAGTAGATTTTATAAAATGTCTTTACGCTTAGTTCATAAGCTCTTTAGTGGGAGATTAAACGGATCCACAGCTGAAGCGGGGAGGCAACATTTCAACAAGATGGCCAAGGTTATTTTATAAAAATAACTATTCATCGCGCGTCCACGATGGTCTTTAACGGGGTTCATTTACAGGAGTATTTAGCACGGAATTTTTTATTTTAACGGCATCTAGTCCGAGTTCAAGATCACGAACTTTCAGCATCCAAAGCCACACCAGAATTGATCTTTTTCCAGCGCATTCTCAGTTTTTACCTTTCGGGATAGTTTACTATTTCAAAACACTATGTCAGAGTGCACGAAGGGTACGGCAAATTACCACGGGGGTGCAATACTATTGAGAGCCAGAAGCTAACTTAGTCTATTACAATGGGGTTGGCTACCAACCTTGAAACGTATATTTACATAGTGATATGTAGTTGGCTGGACCGGATATTGGCTAAAGCGCCTGAATAAAATGCTTATAATCCTTGCGCTATTGAAAAGGTTACCATGGAAATGAAATCACGTGATCGCGAGGCACGAGCTAAACTTGACATGGGCAAAGCCAGAAACGCGCGAGGAATTCTCACTAACTTCCGTTTCCCATCAGTAAAGTTGATGACGCGTATTTCGTCACGGAGTTGTAAGGGACGTAATTTACGTCATATCCCGTGAACAAGGTTTCATTAACGAAAATGCTTTTATGGCATACTTATGAGTGATTATGTTACATATGGTACTACCTAACATCACTTTTTCGGAGTCATGAAAAAAATATTTGTAAAGTGTATGTTTATTCTTTGAATTTAACAAAACAGTCTTAAACAAAAAACATTCCCAAGAAATATTTTCTCATATTAATATTTTTATGTGAGACATAGATCTGCAGTGAAACATTTAGCGTTTGAAGGGTCGCTTTCCTGATGTCCAAACGTTCTTGCAAGTTCATAATTTATATCCAGAACCTGAACAGCGCACTTTTACGTGAAAACAGTTTGCTACTCGTTTAGACTGCGATTTCAAGATACGGTTCTTCGAGATTTTCGCGAAAATATTGGAAGTGTATTAAATTTGGTGAACCAGGTAACACAAATATTAACATTTTTGCATATACTCGATCAAACATCAGAACCACAAGCGACGAGCTGAGATTGTCTGGATTGACCTTGACCATCAATAATGATCAATAATGTTTCGTGATTTTCAAAGTACAGACATACATTTGAATCTATTCAAACACTTGAACATTTACAAGGAGACGACCCGAGGTGATATTCACCCATTTGGTTCAAACTCGGGTATAGTGTACACCTCCATGTACCTTAAAACACCTGCAAGGGAAAAGTTGCGACGGGCTTTCGTTTTGCCATGGCAACCGATAACGTTTTTGACAACATGATTTGGAATTATTTCTATTGAAAATAAAATGGAAATCTGAAGGATTTTAAGGGTCCCTAAATTGACCAAATTGCATTTAAACTTGATTAAATTAAATTTTTAAAATCAATTTAATTTTTTTAACGTTTTTGAAATTTCAAAAAAAAAAATCATTTTTTAAAAGGTTTCACAGGGGGGGACCCTTAAAATCCTTCAGATTCCCATGTTATTTTCAAATCATGTTGTCAAAAACGTTTTCGGTTTCCATGGCAAAACGAAAGCCCGTCGCAACTTTTCCCTTGCAGGTTTTTTAAGGTACATGGAGGTGTACATTATACCCAACTTTGAACCAAATCGGTGATTATCACCTCGGGTCGTCTCCTTGTTAGTTGTCATCACTTTTTTTTTTTTTTTACTAGGCTAATACCCAAGGCACCACCTTAGGCCTAAGTCATCAAGCGTCTTTTGAAGCCATTAATTATTATAGGTAGTAGCGAATTTTTTTCATAACCTCATAATCTAGAGAAAAAAATTCCTTTTTCTACTGAACCAACTTTATACTTAAGTTAAAAGAAGTAAAAAAGTTTCAAATCCTTGAAAAATGGTTTGACTGTCTCGAAATTTAGAAAATAAATATTAGAATAAATATTCGATGTCCCCACCATGAATATTTCAGAATTCTTAGTTATATAGTTTCTGCGATAAATGCCTCGATCGAGAAAATTTGGAAATGCTTTACATGATATTACATATTATCATAAGTTTGCCAGAGAAATATCCTTCAAGCATCAAGACCATTAAAATGAAATATGTACCTTCGCCGGCTCGACGTGGATTTCGTTGGCTGCGAATTTCGCTCAAAGATGTAAAATGTTAAAATTACACTGTGTAGACTGTAGAGACATTTTCTTATTGATACATTAATACTTCTATCGTAATAGATTTATGATATATTTCTGATATTATTTACGATATACTTGTGATATTATTTATGATATACTTCTGATATTATTTATTATATACTTCTGATATTATTTATGATATACTTCTGATATTACTTATTATATACTTCTGATATTATTTATTATACACTTCTGATATTATTTATTATATACTTCTGATATTATTTATTTTATACTTCTGATATTATTTATGTATACTTCTGATATTATTTATGTATACTTCTGATATTATATATTATATACTTCTGATATTATTTATTATATACTTCTGAAATTATTTATTATATACTTCTGAAATTATTTATTATATACTTCTGATATTACTTATTATATACTTCTGATATTATTTATTATATACTTCTGATATTATATATTATATACTTCTGATATTATTTATTATTTACATCTGATATTACTTATCATATACTTCTGATATTATTTATTATATACATCTGATATTACTTATCATATACTTCTGATATTATTTATTATATACTTCTGATATTGTTTATTATATACTTCTGATACTATTTATTATATGCTTCTGAAATTGTTTATTATATGCTTCTGAAATTATTTATTATATACTTCTGATATTGTTTATTATATACTTCTGATACTATTTATTATATACTTCTGAAATTATTTATTATATACTTCTGAAATTATTTATTATATACTTCTGATATTATATATTATATACTTCTGATATTATTTATTATTTACTCCTGAAATTATTTTTATACACTTCTGATATTATTTATTATATACTTCTGATATTATTTATTATATACTTCTGATATTATTTATATTATCTTGAATAGCTTCTGTCCTATAGTGTAATCGAATTTTCAATGATAGTTTCAAATTCCCCCAATAGATGGCGGCGTTTGACGCTAAATCGCAGAGAACTTATGCTCTCAGATCAATATCGGAATACGTTTCACGCTGCATTCAAAATTTATAATATTTCGTTCTGAGTTACTTCTTTTTGATCTCAAACCGTTGTAAAACGCCTTAAAAAATTATGTAAATTTATGTGTGTATCGCAACACCTCGGAAAAGCCCCGTAGAAGGTGGATTCTGCCATTGAGTTGGGAATATTAACCTAGAGATCCAATCAAATCGGCTCCCTACGAAACAAGTTTTTTGGAAATTACGAATGTGTCGTCTCCTCTAAAATGACGAGAAAACGTTATCATATTCATATGACCCGTGGCGCCATCCATTATTTTTGAAAAAACATATTTTTGTCGGAAAACGCGTCTTATTTGAACGAACCATTGAGAGATAGACGGCGCTACGGGTACAAGGATAAAGTTTTCTCGTCATTTGGGAGCAGACGGCAGTTTTCTTATTTTTTAAAAACTTGTTCCGCGAAATACTGAAATCAGACGTTTTGATTGGACCTCTAGATTAATATTCCCAACTCAATGGATTCTGCCAAGACCGGTGTTTTCATTGGTTAAGAAGATTCATCTGCCTTCTACCCAATCCCTCATTTACCAGTTTAAAACCAACGATCGATTTCAATGAAATTTTTCTGCCGTGTAGTGTCGATTGCGATAGACTGTCACACGACGTCAGCCTTGCTTTTAGCACATAGAAGCGACTTAGGTACCTAAATAAATTTTTGATTTTAGTTTAGGCCTTGGCTTTAATTAAACGGCTGTACTTCCGTTGAAGTCATTTTCCGAGAGATGATATTGTTAAAACATTCGACGAGTCACGTACGTATATTTGGAAACCGTGCGTCTGTTGTAAGTATCATTGTAAGGTGGGGGTTCCTGATTCCGGTGATTATAATGTTCGTGTCCTGTTGCGACTGGGAGAACTGTTTTTCCATCCCACAACAAGCTGACATTAATTGACGTGATTATAGCCAAGCAGATGACGCTAATTGACATTATAAAAAGACGCCCTGCCAAGGAAGGCCACCTCCCGAACAATTACGACCGTATTTGTATGGCTTTACCACTAATGGCGAAATATCGCTTCAAGAAAACACGACTGTGGCGGGAACGCGCTAAACGCTCGGTTGCTCCTCGAAATAGCCAGCTCTAAAATCTTTATTATAGGCCTTTATAACCGGGTACTTATATAATCTCTCACCGTGGTGGCGCTCCGCTACTAAAATGCTCATTTCCCAGTTCTTTATCGCTCGAATTTCTTCAACTGCGGGATCAAATTCCCAAAGCGGAAACGTCATAATCGGCGCTACCCTACCTTGTCCGCCCTTCAACAAAACCACGATTTTTTTTCAGGTGGCTTTGCAATAGAACTTTCACAGTCGATAATGTATGATTATTATTTAAGATTGAGGTACCAACCATTTTGCAATTATTGCTCCAAAAGATTAAATATGTCGGGCTTATTGACCAAAACACATCTAGCGAGCTAGATCCTGTCACAGAAGGGAGATTTAAAAATACACCATTTCTTACCAGATGTCACTAATAGCCCTAAATGTAGAAATTTTTAACCACCAAAATATTTTTAGTGTTACATATTTTGCCCAACAAACACAGCACTCCACACAAGGAGAAAGCAACCCGTCAAAAATCGTGCATTTTCTTGCGTACATTTTTCATTGGTTAGATGATTTAACTCCTGCTGCCTTCGGAAGGGGAAAATTCGGAAATTGTCTTCCCGCTTTTCGTAAAACGTTCAGTGTAAAGGCTCGTGACGCTCGTCCAATGAAATTTGTACAGAACACTACGTTAGCGTGTTTAAAGGCTAGATGCGTTTTCCTTGTCGCTACCTGAGAGCAAAAGTCAAGTAAGTCGAGATACGTGACTATTGAAAGAAATTCAAAATAAGAATCCTTGAGTGTTTTTATATTAAGGTGATTCAGTACAAAATTTTCAATATATATTTTCACTCTATTTTTATCAATTTTCATTGTTAGATTATCATTGTTATTATGCTAGATTTCGAACTTAAAACTGGTTTTTCTCAAATAGGGGTATTCAGACTTGCTTGACTATTGCTCTAAGGTAGCGTTGTGTTTGTTGCTCCTAGCTGCTTTAGTTTTATATAAAACATCGCTGAAAATAGCGTTAAAAGTGGTTATTTTTTAACAAATCCTTAATGAAAATGGCGGCTCAGATGTAGTACCTATATGATACGATAGATGTCGTTTTAGGTCCCAGCCTAGTGTATTAGGCTCGATTGTCTGATAATACCACGTTCACCGTCACATGACCGAGGCTTAGCATAAAATTGAAATCTTAAATTATAATAAACTATGAAAAAGTGCACAGATATATTATGTTTATCAGCAGATATTGTATTAAACTAAGTATTTACGAGTAATTGTTTTCGCCGGTTAAACTGAGATAAAACTAAAATATTTTTCCATCCGGCTACGATAGGGGGCGATACTCTACGCGGTCTTTTGGCGTAACAGGGAAAAGCCTTTAAGAGGTTTTATTTTGAGCCACCACTTACTTTAAGTATTTTTTAATTAAGTTTAAATTGGCACTCTAAACGTTCGTTTCACTGTAAGTCATTTGTGAAGCTGTCTCTTGAGACTGGGTGGAAAACGAAAATTGTTGTTCATCTAGTATAAAATTAAAAATGTTCCAAGGGTTTTGAAAGGCTCTATCGTATACTCCGAGGGGGTATAGTCACTCTTAAAATCTTTGTACACCTGATTAATGAATTTTTAAAAGCATTCGGTGATTTCAACTGATTTATCACAATTTCTCGGTGATTTCAACTGATTTATCACAATTTCTCGGTAATTTCAAATGATTTATCACAATTTCTCGGTAATTTCAACTGATTTATCACAATGTCTCGGTAATTTCAAATGATTTATCACAATTTATCGGTAATTTCAACTGATTTATCACAATGTCTCGGTAATTTCAACTGATTTATCACAATTTCTCGGTAATTTCAACTGATTTATCACAATTTCTCGGTAATTTCAACTGATTTATCACAATTTCTCGGTAATTTCAACTGATTTATCACAATTTCTCAGTAATTTCAACTTATTTATCACAATTTATCGGTAATTTCAACTGATTTATCACAATTTCTCGGTAATTTCAACTGATTTATCACAATTTCTCGGTAATTTCAACTGATTTATCACAATTTCTCGGTAATTTCAACTGATTTATCACAATTTCTCGGTAATTTCAACTGATTTATCACAATTTCTCAGTAATTTCAACTTATTTATCACAATTTATCGGTAATTTCAACTGATTTATCACAATTTCTCAGTAATTTCAACTTATTTATCACAATTTCTCGGTAATTTCAACTGATTTATCACAATTTCTCGGTAATTTCAACTGATTTATCACAATGTCTCGGTAATTTCAACTGATTTATCACAATTTCTCGGTAATTTCAACTGATTTATCACAATTTATCGGTAATTTCAACTGATTTATCACAAGTTCTCGGTAATTTCAACTGATTTATCACAATTTCTCGGTAATTTCAACTGATTTATCACAATTTCTCGGTAATTTCAACTGATTTATCACAATTTCTCGGTAATTTCAACTGATTTATCACAATTTCTCGGTAATTTCAACTGATTTATCACAATTTCTCGGTAATTTCAACTGATTTATCACAATTTCTCGGTAATTTCAACTGATTTATCACAATTTCTCGGTAATTTCAACTGATTTATCACAATTTCTCGGTAATTTCAACTGATTTATCACAATTTCTCAGTAATTTCAACTTATTTATCACAATTTATCGGTAATTTCCAGTGATTTCTCACAATTTCTCGATAGTTTCAATTGATTTATCAAAATTTCTCGTTGATTTCCACTGATTTATGTCAATTTCTCGGTGATTTCCACTGACTTTTGACAATTTCTGGGTGATTTCCAGTGATTTTCTTAAGCGATTTCCTGTGATTATTTATGAATTGTACACATAATTACTAAAGTGACTACCCCCTCACAACCATCATATAAAAATAATGGTCGTCTTGAAATTTGGGTAAAAAAGTATTTTTAAATCGATCGATAATGCGTAGGCAATAAACAATTATAGAGAGTTTAGAATTGACTAAAAATAAATAAACATATTTTGTTACACGATCCCTCTGCGCCCCACCCCGTGTGCGCCACTGCTCTCTGATAAGCAACCGCAAACCTGGCAACCTCGTTAAATACATCAGTCATTTCGTGCGCAATTATATCGTGAAAGAAAAACCTGGAAATGACGCGACGCCCATCAAATTTCCTGGACCAGCGCGATTTCAAATTATACCTAGCCCCCCTCCCCTTTGACCCCCCTTTCAAATAACCAAAATAAATGTACACGCCTCTCGAATTAATGCCTATCGAGAAAGTTGATGGAAACGGTCGAGCCGTTATCTTTGGCGCGTAGTTGATGTCGCCGGATGCCTACTTATTTTCCTAAAAACAGAAGTTGATAAAAATGCTATTTCGAGTGGTACAATGTACAAATGGCCGTTTACTAATGCGAAGCACGTCCTAATGAGCCACCATGCCACCCCGCTCCCCCCTTCTAATGGCCATTTTTAACGCTTTATCGGCCGGTTTGCGTGCTGGTGGCCATCGCAGGGTGGTCTTCTGCCGCTAAACTTTAATTGCCAACGCGATAGTTCAATATCCTCAGGCTTGGGTGCTGCTATTTGATTTCACTCACTTTACGCGGAAATTTATGTAACGATGATATACAATAAAGTTTTTTGCTTTTTTATAACGTCTATAACACGCCTTGGTTGACTGACAATTATTTCACGTTTTATTTTTCACCAGACACGATTACGCTCATGCTACGGGCGTAATAGATAATCAACGCGCTTAGGACAAGGTGTGTTTTTCGTTTATCTCTTACAGCTGCTCTTACAATGAAACCAAATTAGAATGGGTTTATTTTATATGGCCTTTTATCACCAGGTATAAACAAGAATGTATTGAAGTTACTAAGAATATTTGAGCATAGCATTAACCCCTGGTACCATCCTCACAGCTTTCGTGGAGAAAGTTCGTCTGCATTTAAGGCGCATTCAAGGTCATACCATGCATATAGCAAACTTGAATGGGAAAGCAGACGAAATTTAAGCTACAAAGGCTGCGAGGATGGGAATCAGAATCCTGTAGTCCAATATTCTTAGTCACTTCAATACATTCTTGGTATAAATAAGTCGTTGCTTCTCCCAAATGCGTTAAATGTTTCTCTCTTAGGAAAGATGTATTCGTGTCTTAGCCATGAAAAATGTAAAATGTAACTTCGCAGACTCTACGCTGTTATACAGGGTGTTTGAAAAGGTTATGCAAAAATTTGAAGGAGTTGTAGGGGGTGAGTTGAGAAGTATGCCTGTTTTTTTTTTTTCATTTTCCAACGATGAGTTAAAAGAGCGCCAGAGAGCTTCAAAGTGAGGCCTACTAGTCCCTGGAAGTAGGCTCTAGCCCGCACAAAACCAAGCTGCAGGGAAATGCGATATATTTTTTTATATATTCAGGTTTCAATGGTAATAAAGCTGTCTAAGCCAGTTTTAACAGACAAACCATTTGCAATGTTTCCCACCTGAGCTCCGGAAATAGAAATGGAAATCAAGAGCCATCATGAGATATGGAAAGGGAGGAGCTACACCATTTTCACCCAAATATTTAAAACGCCAGTGTGGCCCTTGGATATACAGGGTGTTTCAAAAGGTTATGCAAATATTTTAAGGAATTGCAGGGGGTAAGTTGAGAAGTATGCCCGTTTTTCCCCTTTTTCCAACGATGAGTTAAAAGAGCGCCAGAGAGCTTCAAAGTGTGGCCTACTAGTCCCTGGAAGTAGGCTGCAATAAGCGCAAAACTAAGCAGCGGGGAAATGCGAACATTAAGGTTTGGGTTTGTGTGATAGGTAAAAAATGACTTTGTAAACAAATCGAGGTAACCAGCGTAAAAATAGTAAACTTAAACAGTATTTAAAGTCCCTGCCACTTGGTTTTGCGCTTGTGGCAGTCTACTTCCAGGGACTAGTAGGCCACACTTTGAAGCTCTCTGGCGCTCTTTTAACTCATCGTAGGAAAATGGGGAAAACAGGCATACTTCTCAACTTACCCCCTGCAATTCCTTAAAATATTTGCATAACCTTTTGAAACACCCTGTATATTCAAGGGCCACACTGGCGTTTTAAATATTTGGGTGAAAATGGTGTAGCTCCTCCCTTTCCATATCTCGTGATGGCTCTTGATTTCCATTTCTATTTCCGGAGCTCAGGTGGGAAACATTGCAAATGGTTTGTCTGTTAAAACTGGCTTAGACAGCTTTATTACCATTGAAACCTGAATATATAAAAAAAATATATCGCATTTCCCTGCAGCTTGGTTTTGTGCGGGCTGAAGCCTACTTCCAGGAGCTAGTAGGCCACATTTTGAAGCTCTCTGACGCTCTTTTAACTCATCGTAGGAAAATGGGATAAAAACAGGCATACTTCTCAACTCAGCCCCTACAACTCCTTCAAATATTTGCATAACCTTTTCAAACACCCTGTATTGGCAGTTTCATAACCACGCCGCATCACGTATTACTACGCCTGCTAATGTAAAATGAAAAGAAATTTAAAATGTTAAATGAAAAAATTAACACCTTGTAATGATATTAACTTATTAATAAAACATTGTTTTGAAATTTAGGGTGTAAACAATATCCTGACAATATTTTTTATCTATTTCGTTTCTCTTCCGATACGTATTTTGAAAAAAAAATAAGGACCCGCGAAGATTCAGGTTTCGACCAAATAACATAACTGATATATTAGATATACAGGGTCTTTTTTTTTGCTCGGAAAAGTGTTTTTTTTCAAAAACTATTTATAGTACCGATTTCAAATTTGGAAGGTCAATTCTCTATACCCGGGGACATCAGTTTGAGAAATTTGAGCGTTTTCGGTAATGTTTTTCACCAATTTTGAAAAACTATTTTTCGACCACTAGGTGCGAGATAAAAAATTTCTATTATAAGGTTGTAGGCCGTCATCGAAAACCCTTAAAAATTGTTCACTCGACGAAAAACAACTTATTTATCACTGAAAATTCGAGCTTGAAAAATTTACAAGTTGGTGAAGCCAAATTACGATTGTTTGAAACGATAATTGCAAAGGGAACAAGTCTAATACAAACGTAGTAGAGTTTTCACACTTGAAAAAATGTACACGTTTGGTTTTTAAATGCAGATATTTTATTCACATAAATTTTTACAAAACATTTTCAATAATATCACCATTGGCTGCAACACAGGTTTGTGCGCGGACAATTAAGTTCTCAAACGCTTTCTCTACCATTTCTGGTGTGACGTCTCGGCAAGCACTGATTATTCGTCTAATGAGTTCCTCCCTAGTTTCAATGGGCGTGGCGTATACCTTTGCTTTAACGAATCCCCAGAGAAAATAATCCAGCGGTGTTAGGTCAGATGACCTTGCTGGCCAATGCACTGGACCATTTCTCCCTATCCACCTTTCAGGAAACTCGTTGTTGAGGTGCTCAGTTACTTGCCGGGAAAAATGCGGAGGGGCGCCATCTTGCTGAAACCACAACTGACGTCTTTCAGCCAATGGAAGGTCGTCGATTGCGTCACTCAGTTCGTTCTGTAGAAAATGTAAATACCTTTGGCCGTTGAGGTTCGTCGGCAGGAAAAAGGGACCAATCAAACGGTTTCCAACAAGTCCAACCCAAACATTGACCCGTTCAAATTGAACCTGGTGATGATATTCAAAACCCCAATGTGGGTTGATGTCAGACCAAAGATGGCTTTTTGATGATTAAAGGGCCCATCTCTAGAAAATGACGCTTCGTCGGAGAACAAAACATGGCGCAAAAATTGTCTATCTTCTTGGACAGCATTTAGTAACCAGTTGCTAAATTCATAACGTCTTTGATGGTCTCCGTCAATTAGTCCTTGGTGGAGCGTAGCTCTGTATGGGTGATAGCGATTCTTACGAAGAATTTTCCACACACGATTTGCAGAACAACCCAAATCAGCAGCAGCGTTAGCGCAACTGTGACGAGGATATGCCACAAAGTACGCGAGTACATTGTTCTCGAAGTCTAAATCCAGTTGACCCAATCCGCGAAACCTAGGTTGCAAGTTACCAAATTAATTGAAATCGTGAATTGCTCGTCTTACTGTATTTACAGATGGTGCTCCATTTGGATGTCTTTCTGCGAAGATTTCAGTCACTCTTCTAAGGTTTTGCGCTGCTTCTCCATAGTAAATGGCAACTATCTCGGTACGCTCAGCTACTGAATAACGAGGCATTGTTCGAAATATTATCAAACACTGATAATAATCTCCCAAAGTTTTCCTTTAAATACCCAATGCATGTTTAGGATTGACCTATAGCCTCGTGTTTTTTAAATCCGGTCGTTTTTTTAACCAAAGTTTCAACTGGATTAGGTAATTCGGTTTCAATTATCGTTTCAAACAATCGTAATTTGGCTTCACCAACTTGTAAATTTTTCAAGCTCGAATTTTCACTGATAAATAAATTGTTTTTCGTCGAGTGAACAATTTTTAAGGGTTTTCGATGACGGCCTACAACTTTATAATAGACATTTTTTATCTCGCACCTAGTGGTCGAAAAATAATTTTTCAAAATTGGTGAAAAACATTACCGAAAACGCTCAAATTTCTCAAACTGATGTCCCCCGGTATAGAGAATTGACCTTCCAAATTTGAAATCGGTACTATAAATAGTTTTTGAAAAAAAAACACTTTTCCGAGCAAAAAAAAGACCCTGTATACTTTGGCACTTCCGTATTTTTATACCATCAGTATTAAACCTAAACTTTCAAAATGAAACGATTGAAATCCCTCGTGACCATCTAGAAAAAAACATAAACTTGAATTCCTTAAAAAGTTTCTATCAATTAATCGGATTTTATTTGAATGAGTAGCCAGCGGATTAAAATATCCACAATCCCAACAAACGAAATCCAAACCGGTAGTATAGCTTTATTTATTTTAAATTCTCTTTGAACGGGCGAGGTTCGCGAGCCTTATAACAACAAATGCCCCTCCCACCAAAGACTAAAGCGGCTCTGTGATGTTATCAGCTTACGTAGTCTTTGATACGTCGCTTCATAATTTAAGATATCAAAATAGTGGTCCCGTTTGTATCGCGGCTCTCAAAACTTAGTTCGGGGAATTAAACCGTACGTATGTAGAGGTCTATTTCGTCGATTTTAGGCTCTTATAAATGTCGGATTATCCCCGGAGACTCACGCCAAATCTTTTTAATGGTGCCGTCTTCGGATCTTGACCGCCTGTTTTGCACTGATTTCAGCTCGGAGAGCTTCGATTTTTCGTGGACCCCCGTTTTCTCAAGGGGTTTCCAGTCCCCTTACTTGAGTCGGATAGCCAAGTACAGGGTGCTTAGGAGGAAAATATTAGGTTTCGTATCTTCCGCCTTTTTTGGATAGAAAATATTTCATTTTTGAAGAAATAATTGTATCTATTATAAAGATGTAAAACAGATATTATTATGTACCCTAGATAATGAGAAGCGAATTTGTGTTAAATTTCTGTTCTTTTAAATATTAATATTTGCCACTAATTTATGGATAAAATGGGCTTTATACTAATTATATATTCGCTAATGACATTCCCCGATTGGAGTAAAGTTTTCATTACCCTTAATTATTTAAAAATTCTGAAATAATTAAATAATTATTGGTTTAAATTATCTTCCGAAATACTAAGGATTTAAAAAATGGCATTATATTTGTATTAATTATATCGCTTAATTAGTTTCCAGATCAAATATAAAAAATAGAGTTTTTCATTACCCTTAATTAATTAATGATTAATTTTTAATTTAATTTCTATTACGAAACCCCACTGATTTTATTTAATACTGACATTATGCTTGTTTGGTTTAATCAATTAACTTAATCGATTAACTAGTCTTCAGATACGTATAAATAAAACAATAACTTTGAAAAATTAAAAACAAAGGATTTTCACTTTCTTCAGTCCATTATTTATAATGAATCTTTAATTTCTATTCTTAAATCAAACTAATTTTAATAAAAATGTTTCTATTGTTTTTCGCAATAATTAGTATATTAGGATAGTTATAAAAATTAGCTTGAAATTTAAAAAAATACTCTACTTTGGATACTTTGAGCTGGTATAAGTTTTACGAAACACCCTGTATAGAGGCTTTCGCAGACTTTACTCTATCGTCGACCTATGACGGAGTGACTTCCCGACTAGAGGAAAGATCGACTGGTCACTCGGGATTTACAAAGAAATCTTTGGCAAATCGAAGTAAACAGGGCTCGTTTCTCGGAACTCGGCCGACTCGCAAAAAATCACTCGTTCCCCGAATGTGATAAGATTAGCTCGACCCGTGGGGCTTTCGAGTCCACTTCCATATACTGATGTTTATTGGCCTGGGCATTGCCTTCGCTTGTAGCTCCGCGTAAAGGCAAGGGACATTACATCGCGCAACAGCACTTACTACTAATTTCGGGCTGGAGCGACTGCTCTTGATCGTATTTATCCGCCTTTGATGTATATTTAAGAAGATGGCCATGTTGTAAATTTGGATTAAATTGTTTCTGCAAATATTTTCTATAGTATTACAAAGTTCTGTATTTTCAACATATTTAATAATAAATAAAATAAGTTGTATAAACAATTTGCTAAAATATTAATAAAATATATAGATTCGTATTAGTTTTTGACCTACTGCCTCCGGCTCGCTTTAAAAATGTTTCACATCCTTATTACTGATTTTAATCTACAAGGCGTTTGTAATCGATACAAATTCATCTATTTGCGGCGTTTGTAACCAACCCAAATTCATCTATTCGGCGTTGGTAACCGACGCAAATTTATTTGTAACCTTTACAAATTAATATACATGGCGTTGGTTACCAACACAAATTTATTTGTAACCTTTACAAATTAATATACACGGCGTATGTAACCGTTACAAATTTATCTACACGGGGTTTGTAACCGTTACAAATTCATCTAAACACAGCGTTTGTAACTGTTACAAATTAATCTACACGGTGTTTTACCCGTTACAAATTCATCTACACGGTGTTATTAACGGTTACAAATTCATCTACACAGCGTTTCTAACCGTTACAAAATAATCTACACAGTGTTTGTAACCTACCCAAATTCATCTATTCGCGTTTCTAACCTACCCAAATTCATCTATTCGCGTTTCTATCCTACCCAAATTCATCTATTTGGCGTTTCTAACCTACCCAAATTAATCTATTCGGCGTTTCTAACCTACCCAAATTCATCTATTCGGCGTTTCTAACCTGCCCAAATTCATCTATTCGGCGTTTGTAACCTACCCAAATTCATCTATTCGGCGTTTCTAACCTACCCAAATTCATCTATTCGACGTTTGTAACCTACCCAAATTCATCTATTCGGCTTTGGTAGCCAAAACAAATTCATCTATTCGGCTTTGGTAACCAAAACAAATTCATCTATTCGGCTTTGGTAACCAAAACAAATTTATTTGTAACCTTTACAAATTAATATACACGGCGTTTGTAACCGTTACAAATTTATTTACACGGCGTTTGTAACCGTTACAAATTTATCTACACGGCATTTGTAACCGTTACAAATTTATCTACACGGCGTTTGTAACCGTTACAAATTTATCTACCCGGCGTTTGTAACCGTTACAAATTTATCTACACGGCGTTTGTAACCGTTACAAATTCATCTACACAGCGTTTGAAAGCGTTACAAATTAATTTACACGGCGTTATTAACCGTTACAAATTCATCTACACAGTGTTTCTAACCGTTACAAATTCATCTACACAGTGTTTGTAATCAACAAAAATTCATATACACAGCGTTTGTAATCAACAAAAATTCATATACACGGCGTTTGTATCCGTCACAAATTCCTTTATTCGGCGTTTTTAACCGTCAAAAATTCATCTATTTGACGTTTATAACCGACACAAATTCATCTACTCGCCGTTGGTAACCGGCATATTTTTATTTACACAGCGTTTGTAACCGACCCAAATGCAGCGTTTGAAACTGACACAAATTCATTTGCTCAGCCTTGGTAAGTTACACATTTTATTTACACAGCGTTTGTAACCGACACAAATGCATCTGCTCGGCTTTGCTGCATGGTAACCTACACATTTTTATTTACACAGCGTTTGTAACCGACCCAAATTCATTTGCTCAGCCTTGGTAAGTTACACATTTTATTTACACAGCGTTTGTAACCGACCCAAATGCAGCGTTTGAAACTGACACAAATTCATTTGCTCAGCCTTGGTAAGATACATATTTTATTTACAGTGTTTCTAATCGACCCAAATACTATATACGTTTGTAACCGACCAAATTCATTTGCTCAGCCTTGGTAAGTTACACATTTTATTTACACAGCGTTTGTAACCGACCCAAATGCAGCGTTTGAAACTGACACAAATTCATTTGCTCAGCCTTGGTAAGATACATATTTTATTTACAGTGTTTCTAATCGACCCAAATACTATATACGTTTGTAACCGACCAAATTCATTTGCTCAGCCTTGGTAAGTTACACATTTTATTTACACAGCGTTTGTAACCGACCCAAATGCAGCGTTTGAAACTGACACAAATTCATTTGCTCAGCCTTGGTAAGATACATATTTTATTTACAGTGTTTCTAATCGACCCAAATACTATATACGTTTGTAACCGACCAAATTCATTTGCTCAGCCTTGGTAAGTTACACATTTTATTTACACAGCGTTTGTAACCGACCCAAATGCAGCGTTTGAAACTGACACAAATTCATTTGCTCAGCCTTGGTAAGATACATATTTTATTTACAGTGTTTCTAATCGACCCAAATACTATATACGTTTGTAACCGACACAAATGCATCTGCTCGGCCTTGGTAATCTACACATTTTATGTACCTAGCGTTTGTAAGAGACCCAAATGCAACGTTTGTAACTGACACAAATTCATCTGCTCGGCCTTGGTAACCTACACATTTTCATTTACACAGTGTTTGTAACCGACCCAAATGCAACGTTTGTAACTGACAGAAATTCGTCTGCTCGGCATTTTTTAAATCGATTGTAATATTAAGTAAAAAAATAACAACAAATGTGATTCTTTCTGGGAACCGGAGCTCTACATTTTTAATTAAAAAGAAGTGATTTGTCAGTCACTCTAGTTTGGAGAAAATTAATTAAATATCAATCGGTTTGAATGAAATTTGAAACATAACTAGAACCGACCATATCGTTATCTCCCTGCTGCTTAAAGGGCCCGGGGTTTTCCCCGAGCTCTTCGGTTTCCCTTTCCATAAAAAGTGGCTAAGCCTAACGCTGTTGGTTATGGGAATCTTAACCCGCTATCTATTAAAATAACAATTTTAACGTAACAACGAAAGACCAATTACCAGACTCGGGTATTAATTATATTTTTCAAAATTCGGATGTATGATTTATTTGGGGTCCTACACCATATTAAGTTTATTGGAAAATAGTTTAAAACTACGCGTATTTATATCGTCCAGAAAAAATGTGTGGTCATTCTTGAAATGACTGTCGAAAAAAATTGTACACGTGGAAGACATAATTATAAACTTGTGGACTTACTGTATGAAGCTAGTAGATTATTCATAAGAAAATATTTCCACGATATGTAATTTAACAGTAATAATAATCAGCTACGCTAATACCCAAGGCACCACCTTAGGCCTAAGTCATCAAGCGGTACATACTTATTTACATCCCTTTGTTATCTCATTTTTGTTAAAATATTTGTCTGCTACAAATTCTGAATTCGGTGCTCTTATAGCTCATTGAAATTATGTTTTGGGGGTTGAGTTTGTATATAGCAACGTTATGGTTTTTTGGAAGTTCTAAAAAGTCCTTATTTTAGCCCCTGGTAAAATTGGTAATAACGGCGATAATTTCCATAAATACAGGTAGTGTTTATTACTGAGATTTTCGTTCGTTATATGATAAGGTTTTGCAGATGTTACCTCATTTGCTGTTTTTAACGGTATATTCCCATTTAACTCAATTTTACCTTCTCCCAAAGTTATCAGTTCTCCCAAAAACATGGTGTCCCATTTGTCCCAATTCCATTTCTCCGAACCGGAGTTCATTTAACCCAAAAATATGTATTCCCATTTTTCCCAACGATCAAGTTTCCCAAACAAATTGATTCCCATTTCTCCCAACGATCAATATTCCCAAAAAAATTGATTCCCATTTCTCCCAACGATCAATATTCCCAAAAATATGGATTCCCCTTTCTCCCAATCATTATTTTCCAAATATATGGTAATTGCGCGGTTTTAGATCTCATCGGTACGAGTCGATATGTCGAAAAAAAAAACATTTTGACGGCATTATATTTTTGGCGACATTGCCTAATAAAATAGGAAGGGGCCCATATGTGAATTGACTTGGCGTTAGGTTAGGTTAGGTTAGGTTAGGTTTACCATATTCATATGGGCAAAATTGGATGTACTTGCATATTAAAATAAAACTTAGATTCATGTTTATACCAAGTGTAATTTTGGGACAAATGGGATTTGGGATAACTATTTTGGGACAAATGAGATTTGGGATAACTATTTTGGGACAAATGGGATTTGGGATAACTATTTTGGGACAAATGGGATTTGGGATAACTATTTTGGGACAAATGGGATTGGGACGAATAGGATTGGGGGAAATGGGATTGGGAGAAAAGGGAATTGGGAGAAATGGGATTGGGAGAAATGGGAATTGGGAGAAATGGGATTGGGAGAAATTGGAATTGGGAGAACTATTTTGGGCGAAATGGGGGTAAACCTTTTTAACTATCTTCTTGATGACAAAAAACTACAGGTTTAATTTTTGACTTCTAAGTGGTTGAAACATTTTCCAATAGCTAAGACCATTCAAGGTATTGCCACAGAACATATTTAAACCTTCTATTCTCGAAATTCAGTCCTTTTGTGGAGCGTTTAAACACTTAATTTACACTTTTATTCATTTTACTCCATAAACAGTAAGACTTTAAACCTTCTAAACTCTATTTATTTCAATTTCTTCAATCATTTAATAAGACTCGATATATTAACCATTAATATGTCCAGATTAAGCTGCTTTTCGCCCTTGGAAAATACCCAAATGCCCATCTCTTACGTATTTCGGTATTTGATATAGATAGAACAAGTATTCTTTGGCGCCCCTAATTGGGTACGCATAGTTTGACGCCTTAATCAATATAACCTATATTTAAAATCTGTAATCAAACTTTTAAATACATAACCCAGGGTTTCCACACGTCAGGGAAAACAGGGAAAAGTCAGGGAATTTAAAAATGGGCCTAAAAAGTCAGGGAAATGTCAGGGAATTTTAAGAATTGGTAAAAATTCAGGGAAAAGTCAGGGAATTCAATTTTATCTTGGCACTTTTTGAAGGTAATTTAACTCTAGATGTATGACAAATTCCACGATTATCATTTATTTCCTTGAATGTTTGGCTACTTTTTTCAACATTGCAATAACCTTTTTACTGAAATATAAGTCCATAAAAATTTATTAACTTCTTATAAAAGTAAAATATAAAAGAAAAGTTTTGGCCTTAATAAGTCAGGGAAAAGCTCTGAAAATGGTCATTGAAAACAGGGAATTTGAATCTAAAAATTTTGTGGCAACCCTGTAACCTTAGTTAAATATTCCACGTGATTGGAATTTCTTCGAAATTGTGTGATTTTAATGAAAATATTTTAAAAGTAAATAGCGAAGTATTCAAATACTAGTCTCGAAATTGGTCCATATCATTTTTTTCTTAATTTAAGGGAATTAAATAGAATTCAAAAGAACTAAAAGAAAAAAACGTAACTTTTTTACACCTTAACCACAAGGACTGGGAAATGCTTAGTCTTCTTCCAGTTCAATACCCCAAGAGGTATTGTATTTAACAGTAAAATGGGTCTAAAATAATTGATTAGACCTTTTTTAGTAACTAAATGGTTTGAAATAAATTAAAAGTCCAATTTTGGTCGTTTTATAAACTTTTATTTTTAACAGTGTATATCTCGCATCCATATAATGAAATGAAATGAAATGAAATGAAATGTTTTATTAACGTGTTTAGCAACAGTACCGGGGTACCTACAAGGTTAAACACGGGGGAGGGAAGAAGGGGGAATACAATGTACATAAATATTAGTTACATATAAGGGAATTATGTAACGGTCATACCGAGACATAAGTAAGAATAATTTACATTTTTAAATGGTGTATTGGAGTTTAAAGATCTCGCTAAATTTACAAGAAAAAATGTCTAGGTTGCCGCAAACTTTGTTGCACGTGTCTTGCATTCTAAGAAGTGGAGTAATAATTCTTTTGGAAGAAAATGTCTGACATTGACGAGTGCGCGGATCAGGAACGTGGAAATTGAGAGAGATAGTAAGTTCTGGTATTTTGTAAACACGAATAGTTTTCCAGAGGAATATTAACTCGCGCTTATTGTTAAATAGACGAATTGTGTCCATATTAAGGTTATTTAAAAGGAATCGGTAATCATAAGGTTTTTTGAATAGAAAAAAAGAATGAGCAAGCTCCACAAATTTTCTTTGTACACCTTCAACTTTGTCTAGTAAGTAGTCTGCACAACCCCCCAGGACAGCATGTCATAGGTAAGCTTTGATCTAATTAGGCTTATATAAAGCATTTTAAAACAGCGGACGGAACGTAGTACCTTGGCGAGACGAAGGATCCCATACAAGGTACGCCGACAGCGCCCAACGACAGAGGAGACCTGTTCCCTGAACAGTAGCTTATCGTCAAGTAGGATGCCTAGGTCTTTTAGCACGGTAGTCCTCGGGATAGTGGTACCGTTTATTATAATAATTATAATAAAAATGAGCTAGGCTAATACCCAAGGCACCACCCTAGGCCCAAGTCATCTAGCGACTTATAAAGCCCTTAAATAGGTGGCCGGGTTACAATGCGTAGGAAGGTGGTGGCAAGCCCTTCATGCCACGCGAGCCAACAGCTCCCTACACTAACTATTACCGTTAGTGGGAAAATTCCTTAAACCTGTTAGTACTACTCAAGATTATAAAAAGCTTATACTATATTGCTCTTGTTACGTCAAATATAGCGAATTTTCCCTAGTTCTATACTAACGCGTCGAATTTCATTCCAAATGCTTAATGTTTAGTATGTCCAAAATTTTTTGCCATTAGGGATTAAATCTGAAACTTATAATTATAATATTTTTATAATTAAATTATTAACCGTTATTTTATTTCAGTTCGCGTGAAAGATCGATTCGTATTATAGTTATTCTTGGCTTTTATATAATCTACTCTTTTAATACAAGCAAGTTATTGAAAATGTATGAAATTAGCCAAATTTAAAGCAACATATAACGCAAAACGTCTATATGCGTGATGCAGAAAATGTAAACAATATGATATCCGCTAACAAACAGTATAGATGGTGGTAATATTATATCAATTAGCTTCATTTGATAATCGCTCGCTCGTATGTATTCAAAGTTAATGTTGACGCCAAACCTGTATCGTAACATCGCCGTGCAGAGCGGATACGCGAAACACCCGTATTCGCTAACTATACCGCGAATCAAATATGTATATTCGGCGACTCCAACGTTTAAACGCTCATTTCACGAGCGTACGCCGAGAGAATATTATAAACATCACCTACTAAATGATGCTAATTGTCATGCTTAAGCCGTTTCCAACGACAATGTTTATCTTTTACAAACTTATAAAGCTTTCGAGAATGTGTTTACCTTTACGAGCGAATCAGCAGCGGTTCTCCGCGTATCATTTTCACAATTAGTTTGTTGTACTATTAGATTCTCTATTTAAATTTGTATAAAGTCCGGGTTGCAGCCTTCGAGGCGCCTTCATTAATGGGCATTTGTTTTATAATTATCTGTTTCTTGATTATTTGATAGACTATGCTTTCTAGTGACATACAGGGATACGTAAGCGTTAAAAATTTGCCCAGGTTTTAGTTGTCTTGGAATAAAATGAAAAACTTACTTTTATATATCGGAAATGAAAGATACTTCAGATGAAGTAAATGATTTAGCAGGAGTATTCCTGGTATTTACGATAGTACATGATCCAATGAACAGTCTTGAACCACCGCGTTATATAAGAAATTGGAAATGATTTTCAATATTTACGTTACTTAATTTTGTCCACCAGAAAATCTAAAATTTTGAACGCTCTAAAATACACAAATTTACCATTCTATCTTTCTACATTAACCATTAATAATGCGAAACACAAAAATATTTTTTTTTATTTAAAGTTATAATCATGTGTTACTTTTTGGTCTTGTTAAACGTTAATGAAAAATAAAGCAAAATTTTGCGTTTAAGTTGCGTGCACTGTTCTATGGCTTAAAGATTCAAATTGTAATCTCTTGGTGGAAATCCGTTTTGAAAGCGCGAATGAAACCAAAACAAACATCCTTAAATATTACATTAAATTAATTAAACGACCCGGTACTCATTTTAACATTTCACCTCAGCTTCTTAATATTTTAAACCCTAACCATCTCGATCATAGCGCCTATTTTAAATTATCCAAAGTCGGAACAACGAGAAACTGGCGAATTAAATTACGCAAAATTCAACTCCCTACTTTCGACCTAAAACTCGACAAGAAAATATTGTTCTCTTTAACCTAATTTGGTGGTGATCGCGCGATTGATCAGCCAGATACGTAATACGATAACCATTTAAACAACACACTCTTAGCACACCCTATCTTTAAATATATCTCCAAGATAAACAACATTTTCGAGAATACAAGGTAAAATATGATCCCCTTTTAATTCCAATCAATGTATACAAAATTCCGTACATATATATGAGCGAACGAGCCCGGACAAAAACGTTTCGTTGGAGAAATCATCCTATTGGATGACTCCAAAATCTACAGATCTATAACTTTATTGAATAGGGTTATCAATCATCCCCTCCTGTAAGCCTCCCCTTTTGATATTGAAGTGACTGCCGTCCTCCAACCCCTCCCGAGGGGTTCTACTTCCAAATACCCCGTACGTGCTAGGAGACATATTTGAGAATTTCGTAGCGTATACTCCCCGCGCTTTTGTCGAGCAGAAACCACCTGGAAACCGCGTCAGACTAATGTCGTAGCTCATATCGACCCGAACGACTCGCGTGTTTTTCGCCGCATCTACGCGCGGACAATGGCGAATCTGCGAAAGATGTTTCTTTCTCCCCAGAAATATATATATACATTTTTTACTTTTATTCGGTAACTATGGGTGCCTTTAGGGTGACGTGACATTGTAGACGGTTATCGGAGGCGTGGATTGTACTTCATTCCCCCGTACGCGTGTCACTGTCGGCTAACACCGCGACGATGGTTGGGTGATGCTAGGTTTCCCATTATAAGCTGACGGGTGGAAATTATGGGTCCCTCATTTCGGAGAGCATATTTCGACCCCGCTGGTTCTCGGACGACAAAGAGTCGGCGTTTGCCTCCCCCTGGTACCATTTCAAATATATTTTTCCTCTTTCTGATAGGTATGGTCGGAACTTTCAGCGTGATATTCGCCCCATCATTGGTTACACTGAATGGCGCTGTCTTCCCAATTCGGGAACATGTTTTGATGGAACGGGTGGATAGTACCCTGTCGCCCCCCCCCCCATCCCCCGTCTTGGCGACCCGGTCCCTTAGCAACCATCCCACACCCCACTCTTTTGTGTATTTCTCCTCCTTCTTGGGATGAATGTTCAGCGGACGCTTTTATGTAAAAGTAGGGAGCGTGATGCTGTTTTCATCCTATTTTCCTTTATAGGATTTTTTGGCCATTCTTTGACGTCGTCTCCGTGATATTTAAGAGATGCTCTTGTCATAGTTTATCCTGTTAGAATCTACACAACAGGTGTATTTCGTGTCTCGCAAATATTTGCTAGGGCTACTGGAATACTTTGGCTAGTCTTTTCTCTCCATTTTGATTTTATAAATATTCCGGGAAAAATCTCGACTAATGTGATGGAAACAAGTATAAGTTCTTAATCCGTGTTGAGTCGCTTTTATTTATTTTATAAATATTTCAAAAACATTTAGACTAATTTACGAAAATACGTAGAAGTTCGTAATCAGTGTTGAGTCATACTATCTGGTCTATATAAAGGACTAGTCATATTATTTGGCTTGGGAATCGGGACACAAAGGACCACATTGGTCCCAGTTGTTTGTCCATGAGCTTCTAAGATAAACAAACCATCGTTACTACGCTAAACCATTCTTTTGTTTACTAATGGATAGCCGTTTTCTAACAATTATACTAAATGAAAAGAATTGAAACGATGTTTGCTTTTACGGGGAGGTCTGCACTTAATCTAATTACTTTCGAAACCTTTTGTAGTGACGAAAATCGAACAAAAAATATAAAAATAAACCCTGTAAAAATATTTTGAAAGTATACTTTTTTTTAACTTTTCTAATTTTTGTTATTTTGTTGAAATGGTTAAAGCAGAGGATCTGCTCATCGCTATACTTGAGAATTTCAAAAGAATCTCCTCGCTGATTTAAAAGGGATACGCTGTATTGCGTTGTGTAAATAAACATCTTTATTCTTTTCATGCATTCAAGCGTGTGGAATACTTCATCTATTTTAAATATTTCACCAAATAACTCGTTATATATATTATCGAATTGTAATTTTTTTAATTTAATTTAACTGTATGTTCAGTTAATTACTTTGGGGGCAAAATCGTACAAAAACTGGTAGTCGGCTTCACCCGGAACATCAAAGCGAAGCGGGTTGAATACTTCTACAGGCGTTTTGGTCTATTTTAAAATTTGTTGTTAATTTTTCGGAAAAATAGAATGCGGAAAAATTTCCAGAAAATTATCCGAATTGCGAAAAGTTTTCAGCAAATTGGAAAAATAGAAAATTGAAACATAAATTACTTTTTAGTGGTTTTTAATGTTTTTAACTTATTATCGATAAAAAATGTCTAATATCATTAAACATACTACAAAACATTAATAGTGTCACATTGTTAATCAGTTTAAACTAGTCTAGATGTTTAGTCTTACTTTTAGATTCGAAAAAATCAGGCGAAAATTTCACTTCATTTAAATTTGCAAACAATATATTAGACTAATCACCGAATAAAAACTTTTTTTAATTTTTTTTCGGAAAAATACGGAAACTTTTCTGACTTACAACACAAATTTTTTCCAAAAAACATCGTTAAATGTATTATCGAATTGCTTTAAGTAACGTTTTAATTTAAGTACTATTTAGAATGAACGCGAAAATAACGAATTGTTAATCTGTCTGTAGTTGGTATTATCTAGAGCCGAAAATATAACAAGGCGAGTTGTTCTTCCCCAAATAGGATTTAAAAGGCTTACTTTAGCCCCCGCCTGCTCCCCCCTATTTCTGGAAATTCACTCTAAGCCTGGCAACCCTTTCTACCGCTAGAGATGTCTATGATTTATTTCGGAACAAGTTATTTTATCCAGCCATCTTTCGCAAATCCTCAACGTCACCCACGAGCGCTTCTAGCTTAAGACACGACGAAGAAGTTTCGCGCGATCTGGTAGTAGTTTAGGAATTGACGAAAAGAGGGAATTGAGACTTAGGAACGTAGATATGTACGTAAGACTTTGAGGAAACTTCCAGCGAAGAATTCTAATCTCGGGAATTTTTTTCCGCCTTTCTTTAAAGAAGCGAAAAAGTTCCGAAGACTGGAGAGTTTGTCGTCGTGCCAAAGCGAACGCCTGGCCGCCTTATCGATTCTCGAGAAGTTGTTCGCGTTAAACTCTCCAAGTTCGTGCTCGAGTACGGATCGAAGTGGCGGGGTGCGCGGGGTGCCAGGCGCGGGGGGCGCTAGAAGCC